>NC_140960.1:26267768-26867768 GCF_014529385.1 Adiantum capillus-veneris
AGTGGATTTGTTTCAGAGGATAGTAGTGATGATGAGGCAATGGAAACATCCAGCAATCCAATGGAATGCCTTCGAAGATGCTTTGAGAAAGCTGAAAAATACAAGGAGACACTACCTGATGAAGCCACCTTCCAAGCAATAAGACAAAGCCTAATACCATCCACAAGTAACAAAGAAGTGCAGGATTGGTTTAACCATTCAGGTCAGGGTTCAACTACATCTGTAGACCTGTGGCAAGGAAACCTCTTTCTGCAGGATGAGAGCTTCATGGTAACTCTCTCTCTCTCTCTCTCTCTCTCTCTCTCTCTCTCTCTCTCTCTCTCTCTCTCTCTCTCTCTCTCTCTCTCTCTCTCTCTCTCTCTCTCTCTCTCTCTCTCTTTGTGTCACTTCTGACATGGTATGTGCAGTCTTGGATTGCTGACAAGGATGACTTCCTTCGGTGCCGAACAAGAGAGTATCGAGGAAGGGATGTGGCCCTAGCGCAGTACCTTTCAAAGCTTTGCGAGTCGCCGATAGTAGTTTTTCACAATTCCATGTCACAAGAGGGTTCAATAGCAACTTACACATTCAAGACACTATCACGCTTCTTGGGTGGACCGGTGCTGCCCAAAAGTGCAGATAAAGTCATTCTTGTGGACAAAGTGTTTGCTAGAGATTGTTTTGGTTACTACCCGGGCTATACAGGTGGTCGGGCAGCGTATTACTACACCTACACAGCAATGGCACTAGCTCTTGGTAGACAAAACCCAGATGAACTTTTAGAGTATGGCAAACATCTCATGATTCGTTACAAGGGTGACGTGCCAAAAAACAAAATTGAACCTTCAAAATCTTGATACACTTCAAGTAGCAATTGTATAAGATCATGTATTACATAAATTTTGTACAATGTCATCCACTCAGAGTATCTTTCTCCACTTGTGATTCACATACACCATTGTCTCTCTCCACCTTCGTTGACTTTCACGAGCTCCGGAGTTGTTGTATGCCATTGATAGTAGTGATGATGAGGCAATGGAAACATCCAGCAATCCAATGGAATGCCTTCGAAGATGCTTTGAGAAAGCTGAAAAATACAAGGAGACACTACCTGATGAAGCCACCTTCCAAGCAATAAGACAAAGCCTAATACCATCAACAAGTAACAAAGAAGTGGAGGATTGGTTTAACCATTCAGGTCAGGGTTCAACTACATCTGTAGACCTGTGGCAAGAAAACCTCTTTCTGCAGGATGAGAGCTTCATGGTAACTCTCTCTCTCTCTCTCTCTCTCTCTCTCTCTCTCTCTCTCTCTCTCTCTCTCTCTCTCTCTCTCTCTCTCTCTCTCTCTCTCTCTCTCTCTCTCTTTGTGTCACTTCTAACATGGTATGTGCAGTCTTGGATTGCTGACAAGGATGAATTCCTTTGGTGCCGAACAAGAGAGTATCGAGGAAGGGATGCGGCCCTAGCGCAGTACCTTTCAAAGCTTTGCGAGTCGCCGATAGTAGTTTTTCACAATTCCATGTCACAAGAGGGTTCAATAGCAACTTACACATTCAAGACACTATCACGCTTCTTGGGTGGACCGGTGCTGCCCAAAAGTGCAGATAAAGTCATTCTTGTGGACAAAGTGTTTGCTAGAGATTGTTTTGGTTACTGCCCGGGCTATACAGGTGGTCGGGCAGCGTATTACTACACCTACACAGCAATGGCACTAGCTCTTGGTAGACAAAACCCAGATGAACTTTTAGAGTATGGCAAACATCTCATGATTCGTTACAAGGGTGACGTGCCAAAAAACAAAATTGAACCTTCAAAATCTTGATACACTTCAAGTAGCAATTGTATAAGATCATGTATTACATAAATTTTGTACAATGTCATCCACTCAGAGTATCTTTCTCCACTTGTGATTCACATACACCATTGTCTCTCTCCACCTTCGTTGACTTTCACGAGCTCCGGAGTTGTTGTATGCCATTGATAGTAGTGATGATGAGGCAATGGAAACATCCAGCAATCCAATGGAATGCCTTCGAAGATGCTTTGAGAAAGCTGAAAAATACAAGGAGACACTACCTGATGAAGCCACCTTCCAAGCAATAAGACAAAGCCTAATACCATCAACAAGTAACAAAGAAGTGGAGGATTGGTTTAACCATTCAGGTCAGGGTTCAACTACATCTGTAGACCTGTGGCAAGAAAACCTCTTTCTGCAGGATGAGAGCTTCATGGTAACTCTCTCTCTCTCTCTCTCTCTCTCTCTCTCTCTCTCTCTCTCTCTCTCTCTCTCTCTCTCTCTCTCTTTGTGTCACTTCTAACATGGTATGTGCAGTCTTGGATTGCTGACAAGGATGAATTCCTTTGGTGCCGAACAAGAGAGTATCGAGGAAGGGATGCGGCCCTAGCGCAGTACCTTTCAAAGCTTTGCGAGTCGCCGATAGTAGTTTTTCACAATTCCATGTCACAAGAGGGTTCAATAGCAACTTACACATTCAAGACACTATCACGCTTCTTGGGTGGACCGGTGCTGCCCAAAAGTGCAGATAAAGTCATTCTTGTGGACAAAGTGTTTGCTAGAGATTGTTTTGGTTACTGCCCGGGCTATACAGGTGGTCGGGCAGCGTATTACTACACCTACACAGCAATGGCACTAGCTCTTGGTAGACAAAACCCAGATGAACTTTTAGAGTATGGCAAACATCTCATGATTCGTTACAAGGGTGACGTGCCAAAAAACAAAATTGAACCTTCAAAATCTTGATACACTTCAAGTAGCAATTGTATAAGATCATGTATTACATAAATTTTGTACAATGTCATCCACTCAGAGTATCTTTCTCCACTTGTGATTCACATACACCATTGTCTCTCTCCACCTTCGTTGACTTTCACGAGCTCCGGAGTTGTTGTATGCCATTGATAGTAGTGATGATGAGGCAATGGAAACATCCAGCAATCCAATGGAATGCCTTCGAAGATGCTTTGAGAAAGCTGAAAAATACAAGGAGACACTACCTGATGAAGCCACCTTCCAAGCAATAAGACAAAGCCTAATACCATCAACAAGTAACAAAGAAGTGGAGGATTGGTTTAACCATTCAGGTCAGGGTTCAACTACATCTGTAGACCTGTGGCAAGAAAACCTCTTTCTGCAGGATGAGAGCTTCATGGTAACTCTCTCTCTCTGTCTCTCTCTCTCTCTCTCTCTCTCTCTCTCTCTCTTTGTGTCACTTCTAACATGGTATGTGCAGTCTTGGATTGCTGACAAGGATGAATTCCTTCGGTGCCGAACAAGAGAGTATCGAGGAAGGGATGCGGCCCTAGCGCAGTACCTTTCAAAGCTTTGCGAGTCGCCGATAGTAGTTTTTCACAATTCCATGTCACAAGAGGGTTCAATAGCAGCTTACACATTCAAGACACTATCACGCTTCTTGGGTGGACCGGTGCTGCCCAAAAGTGCAGATAAAGTCATTCTTGTGGACAAAGTGTTTGCTAGAGATTGTTTTGGTTACTGCCCGGGCTATACAGGTGGTCGGGCACTGTATTACTACACCTACACAGCAATGGCACTAGCTCTTGGTAGACAAAACCCAGATGAACTTTTAGAGTATGGCAAACATCTCATGATTCGTTACAAGGGTGACGTGCCAAAAAACAAAATTGAACCTTCAAAATCTTGATACACTTCAAGTAGCAATTGTATAAGATCATGTATTACATAAATTTTGTACAATGTCATCCACTCAGAGTATCTTTCTCCACTTGTGATTCACATACACCATTGTCTCTCTCCACCTTCGTTGACTTTCACGAGCTCCGGAGTTGTTGTATGCCATTGATAGTAGTGATGATGAGGCAATGGAAACATCCAGCAATCCAATGGAATGCCTTCGAAGATGCTTTGAGAAAGCTGAAAAATACAAGGAGACACTACCTGATGAAGCCACCTTCCAAGCAATAAGACAAAGCCTAATACCATCAACAAGTAACAAAGAAGTGGAGGATTGGTTTAACCATTCAGGTCAGGGTTCAACTACATCTGTAGACCTGTGGCAAGAAAACCTCTTTCTGCAGGATGAGAGCTTCATGGTAACTCTCTCTCTCTGTCTCTCTCTCTCTCTCTCTCTCTCTCTCTCTCTCTCTCTCTCTCTCTCTCTTTGTGTCACTTCTAACATGGTATGTGCAGTCTTGGATTGCTGACAAGGATGAATTCCTTCGGTGCCGAACAAGAGAGTATCGAGGAAGGGATGCGGCCCTAGCGCAGTACCTTTCAAAGCTTTGCGAGTCGCCGATAGTAGTTTTTCACAATTCCATGTCACAAGAGGGTTCAATAGCAGCTTACACATTCAAGACACTATCACGCTTCTTGGGTGGACCGGTGCTGCCCAAAAGTGCAGATAAAGTCATTCTTGTGGACAAAGTGTTTGCTAGAGATTGTTTTGGTTACTGCCCGGGCTATACAGGTGGTCGGGCACTGTATTACTACACCTACACAGCAATGGCACTAGCTCTTGGTAGACAAAACCCAGATGAACTTTTAGAGTATGGCAAACATCTCATGATTCGTTACAAGGGTGACGTGCCAAAAAACAAAATTGAACCTTCAAAATCTTGATACACTTCAAGTAGCAATTGTATAAGATCATGTATTACATAAATTTTGTACAATGTCATCCACTCAGAGTATCTTTCTCCACTTGTGATTCACATACACCATTGTCTCTCTCCACCTTCGTTGACTTTCACGAGCTCCGGAGTTGTTGTATGCCATTGATCTTTTAACTTTTTGTTGTTGTAAATGTCTGATGGCTTGTGCTGTTGCTGAATTTTCCAAGACTTCTTTTGCCTGCATTCGATGAATGATTCTACGATCACTACAAGAGGCTCTTCATATTAGCGACGCTCACACAGCGACGCTCCAAAAAAAAAATCCCGACGTCGCTATGAGCGTCGCTATGAGCATCGCAAATTTCTTTGTAAATTTGCGACGCTCATAGCGGCGCTCATAGCGACGCCGGCTGGGGTAAAAAAATAACCGAGCGCGCCCAAAAACTCAAATCTCAGATCTGAGTTTTTTGGCGCCCTCAAGCAAGGAGCAGGTAACGCTCTCCCTCACTCTCTCTTTCTCTCTCTCTCTCTCTCTCTCTCTCTCTCTCTCCCTCTCTCTTTTTCTTCTCCACACACACACACACACACACACGAGGAGAGGAAGGAGAGCCAGGTATGCTCCTTCCCTCTCCTCATTCTCATGTTCCCTTCCCCTCTTTCTCTCTCCCTCTCTCTCTCTCTCACACACACACATACACACACACACATAGTGTTTTTGAGAGAGAGAGAGAGAGAGAGAGTACAAACAAAAACAAAAACGCGCACACACATACATAAACAAAGAATGCACACACACATTGAGAGAGAAAAAGAGAGAGAGCATGCATAAACAAAAAACGCACGCATTGAGAGAAGAAAAGAGAGAGAGAACATGCATAAACAAAAAACGCACACATTGAGAGAGGAAAAGAGAGAGAAAACATGCATACAATCCAAAAAAACGCACACACATTGAGAGAGAAAGAGAGAGAAACTAATTTAACGTCGTAGGAAACTAATTAAAATTAACCTAAAAATCTAGCCGACGAGGAGTTGAACTCAAGACCTATTATTCAAGAGGGAAATGGCATAATCAATCTATCATACTTGGCATGGGTGATAGAAAGGTTATACCATTTATCTCTTTTTATTGGCAGACACATCCACACACGCGCACACACACAAGAAGAAGAGAGTTATAACGTCGTAGGAAACTATCTTAAAAGACGTTAAAGATTAGGTTATATGTAGACTTACATTAAATTAGATTTAGGTTTATTTTTAACTAGATTTACGTTTATTTAAGCTAGATTTAGATTTACGTTATATTAGATTAGATTTAGGTCTCCATAGACTGCGATGCCTGCATGAAGCGGGTGAAGAAAGCCCTCAATGGAATATAGGGTATTTCTGCCTTCACTCATGGTGGGCTCCGTCGATCCAAAAGTACTGGTGAAATGTCTTCAAAAGATAGGGAAGAAGGTGGATCTTCAGGGCGGCAAGAGTCACTACATCCCCGACACAATGACCATCTAGACAACCTCTAGTCATTAGACTTACGTTAAATTAGATTTAGCTTTATTTTTAGTTAGATTTACGTTTATTTAGATTTATGCTTACTTACGTTAGATCGAGTCCACGCAAGAATTACTTACGGTTTAGGGTTTAGAGTTAGACGAACAGTGAAAAGATCTACTGTGAAAAGATGTTAAGATGAAGTGAAGTGCTACAGCTAGAGAAGAGGCAAAGGGGTTTTGTCCACTACATGCAGTATCATGTAGACGTGGGTGTGTAGATTTCTTGTACCCACAAATATAGGTATTGACCAATAAAGACGAGATTATAACCCGGTGGTTCTGATCTCCATGCACCTCTAGACCGAGGTGTGCGGGGATTGGACATGACTAGAGAATGTGAGGTAAAGAGAGAGAGAGAGAGAGAGAGAGAGAGAGAGAGAGAGAGAGAGAGAGAGAGATAAGACGAAGAATGCCAATAGAATATTAGAGAGAGAGAGGCTAAAATCAACCGATTTTGCATGCTTCACAATCCAGTGATGCAAAAGTGGATTTCACAATATGAGGATGCAAAGCAAGAGCGACAAAGGGCACGAATCGAGTGGAGACGGGGAAGACGACCACCGATGCACTATCCAGCGGTTCTGGAGAGCCTACCAACCTTCATGAGCTTAAGATGGTTGCACAACCAATTGAAAAGCGCACAACAATGCGGTGACGAAGTGACTGAAGAAGAGTGGGAGTACTCTCGGGGTTGCGCGACCAAGGTAAGTTTGCAATGTACGACTACCAAGTGACTTTATTTATAAACGTTTGAACGGCGCGCTCCGAAGCTTCGGCGTCGACGAGACGAGCTTCACACTCGTCTAGACACCGGCGCTCTAGTGGTGGCGGTGGCGGTTGTTGTGGGGATTCCGCCACCGATGCCTCCACACCGCCTCGTGTTCGACGAGGCTCTTTACCCTCCCCTTCTTTGCCCGCCCCCACACCAGCCACAGCATCGCCATCTACGCCAGGTTTTGCACGGCTGACTGTTCCTAGAAGCTACACACCTCTACCTACTCCGCCAGGAGCCACCCACTCGACACTCCTCGCTTCGGGGCCCAGACGCCGGTGGAGACACCTGACGTCCGTACCCCCATCGACACGCCGCTAGAGACCCCTGCCGGGACACCCAGGTTCACGCGTCACCGGCCAGAGGGCTTGCCTGACTCCGTCGACATCAACGGCGGCATCATCATGGATGATGACGGCAAGAAGGTGATCTCGCGCATGCGTGGTCTTTGCTCTCAGCTGTTTAGACACTACATACTAAACAAATGGAGTGAAGTACCAAGTGATTTTAAAAACAGAGTCATCAGCATACTTCATGATGAGTTTCCCGTTCCAACACGGGATCAACGCTTCAATGAAGACCTGATGAAGATTCGAATGCGCGAATACTGCAAACACAAGCGTTCCGAAGTGCAAAAAGCAATCAAGAATGGGTGGAACAGGCAAGATTGGCTGGCCAAAGAAGATTGGAAGAATGCGAAGAAAGCAGCGCGCGAGAATCCTGACAAGTGGAAGCAACAAAAGGATGCAGCCAGAGCGCGAGTAGAGGCAGGGAGCTCGCACCACTTGGGGAGCGGTGGATGGGCATCATTTGAGGCCGATTTTGTAAGTGTTTTCACATTGCTCTTTATGCATGTTCGATAGTTTAGGGTTTATGAGTTTTTTAGTTCTAACATAATGAAATCTTTGTATGTTTTGACAGTGGTCGATGACAGGACGTGATCCCACACCGTACGAGCGCGAGTACGCAGGCAGGAAGGGCTTAAACTCCCTGATGGACATTCTCAGTTCTCGCGGCGGCATGGTTAGTATTAGGGTTTACTCTTTTTTATCTTTTGTATTGTTTTATAAATGTCGTTATATGTTTATACTTACTGAAAGCTGTCTTATTGTCTTTTTTTGCAGAATCCGACAGATACGCCGCTTGGACGCGATGAGACGTCTGACTAGACGATGTCTTTAGTCGTAGCTAGATAGCATTAGTTTAGGGTTTCTCATAGCTTATGTATCATGAGACGGATTTTATACGTCTTTTTGAACCATGTATATTATTACATTTGTCACCGCAGTTCCTTTTGCCAATCAATTCTTTATGCCTATGATGTTGTACAATTGTCATTATTACATTTGCCAATCAATTCATTTTGCCTATGATGTGTACAATTGTCAATTTTGCAAAAAATGCGTCTTGTGGGTGACTATTTTGGGTTTATTATCTATCTTTGCACTTTTTTTAAAAAGTGAATCAAGTACAATATGGTTGATGGGTGAATGCCCTGCCACCAAAAAAAAATTCTCTCGGGCGTCGCTATAAGCGTCGCTATTTATGGCTCTGTAGCGTCGCTATGAGCGTCGCTATAGTCTTCTGTGTAAACGTCGCTATAGGCGTCGCTATATGCGTCGCTATATAGCGACACTGATAGCGACGCATATAGCGACGCTCTCGTAGCGACGCTCGTAGCGACGGTTTTAGTGACGCCGGGGGTTATAAAAACCCAATGTATTTCCGTCGCTAACAGCGTCACAAGAGCACACAACCTCTTGTAGTGGATAGAACCATTCAAATAGTTCTCTCAAACTGTTAGCCTTGATTCGAGAGCCACCATGTCGTGTGTGCCTGAAATAAGCATTTCTCGTCATGTAATGAGACTTTTCCATCCCTTGGGTATTCCATATTTCCGGGTTCCCATACTTTTGTATAAAATATGGTAAATGATTGAAGATGATGTGTTGGATATGAAAACAGATTAGTTAGAATGTTTTACAGTCACATATTTGCACATAAGAGAGAAAGAAATACATGATAATACCATGTAGTGAGTAATCTGGGTGTCTGTCCATGCTGTCTTGAATGATTTTTTCAGAAGGTTGAGATTTTCCTTGAACTTGTTCATATCACCTTGTGACCAGTCATCTTTGTCGCACATCAAAAATAGGATGTCTATTGATCGCCAAACCTCAGCCTTCGCGTTACGAGTAGTTGGTTCGTGGTCTTTGACTGCAATATGTAGCTTTTTCCAGCTCTGATACTCTACCTTGCTAACATAAGATGTGTTATATATTTTTCCATGTTTTGTTACCTTTGGATCTCTTGTACCTTGGGGCTTAGATAAAAACCTCCGTGCCTTCACCCCACCGATGGATGGTTTGCATGGGACATCCTTCTCAGCAGTTGATCTCTTTTCATCCCGCTGGATTTTCACATTGCCACCATGAAGCTCCATATCCGACAGTGCCATTTCTAAGCACTGCAGGGCTACTTGTCATTCTGCGGAGTTCTTAATCTTCCAAGCAAACCCGATGTATAAGTAGACCAATTTCTCCACAATTCTACAAAGGGCATGCATTGTACAAATGTGGACATTCACAAGTGGTATTTTCAAAACCGGTCGAAAAGCAGGATCCTCAATGTGACGTGTTGGAGCTTTTCTCCACCACTTTTGGTCCATGACCTTTGCAGGCTCCATGCAGAACAAACACGGTGACTTTGCCATTGCACCCATTCCACAATTATACATGCACTTTAATGTTTTGAGGTCACCTGCAAGATGCCACTGAACTTGAAAGTCTCCCCTTCCATCTAGACGTAGTAACTCTCCTTGGTTAGTCTGTCGATCAATCACCTCCGGAATATTAGTTCGATGGAACACCTAATATAGAATCTCATGGTCTTCTTTCTTTACCTGCAACACAAAATAAATGAGACTTAAGTAGATGTGAACATTTGAGCTTACCTGAGAATCTCGCTTACCTCAAACGCACCAAGCCACCATATGTTAGATTCTGATTGAACACTAAAATATAAAGGATCATCACTGGGACACTTTGAGAGGGCTCTATTCATTAAAGTAATAGTAGCACGCTCTAGCTTTTTCTCTTTAACAAGCTCACACTCATCCAGTTTTAACACAAAATGTAATACCCCACGTGACTCTTCAAATGTGATGTTGTAAAACTCCACCATTCTCTTCTGTAATATCCGCATGTCCATAAAAATATTGTTGAACTCATCATATGCCATGTTTGCTCCATGGCCACTGTAAATTGCTTTAATATGAAAGGGCTGTCCAAGATAGTCTCCCTGTGCCTCGTTAAGCTGAAGCCTCTCTTTCCAAACACTTGAGGCTGATGGTAGAAGTTTGGATTTTATACCCTTCCTAACAAAGATGGATGAGACAGATTTTTGGATAGCCGAATATCCTCTTTTGCTTACACCAAGTGAATCAAGTGTGCCTTGTATCTCTTTTGCAGGCACTGAGTTCTCTGAAATAAAGCAGTCCACTACATTTCGTTGTAGGACCTTAAACTTCTTGTCATGTACTATATCTGCTGACAGGCTTCTACTTATAAGTGGCTTCAATCTCTTTCCTATATTGGCTTTGGGGTCAATGTTTTCCTTGTCAGGATAGATTGAATCTCTACATGAAGACAATGCATAAGTAAATAATAGAAAATTTGCTTCACTAACACTATTTAGGCACATGAAAACAATGCATAACAAGAAAAAACAAAAAGATTACTTAACTAAGACAATGTAGCCAACCAAGAAACATCACCTTAATGCTCGGATTCTTTTCTTGAGACCTCCTGATGCAACGTGCAATGTTTCAAGATTGCGCAATTTCTTCTTTCGGATATGACCACCCAAGATGGTGTCCTTCATTTGACAACTTCGCACCTTTCCTTTCAGTTCTTGTACCTCTGTTTTATGTTGCAAAATGGTAACCTGATCTGTAGAATGTAAATGTGAAAGGCGAACAATCTCACATTAAATTGTTGAGCTTTGAGAATGCTCTTGTAAGTTTCAGCTTCTCTTGTAAGAGATTTACAATAACCCAAAAGGCCCTTTTCTCCATCACCAGCAAAGGTCAATAAGCTTGTAGGATTGACAAATGGTGGAGATGCATTAGTCATTGGATTCTTAGGGTAGAGAGAGCCTCTCGTCCAGATATCTATGTGTTTAGCTCCCTGAGCTCTGAGCGTGTCTATGGAAGTGGGAGGTATATGTGTGTTTGTTTTACAGCGCTTAATCAATGGTTGGTACTCATTGTCCAGATCAATGTGAAGGTGATATTTGGCTCGTTTCTAGGTAACATTTGTGCCATTTGAGGAGTGCGCCATTAGCCAAATGTGCAGGTTTAATGGAAAGTGAATAGCGGCTGCGCCTTCGTCCCTCCATGTTAGCCTCATTCCCTCCATATTGACGAGGTTCATTCAATACAATTGAAAAGAGGATTATCCCTCAATCACTACGAGCGAATGTTCAGAAGAGTAAGGAATCTACTTAAAGTACACTTTTTGAACTTTTACTATGAAAGACCCAGCTCTTTTATTTGCCATTTTTGCTAGAGAGAGAGTGCAAAAAATACATTTTCTTAGAAGGCCCTCCAAATGACCTCCGAAATTTCCTAATGAAGTAGGATATCAACTAATTTCATCCAAGAATTTTACAGATCGAGTATTGTTAGTGGAGAATCAACTGAATGTGATAAGTGACTTTGTGAAGGAAAGGGTTTTATGGTCTGGTTATAGAACCTCGAGACAAATTATCCCATGCATTAGGAATATGTTTATATTTAGAATGATCAATATACCAAGAAATATAAAGGTTTATAGAGTGGTGGGTCAATGAAAACAGAGGATTCAGTAAGTATGTTATATGAAAGTCTTGTGAGCTATTAGAATATTTCAAAGAAAAATGGGAAGCACCATCTAAAAATTGAAGTGTATGAAGAGGGAGTATTGGTATTTAATTAGTAACAAAAGTGAGAATTAGAAAAAAGTAATGAGAAAAAAGAATTTTCAAAAGAAAAATTAATAAAATCCCTACCGTGAGGCTAGCTCTTGTAGTACTTCAACTCATGTGTTTAGTTATGTATCTCTCATACTACTTGAAATTCTATTGTAGCAAACAATATTTTCTGCAACTTTCTATGTTGTAGCAAACAATATTTTCTGCCTCATAGATAGATTATGTGCAAACAGGATCCCTGCAACTTTCTAGGCAACCAAAGAGAGAAGTTTTGATGCCTTATTAGAGTACGCAGCCTATGTGCCATGTAAGAGTTTTAGAGGTCCACAAAATTGCAATATTGTAGTGTGAGAATAGAATTCTCAGTAATCAACCGTACTAACTGCTCAATAAAAAAATTCAACATTTTAGATTTCTAGCAGCAATAAATCTTTGCAAAATATTGAATACAACATCTAGATGAATATATCCCAATGACTACCAAAATTGTGACTTAAAATTGTTGATAAAGTGCCATCATCTGTGTGATATTTGAAAGAAAACATGACCCATTTGTGGAATTGAGGTAGGATAAGTAGATGATCAAAATTGAGATGGAAGGAAAATTGTAGGGTTCTACCTAGTCTTAACACTAGGTTGGTAACCTAACAGGACATAAAAGTGTCCTTTCAGGGTTTTGAAAAAAACCTCCAAAACCATAGTAGATCCACTCATTTTGTAAAATCCTTTCATGAGGTTATAGTTCAAGGCCTACTACACATGGAAAAAATAAGAGACTTGTAAAATTTCTCATCTTTTGGTCACACCAAGCCTCCAAAGTTGATGGACCAGTACATTTTCATCAAAACAGTCATTTCTTACATTTTTTTGTATAAAAATAAGATTAGGGATTTTGTAGGACTTGAGATAAATTCCCTTGTTTACTTCAATGGGTTGGTGATCAGAACATATGATTGCTTCTCACACACTATTTTTTGTTTTGCCAAAAGAAATAGGTACAAAAAAGTTGAATTTTTACCATTCTGCAAACCTATCATCAAAGTTTCTATAGCCACGCTGAATACAAATAATATATGCATGTTTTCTTAGTTCCCTATTGTCCTTTAGGTTCATAAGGAGCCATGGAGCATGTCAAAAGAATAATACATCTCTTACCAAGGGGAATCTTGGGGACAAAGATGAAGTGCTAAATACAACAAACATGAAAAAACTGGGTTCAACATTATGAGTTGTAGAATCCCATAGAAACTATTGAATATCTAGCCAAATTTGATCCTTATGACTAGATATGGTTACTACCTACAAAATGCATATAGTTGTCACAAGAAACTAGCAATATTGAAAAAGCTATACTTGATATACTAGAATGTTTAGTTTTCTTCTATAATAGAAAAAACCAACCATCGTTGTGTACTATGCAAAATAGGGTATTAGGTGCCCAAAAACTCAAGGAATATTAGCTTTATGTTACAATATGGGACATAGAAAATCAAAACTACATTTGGATATCATCAAAGCCACGAAAAAAATCATAGAAGAGCTAAAATTGGCTAAAAAACAGGATTTGACAATTTTTGTAATTTGGTCATAACTTACAACTTTAACATTTATTTCTCCCTAGAAGCATCAGGACATGTTGAGGACTACTATAGATAGTTCTCTAGCATTATAGACCTCACAAACATGAATTCTAGAGTGGTATAGTTGCAAAAAAGTTGAAAAAAGCCAAAAACAGGACCCGTTTTTTCACACAGTTTAGGTTGTGAAATGTTGTGCAAGGACAAGGTTAAAGATGGAATTGATATTCCAAAAAAATGTCAAGTTTTTTTCAGCTCATGAGACAACTTTCTAGATAGATAGCACCTCAAAATCCATTTTGAAACTCTTGACATAATTCAAGGAAAATGGTCACTTAACAAGACATAAAAGTGTCCCATTACCAACCTAGTGTTAACCATAGCATGCGCTAAGACTACCCTTCTATATGTGAAAATGTGAGACAAAATTAAATTTTATAATTCCTTCTTTTGCAATTACGTGATAGTCACATAATTATTAAGTGACTCCTCTGAGGTCTGACCATCCATTTGAGGATGATCTGAAGTACTGATGTTAAGCTATGTAACCAATCATTTGTGATGAGAATGGGATCGTGCTAGCTGGGGTGGATGAAAAAGAAACATCATGCACACACATGAGTGTGGGTTGTCTAGATTATCACTCAAGAGAATTAGGTTCCAAGATCAATTAACTTGGACTTATAAACACAATCTTGAGTATTTGCTAAGCCATTAGAAACTCGCCATAAACAAGAGAGATGTAATGCAAAATAGACTTGGTTTATTCATTCATGAAATGAGCTTTAAGTAGCTCTACAACCTTGCACCACTACATGTGGGATAAGTCCACCTTTGCTCTCCTTGACTCACACTGTAGTGACTCTAGGACAAAGCTCACACCTTACAATCCTCCCCTTGAGGTTTGGACTAGGAAAATACAGTGAAGGTTCTTTATCCACTAAGGATGACACATGGTATCCACTAAGGATGTCAATGCAAGAGGAATCCTCCCCTTGCACTTTGGTCACAAATTGATGAAGAAAGACAAGACTCCAATCAAGGAGCACAGACAGCATACATTCTCAATCCAAGAGATAATCAATATAGCACTCCAATCGAGGAGCCACACTCCAATCCAAGAGCAAAAAAAAACGCTCTAATCCAAGAGAAAAATCTTGAAAAAAGTTTTGGTTCGCTCTTATCCAAGAGCACCTTTGTCTTCTTCAATGCTTTGTCTTCAACTGCTTCATGGTCTTTGTCTCCGTACCCTCCCCTCAAACAAGTGTTTCTTTCCCCCTTTTGTTTTTTCCCATGGTGCCTTGGAGCAGTCTTTGCACTTTGAGACTCTCTAAGGCTAGTGTTTGAAACTTTGTACATGAGCACATGCTCATATCCTTCATGATGAATGTGGCATACATTGTAGGGTTTTTCTTGGGTGGAAAAAATTTTGGAGTTAAATAAGACAAAGAGAGAGAGAGAAAGATAAAGATAAAATTCCTTTGATTTTGTGAAGCTCCTCTTCATTGGAGCGAGGCCACTCTTCACAAATGATGGAAAGGTTTGGTCTTTCAATGTCCTTGGAGATTCCTTGTTTGAAAGCTTGGTGGAGGCCTCTTGAATTCCCAGTGTGGTGCTTGAATGTTGGATGCCAAGAATCTGTGAAGAGAGTCTTTGCTTTGGCTTGCGGTGGGAAATTCCTGAATAAAGGGCTCTACAATTGAATGGCTTTGAAGCTCTTTTCAAATGCTTTGTTGTAGTTTGATGTGACTAGACCCTTAAAGAGTCTCGTATGCTTTAGGTAGCAAGCTTGTGTGAATGAGATTCTCTCTGGTGGCAAACAGGCCTGTGGGAAGTGGGGTTGAGGACAAGGCCTTACAAGCTGGTAGGAGGCAGACATGGAAGGAGCTTGACATTGTATGGGCAGACCCAAAAAAAGATTGATGACGGTCTTACCACACGGGTGAATTTTGTCACTGGTCGATGCTCATTGGATGCGATAGAGCCTAGCACTAGTGACCATCAAATGTGGGTGTGTGTACAGAGCTCCCGAATAGACAATGATCACTAGTTCACTAAGACTAAAAGAATCAAAAAATGTAAATAATAAGGGAAAATTACCAAAATACCCCTCTAATTTGTGGAAATTCCCAAAATACCCCCGATATTTTGTCATAAATTCCCAAAATGCCCTTCAAATTTACCAAAATTCCCAAAATACCCCTGATTGTGAGAGTAAATTTCTCGATTTTTTTTTTTTTTTTAAAGGTCTTCACAAGAAGAGTGATTGTCTATCGTACAAGATGCTAAAACTACAATTTAAGTTGGTTATGTAGGCTTTGGAGATGAATTGCTTCATTATTTTTAGACATAATTGCCTTTTTTGCGATGGTAACTGGTGACAAATTACATGATGAGCACCCAAAAATGGATCTCAATTGTCAAAAACGAATGAAGATTAGAAAATCTTGAACAATCCAACCAAAATATGTACAAGGGTATTTTGGGAATTTCCTCAAATTAGAGGGGTATTTTGGTAATTTTCCCAAATAATAAATTCCCGAGAGAGAGAGATAGAGAGAGAAGAGTGGGTTTTTCATCCTCCCTTCCTCCCCTTCTCCTCCTCAAAGTCATCTTTCCACTCTTTTTTTCGTCTTTTCCCCCTTTTTTTGTTTCATGAAAAATCCTTTCCTTTTATCCCCTTTTTCTTCCACAACAATTACAATGCCATGATTGATGTGGCATAGAAACGAGGTTGATGATATGGCAAACAAAATGCAACCTGCACAAAAATAACAAAAACTAGTGGCACATGACCAAAAGGTTGTGTAAAGGGAAGTTGAGCAGTTTCGGTCTCTATGCTGTGGCCATTCAACCCTTCTAGTGCTTAATGTGAACTATGAAAATTACTCATCCTATTGCCTTTGCTACTATCTGAAAAATTTTTGCCATTCTTTTTCTTTTCATTTTCATACTCACCTCCCTTCCCTATTATGTGGGTGCCCATGAAGGCCTTAACACTAGACTTGTAATGAGCCACAACAATGGTTGAAGCCACAAAAATGGCTCACATTAGGATTCTAGTAAACGAAATATAACTTTTTTATCTGATATCAAAATTTCATGAAACCTCTTAATTATGGGTTTAAGATATAATTTTTTTTTCTAAATACACAATTTACACAAAAAGCTCATAAATTAAAAAAATATTTTTCAAAATTAGCAAATTATACGTAAAATTATACTTCTCACTACTTAACTTGGAGAAGTAAAAAATGTCAGCAATCTTTGTGTATGGGTTAAAATATCTTGGTACATCTATCACATACCTATTGAGGGATTTTTCAACAAAGTTTGGGCCTCATTAACAATGATTTGATTTTCATTGAAGAGAAAATGGAAAAAAAATGTCCATCCGCACAAATTATTTGTAGAAGATGGCAATGGAAAGACACCTTTGGACCTTCATTTAGCTATGTACTATTTTTTATCAACTGATATTGAGTGTTGGTCATAATTCCCTGAAACCATTATGTATTTAGATAACTAACATAGTGCTGGATTTTTTCATACAAAAGCCACAAAAGTGGCTAAAGTTTTACAAGACTAGTGTTAAGCCCTAGTTCGTGAGACCAAGGAGACTATAACCTATCTCATCTCCCAACCTCTTTCCTTTTATATAGGGTAACCCCCAAGCTCAAATAAGATTGGCCCCTAGTCTTTCCACGCATGGCGTTCCCCCCCGTGAAGAAGCCTTTTCGTCGTCGAGAACAAAAGTGGAAAATTTCTTCTTAAGAACACTAATTTTTTTCTAAGCGCACCTCTCTTACATTTTTCTTTTCACTTGTTTTCACTAATACTCGACGACGTGCAGGATGACAAGTTTGTGAATCATGATAAGCCAAGAATGGTCTTATGTTCATGCGACTGGGTCATGACAAGCATGAAAGACTAAAACCAATCATGACATGCTTTGCACTATTATAAGCTAGCTCAAGAATAGGGAGATAATCTTTCCAATTAGATTGCCTTTTGCTAATGTATGCTCGTACCATATCCTCTAGCAGTTGATTAACATGTTTAGTCATACCATCCATTTGAGGATGATCTATAGTACAAATGCTCAAGTATGTACCCAATCATTTGAACACAACCCTACAAAAATGACTTGGCCTTTGGAGTTTTAATTTTGGACTTGGCTAGTATAGCCCCACAAAGGAGGTTCAAATGACTGACCTTTATCATCCACATCACGAATAGTCTTCCTTCCCAATTCACCTCTCAACCTCTTTCCCTTTATATAGGCAAACCCCCTAGATCAATTCAAATTGGCCCGTTGTCTTTAGACACTTGGTGTGACATTACTGCCCTCATGGAAAAGTGTTTTCATCCTCGAACACAAAAGTGGGAAATTTTTTCTTTAGAACAACCAAAAGAGATCAACCAAAACCTGCTAATCAATGACATTGTTATCCCTATGCACGTGTTTACGTAATCGACTTATATGAAAAACCAAACAAATATGACAACGCATACGCAAGGAGAGTTTGTAAGACATACCTCCACAATATCTTGGACATAATTTAGGTGTTGGCCCAGTTTTTAGACTTGCTAAATGTTTTGACATACCAAAAAGTACATCTTTCCCTTCTATGAAGGTTACTTACTGACGTTTCCCATCAACATACATTTTGTATCTGTCTTGTGCCTGCATAGCTCATCCCCAATCCTTCTCTTTCCATGGTCGTGTAATTTATTTCCATAGTATTGAGTTGTTTGTTTGAGTAATGGATAGAAAAAACCATGTTGTTCTCTCCAAGATGTGTTTGATTGCATATGCGGATGCATCTACATGGACATAAAAGATCTTACCCCAATCAAGAGCTTTCAGAATTGGAGAAAAAATCAAGGTCTATTTCAACAACTGATACACTTTCTCACACTCTTTAGTTCACTTAAACTTTGTGATGAGAGAATACTACGGTGTTACAATGATTGCATACATATAGATGAACCTTCGGTAGTAGACACAATGGCTCATAAAGGCTTGTACCTCTATAACTTTTATCGGTGTTGGAAGAGAAACAATAACTTGTATCTTCTCAAGATCCGTTGAAATTCCATTTTTAGACACAATGTGCCCAAAAATCTTCCCTTGTGTTACCATGAAGATACATTTCTATGAATTCAAACAGATGCAATAAGTCTTGCACTTCCTCAATCAGGGGAGTCACTATCTGTAAATTAAGTATATCATGTGCATTCAAGGACTATTTTTAAACCTTCTTATCTATGATTTTTTTAGAAATATAATACACTCTCTCAATCACATGATCCGTGATGGGTAAGGGATAGTTTCCTCTTATGCAGAAATCATTTACCTGTTGGGATTCACACACACTCGCAATTTGTCATTCTTTTTGGGCACTACCATAATTGATGACACCCAATCTATGTTTCGATCTCACAGATAAACTCAACGTCTTTAAGATTATATGTATCCTCTTTGATCGTCTTTGTGAATGTATCATTGTAAGTATAAGGACATTGTCTGTGTCGTTTGAAATCATTTTTAAGGGGTATTCTATGCTGACATATGCTAGGATCAGCTCCCATAAGGTCCTTATATGACCAAGAAAATATATCTATATATTGCTTGAGAGTAATGTCACGCCAAGCGTCTAAAGATAAGTGGCCGTATGAGCGCAGCTTGGGGGTTACCTTATATAAAGGGCAAGAGGTTGGAAAGTGAGGTAGGTTACCCGCATAATAGGGAAGGGAGGTGAGTATGAAAAAGAAAACAAAAAGCATGGCAAACAATACTCAGAAAGTAGCGAAGGGAGAAGGATGAGGGACTTTCACAGCTCACTAAAAGCACTAGAAGGGTTGTATGGCCTCACCATAGAGACCAAAACTCCTCAGCTTCCCTTTTGCACAACTTTTTGGTCCGATTCCAATGGTTTTTGTGCAGGCTTCGTTTTGGTTTCCATGTCATCAAGCTTGTTTTCCATGCCACACCAATCATGACACTATGACTCATGTTGTGGAGGAAAAAGGGAATAAAAAGAAACTCTTTTTCATGAAACGAAAAAAACATGGAGAAGAAGAAGCCAATAGAATTAAAGAAAGAGTGGAATGTTGACTTCGAGGAGGAGAAGGGGAGGAAGGGGGGTGACTAAAGAAGGGGAATCTCTATGTGTGTGTGTATGTGTGTGTGTGACATTCATGACCTTGAGCGAGGGGGATTCTCCCTCTCTCTCTATCTCTGTCTCTCTCTCTCTCTCTCTCTCTCTCTCTCTCTCTCTCTCTCTCTCTCTCTCTCTCTCATTTGTTTAGCAACTTTATTGTCTTCTACTCATGAGCACACCACAATTAATTGTTATAGCATAGTGCCGTGAATGGTCAACTTTAGTTATAAAGTTCCAATTTGGTTAATTACTATCAATTTCCAACATTCAAGTTCTCATTTATAATCATTCCAGGTATCATTTGAACCAATTTCTTTATGCCATAAAGCCATCTTTTTAAGGTTTATGTTAATACTCAAGCTTAATGTATCAAGTTATCTGCCATATTAACTAAAGCAAAGCAATACCATTATCTTGACCAATTACAGCTTATGATGTGTTAATACCCAAATTAATATGTCTTAGTGGCATATTAAGTTTGAATTTAGTATATTGTATAAGCTATACAATTACATCGCAATTATACATTTACTTGCAACTTAGTTTCAAAGAAAAAAAATCCGTGCATTAACTGCCTATCAAATTGTATGTTTTCGACCAAGAATGGAGCTAGGATTCTGCATGGGCAATCAAGGGAGAAGATCTAGATGGTGACCAATGACTTTGTTGGTTAGGTAAGATAGCTATGTCATAATTTGTTAGAAGCTGCAAGCTAGTGGGTGTGCCAAGGTTGCATGATGCAATCCATTTCCACCACTTCTTCGATTGGTGCTTAGCATTGCCCAATGAAAAAGAGCTTCAATTGGCTCAAACCAAGGAGAAATCGGAGCTTGAATTGAAGATCAAGGGCACAAATATGGATGGTAACCAATGACTTTGTCGGTTGGGAAAGACAGTTATGTTATTTGTGGGTGTGCCAAGACTGGTCCTTCCCGATTTCTTTGCGGATAATTACGAGCAAGAAGAAGCTCAATATGGCACATTAATAAGGTCAAGAAGGGGATTATATTTTTTCTCACACACTCAAATATTCAAAGGATGATAGGAAGATCATGGAAGAATTAAAGTGTTGTAGATTTTAAGGGGAAGATTACATAGTAGAATGAGAAAGTTTGCACCCTCTCCCACACTACCCTTTGTTAGCAACCTTGTTGTCCTTTGGTCACAAAAATGTCACAATTAATGAGAAATTAATTGTGATAGCATAGTGTTGTTAAGGATTAAGTTTTGTAATCAAGTTCTTGTTTGGTAAACATTATTAATTTTAAGCATTCATGATTCTATTTGTGAGAATTCTAGGTGTCATTTGAGCCAAGTGCTTTGTGCTATGTGTCCTCTCTCATTATTTTTCCATAGCTAGATGCCCTACGTCTTCTCGACTCAGGTTACAAACCTATATCCCCTAACAACAAAGAAGAAAGATATGCCCTCCTCTTTTTGCTTGTTTTTGGTGACGCCAATCTCCATGATTTCATTGCTCATCAAACAAACAAATAAGAAGAAAAAAATATCTCCTCCCCCCTCTGACTTTGCTCGCTCTTGGTCTTCCCAAAGCTCGCTCGACATTTTTCTGAGATTCCTTAAAGCCTTCTCCCCAAGCTTCCCTCAAGATCCTTCTTATATTCCACACAAAAAAAAACACTTGTTTTTCTTAGTTTAATCTCGTCTCCTCCTTACATCTCCTACTTTTTTACATCCCCTCCACAACATTCGATTTATATAACATGGATCATCTATTCTTCAAGGTTTTGGAGAGGGGTTGCCAGAGATGACGTCCTCGTTACCTCCCTCTTTTATACTTTCTTTAAAAGGAATTAAGCCATTACACTCATGAACTAGCTATGTGTGAATAGAGTCTTGTAGTGCCACTCAACAACACCATAAGCTGCAAGTGACCATTACCTCCGCCTACATTGAACGCACAGGCCACCACGCGCTGCCAAGGGTAGCCACTTGTAGAATCCACGTGGAGGAGGGAGAGCTCCATGAGATTTCTCTCGCTTTACTTGGTTAAATGTTTTGTCTCGCTATGATATATATACCCCGTAGAATATCCGCTCATTGTGCATATAAGGCTTCTTTCGTGCCACATGGCATCACCGCGAAAATTTCCCTTTGGATCACCATTAGAACTTACACAATCTTGACCCATTAAGATTTTTTGACACATGTTGCTCATTTCAAACCCAAAAAGAAACACTGTAAAACCAAACCAAGCCAGCATATTTAGGACCACATTTCAACTCTGATATTTAGCCACAACTTAGAGTGCGACTCAAAGGATAAAGGTGACGAGAGCCATCACTGATCACTTGGATCGTCACTAATTTGTTTCGCATCTTTGATTCAATTGCCCCATCACTTTTAGAGATGTATAGATTCTTTTTGTTATTTTGTATATTGTTTCCTAATTATGTAGTGAGTTATTGGTTGTTAAAGTTTTTTCAATTTTTTAAATTAGAAAATTTCAAAAAGTGTTGCAATAATAATTGACTAACACATGTAGTGATTCATTTGTAACACATTCATTCTAAATAAGATGATAGAAACACATCTTGCTCGTACAAAAGCTTCAACAAGTTTTTAGTTATCAAGATGTTTCTGTTTGTGTGTGTGTTTAAAATATGTATGTGTGTATATGTGTATGTGTCTTTGTGTGTATGTGTGTGCGTGTATATATATGCGCATGAGTATATGCATATGCATATATGTTGTGTGTGCATGTACAATGTGTGTATCACAAATTTTGTGTTTGTGTGTGTGTGTGTGTGTGTGTCTGTGTGTGTGTGTGTGTGTGTGTGTGTGTGTGTGTGTGTGTGTGTGTGTGTGTGTGTGTGTGTGTGTGTGTGTGAGAGAGAGAGAGAGAGAGAGAGAGAGAGACAGAGAAACATAAAATAGACCCCCTAAAAAAGAGAATTCAAGAGAGACAACAGAACTAACAATCTAGCCTATCGGTACCACAATGACAACTATTAAAGACAAAGCGGCCGAGCCTTTGTCACTTAAGCGACCTCTAAACATTACACATCGCTCAAGCGACCTTAGTATATGTAAAGTATTGGTGTTTCTTAAACGAGCCCTTCTTGTCTATTATGCCATACTTGTGTGGTATAAATTATGTCTCTAATGGTGTCGCTTGTCCAAGAAATCGTAGTGATGCCAATACTGACCTAATATTGTAGCTTACAGAATCTTTGATAGTACCACTCTGAGGTCACGTTCCTAGTAGAGTGATCAAGCATCGAGTGATGGGTGTAGAAATTAAGGTCATTGGCAAGTGTTGCAGAATTGCGATAAGCTATTAATTGCCAACGTGAGAGGTGGTTGTTTGAAAGACAATACATTTTTTGTTTATGGTTGCTCATATTAGAGGTTGTTGTTTGAAAGACAATAGGTTTTTTGTTTATGCTAATGTGTTGATGTTTTTGTCGACGGTGTGGTTTTGTGGATAAGCGCCAAGGTGTTAGAGATCTATCGGTTGTTGCTTGCCCCATTATTCTCAACCACATTTTGATGGCCCATATGGTAGCCCCTTGACGCGATGTTGACCTTGATGGCAGTGTCTTTGCAATTGTTTGGTAAATATGTCCGACCCATCCTAGTGCCTTTCTAGTGCTTCCGGCTAATCGAAGGAGACAAAACAGTGCTAAGGTGAGCAGAGATGTGACATGAATGGGCTGGGGACTGCGTAAGGCGCTAGTAAGTAACTTATACGTCTTGAGCAGTGAGAGGCCAGCGACGAGCCGGGGCATGAATGTGGACGCGTACTAAAGGTGGAGACGAGCACCGTGCAATAGTCACCTTCTGGCCAGCCAACAGAATGGATCCCGAGCGGCACGTCTTGCCAGTTAGCTGCCCATGAGTTAGCTACCATGGGCATGGGCTCCGCTTGTCGAGCTCTGCAGGCACCTGCCGCACTTGACATTGTCTCCTCTCACGAGCTGCGCTTGCGCCCACCTACACTAGTACTGTTTCTCATAATTTACTGCATGAGACACGACGTATACCCACTCTCTCTAATGTTGAATTATAAAGGGCTTGATCTCTGCATCTCCACAGCCCCACATCCAATTCTCCCTTCTCTAATCCAGGCTCGCAGCGTACCTCTCTCTCTGCTGCGCTATAGGCTGGGACACTCAATCCCTCAGAATGGGAAATATGCATGGCTCATGCGCAGCCTTGAGGGCGGCAGAAGTACAGGTGGGAAAATCATCCTGCAGTGCAATATCGAATCAACAGCATAACTCCATAACAGTGGTGGATGTGGCTGGTGGCGGTAGGGTGGTGGAGGTGGAGGTGCCGGCCTCTGCAACAGAATATAATAATGGGGCCTCTTCGGCGCCGTCAGCGGACTGCATGAAGGTGGGCGAGCTTTTTCTGGAATTTTCGCCCGGCCATTTCGTCGCCCATTATCCCCGCTCCTCCTCTCCCTTCCACATGGCTGCAGGTAATCCAGCTACACCGCGCCTGCACGAGCGCGCCTCTGGGCTGGGCGCCGATGCGGATGCCATGGCAGGCGCTGCCCACGTATATGTGCTCTTCCCCATGCCCCGCCTCCACACGCGCCTCACTCCCTAGGAGCACCTCACCATTGCCCTTCTTCTGCACAATCGTGCCGCTATCTCTAACTCTCCTGAACAGCTTATGCGTCATGAAGACATTAATGATTTAGTCAAGTCTCCGATGGCGCTGCGTCACTAAGGCGCTCTCGCGCCAAGCAGGTGCGCATGTCCTGGGGTCGCTTTGGCGCAGCAAGGGTAGCTCCCCATGAAGATATTCAGCAGGAGTTAATTAACACGACATCCACGACAGTGAAGGCGATGGCGAAGGCAGATGAAGGTGGTACACACATTAATAGTGCAGTTCAAGAGGACGAAGGAATCGCATTAGAGCTGCAAGACCCGTAGGTATACACACAGCTTATGCCGAAGCTAACGGTGATGATAAAAGCAAAGCCTTGGGCTCCAAAGCTTGAAACCATCTGCGAATGAGGACAGGAAGCATGATCTCATGAAACAATCAGTCAATGAGGACAGCATCGGAAACAAGCTTGCATAAGTTACATTATATCTAAGGCACCTCAGCAATTAGCAGCTTGTCACCTCTCCTTTCACACTCAATGAGCCAAACCAACCAACTATCCTACCCCGTTGGTACAAGTTCAGCAATTGAATCAATGTAGAGGCAGGGCAACAAATGGAGGTTCTCAAATTAACCATTGCAAAAGCAATTCCTTGAGCTCAATTGTCCATATAGTCGCTCATGGGGGATGCCAAAGCATGATTACACCGACCATTGATCCTTGCATACCATTGTATCGCACTGAAATCTAGAAGGGGGCTATTCACACCTCATGACCCCCCGCAACTCTCCTGTACATACCAAGTTTTGTTGATGAGGTGTGAACACCACAACCTTTTTGCCAAGAAAAATAGGTGAGCTATGGGACTCAGTGTTCACAAAAAACCAAGGTTTAGTGAAACTACAAATTCCTAGTTAGATTTTGAGCTTGCCTTATTTTCAGAGAGGTTTAAGCTAGTGTGGCCTTATTTTCCTCAATTAGGAAAAATGTTTTTGGCAAGCCTTGTGTGGGCACAAAAATGTATCTCTTCTTCCACCACTTTTGAAAGGACGTATGGATTTGTAAGGCCTTCAATTTGTAAGACCTACCCCTCTCTCTCTCTCTCTCTCTCTCTCTCTCTCTCTCTCTCCATCCATCCACTAGTAAACCTTGGTTTTTTAGCCTACCTTGTCGATCATTTGTCGCTAGATTTTTTTCATAAAACCTAGCTCCTCATGGACTAGCCCACTTCAGTGGGAACTATCTCTTGCATTGCTTATAACTAGGCCACTTGGCTTGCCTTGGGTAATATGTTCTAGGCATTAATTGCCTCCAGGCCCTACAGTATTGAAAAATCCTTTCTCCTTCTATACCCTCTTCACTAACTGACATCTTCCTATAAAGAGGTGGGAGCAATGACCCACATGAGGCATCACGATGCGGGAGTAGTCTACCACCGCCCGATCAGGTTTTGAACTAGGCGTGAACTAAGTGTGAACTCGGGATGCATGTGCACCACACCAAACTTTGTGTGAATTCAATGTGAACTAAGTGTGAACTTGGGAGGGTATGTGAACCACACAAAATTTGGTGTGAGCTCGATGTGAATTAGAGGTGAACTAGGTGTGAACTTATCCGCGATGACGTGATCTATAGATTTAACACAATTACACACACCTTTAAACAAGTATGTGATAGCTTAGACATTAGAATCAATCTCAAGGGGAGGAGGGGGCATGGGTTCAAACCCTGAATTTCAAAAGATAGGAAACTTTTACATTCCCTACGTAATCCAATGATCACGATCATCTGGCAGTCGTGAGGCGTTGATCCCACGTCCCACAAAAAGGTGTCGCTTAGTGACATGGCTTCTCTACACCACGAGTGTCATCCATCGGGGGTTGCTCTCCTCTTTTCCCTTTGCATACTTGTGATAGCCCTTGTCGATTGCCAATGAGTGTTTCCCCTTTTTGGGTATAAAATACATAGTATTGGTCATTATTGTGGTGATTATAGCTTCATGGCTTGATTAGGCCTAGCCATTGGATGCATGTGCATCCTCTCTCTTGATCTTTACAAGCTCTCTCATGCTCTCGAAAACACATAGAGGCTGTGGACTATTGAACCGATTGTTTTGTAAAAAGTCATTGACCCTCCACACACTTGGAACGACTTGAAAGCTCGCATCAAGGAGTCATTTTTACTTTTACAGTTTCATTTCAAGGGTCATGGAGCATGGAGTAATTTTTTTTGGATTCCATGTGACACTATTTTTCTCAATATACTAAAAGATTTTGGCACATTTTTGTGGAACATACGAATGCTTGAAGAAGTTTGACAACATGCTTCAACAAAAATCCAAAGATGAAGTTCAAGAAGGTATCCAAACTAAAATGACTATGCTTACATTTTCTGCTTTATATGAAGCAATTTGTTCCACTCATAGTGCTGAAAAAAAGACTCAATCTTTTGCAAAATGATTGCAAGCCTCTATACCACCAACTTTTTGTGCCCGACACACCCATTCCAACAACAACCCTCAAGGTTTTGATATTTCAACAAAGTTATAGAAACATCCAACCCAATGATTTATGTTGGAGAGGCAAAATGGGGAACACACCCATCACACACACAAATGTCTCTTTGTAGCCCAGAGTATTCACAGTACCCCTGTTCTCTCAAAAAAACCTTCAAAATATATACTTTACACTAACAAAACCAAGTCTATACACAACTCAACACACATACGCTTGGCAAGGTCACCATTCAACACAGACACACCACAATAGCTCGTTCCATCACTTTTGACATACACTACACCTCAATTTCACTCTCTTTGCACCACAGAACGGTCGCACACCTCTACTGACACTGACACACACACAAAGAGCAAGAGAAAAGAGGGGAGCAAGAGTGAAATTAAATCCAAAGGGAGAGAGTGGCTTAAAATTTATTAGAAGAGTGGTTTTACAACCCTTGCAATGCCACAATGGTGAGCTTCAACAAAAACATCCCCTAGAGATTCACCCTCGGCTCTCAAAGACCTTCTTGTGCCAAAAAGCCACATTAAACATACATTTTTTCTATCACCTTCCTACCTAGGACCTTCATACCTGCTTGAGCAGTCTCTCCGCATACATATCCCTCCTTGTGACCACTCGTAGCATCAACCAACTATGAAAACACCATATTTGCCCAACCACCTTGTTGAACATTTATGTATAGCAAAAAGCAAGCTAATTGAACTTAAAGAAGGAAACACCATACTAATACTTAAGAAACTTGAGAAAAATTGACCATATGTACAAGATATGTACAAAGGTTTATCTCTACCGCACACTATCTTTCTAGGGTGGTTGCCCAACCCCCTTATCTACAATGTTATGCACATCGGAGACTAATATCGGTCCTATCAGAAAAAGCCTTCTACACCTTGTATGGACCCGTCCACTTCTTTTTGAACTTCTTTTATAAAGTTAAATCCAAGTAAGTTTCATAATTCATCACCAGGTCTTCTTTCTGTATCTTCTTGTCTGACGAGCTTTGATTGAACTTGGCAACCAGCTTCTCTCACTACTTCACATAGTAATATGTTGTTCCCTCTCTCTCCATTTGCAAAGCTTCAAGACTAGCAATTTGATCTTGCAAAACATCCTATTGAGTGGCATTGACTCACCACATACCCTTGGAAGAACCTACCTACGAATATTGCACTAGTAGCACTCTCCATAGACCAACTCAAACGGAGTGAAATTCTTAGCCACATTGTAAGATGTTATGTATGACCACAAGCACTTATGTAGATTAGCCTTCCACTTTGCTTCCTACTTGTACACATATTTTGTCAACATCTTGATGATCTCTCCGTTGGCACTCTCCACTAGACCATTGCATTGGAGGTAATAGGGTGAAGAAAACTAATGTTGAATGTTCTACTTCGAATTCTCAACCAATGCACGCATTAAGTTTCTTCTAAACCCGTGATCTCTATAAAAGATGAGCACAAATGGAAATCCAGAATGGCAACAAGTGCTATCAAAAGTAAACTCACCCATAACATGTGCATTTACCTCCTTAACTGCCTTAGCCTTGACCCACATAGTAAGGTAGTAAATGGCTTCCACAATGTATTTCTTACTTCTAGTTGACTTAGGGATTGGACTGATAACATGAAAACCCCACTTCTCAGAGGAAATCTTAGCTATGATAGCCTCGTGTGACTCGGCTACCAGTCTCCCTTCACCCATTGTCTTGCATATGTTGGTGCATCCAAAGTTGGTGTGATCTGGAAAGTGTTATGTGCTTGGAAAAAGCTGCACGCAGGTGCAATAGAGAAGGCTAGAGCAGGTATGGAGTCCCTGGGTAGCCAAAGGGTAGCGGGAATGTATGTTTAAAGCGGATTTTTAGGACAAAAATCTCAAGGATAGTCTAGATGGGATTGCATATGAAGGTGCCCAAAGTGCTAAGTCTGTGCTCTAAAATGTAGTGTTCGATGTGCTCTAGAAGCCGGTCTAGACGGCTCGTCAAACGGAGTCCCTATGCTCAAATTATTACAATGCAAACTTAGAAGGTTTAGCAGATTCCCGATGGGGATAAATGGCCCAAGCAGATGCCAGCAAATACATGTGTAATGCTTGAATTTTGAAGCATGCATATTTTCTCGAATTACCAATCAGAGCTCTGGATAGCAAGTTATGATGAGTTGAAGTTTTGTCGGTGGCCAGTTATGGGCCAAGTCGACGGTGTTGGAAATCATGCGATCTGGAATTTTTTGGGTCTCAACCAAGTTTGAGAATGTGTTACATGATCTAAAAATTCCATAGCGGTTGACCCCTTGTCAATAAGATTCTTGATCAGCAAGATACAACTACAAGAAGTCAGCATCAATTTGCAGACGGTGCCAAATTAGATGCTCTTTGTATTCTTTTGCGGCCTCTGTTTGAGAACTCATAGGAGTCGAAATGTAACAAGGCTGAAGGGGGTTGGAGTCGGTATGATGAAGTTTTGGCTGAAATCAACAGCTCCAGAATCCAATCTTGGAGCAAGGTATAACAACCTTCAAAGGGAGGGGAAATTGAAACCTTCAAAGTGGTTTTCTTGGATGGAATTTCAAGGGCCTTAGACCTGGGCCGCATGGTGCATCCACGTGTCATGGGATTACCCCACATGCACTAGCAGGGAATTGTGAGCCGGTGTATATGGGCCAGGGCGTGTGTGAATCTTTGTGTATCTTAGCGGTGAGCGAGCTCCTAGGAGTGTTGGCGATGGTGTGGCTCTGTTGGGTGCTGCACTGGCAGCTTACGACACCGGCTAGGTGGCACGCGAGGGCGCGAGTGGTAGTTTTGGCGGGCTCAAGCGGTGGTCGGCGGTTCTTGGGCACCGTTAGTAGATGACTTGGTGGGATGGTGATAGCAATAATTCATGCACCCTCTTAACACTAGGTTGGTAATGGGACACTTTTATGTCCTGTTAAGTGACCATTTTCCTTGAATTATGTCAAGAGTTTCAAAATGGATTTTGAGGTGCTATCTGTCTAGAAAGTTGTCTCATGAGCTGAAAAAAACTCGATATTTTTTTGGAATATCAATTCTATCTTTAACCTTGTCCTTGCACAACATTTCACAACCTAAACTGTGTGAAAAAACGGGTCCTGTTTTTGGCTTTTTTCAACTTTTTGCAACTATACCACTCTAGAATTCATGTTTGTGAGGTCTATAATGCTAGAGAACTATCTTTAGTAGTCCTCAACATGTCCTGATGCTTCTAGGGAGAAATAAATGTTAAAGTTGTAAGTTATGACCAAATTACAAAAATTGTCAAATCCTGTTTTTTAGCCAATTTTAGCTCTTCTATGATTTTTTTGGTGGCTTTCATGATATCCAAATGCATTTTTGATTTTCTATGTCGCATATTGTAACATAAAGCTAATATTCCTTGGGTTTTGGGGCACCTAATACCCTATTTTTCATAGTAGACAACGATGGTTGATTTTTCCAATTATAGAAGAAAACGAAACATTCTAGTATATCAAGTATAGCTTTTTCAATATTGTTAGTTTCTTGTGACAACTACATGCATTTTGTAGGTAGTAACCATATCTAGTCATAAGGATCAAATTTGGCTAGATACTGAATACTTTCTATGGGAATCTACAACTCATAATGTTGAACCCAGTTTTTTCATGTTTGTTGTATTTAGCACTTCATCTTTGTCCCCAGGATTCCCCTTGGTAAGAGATGTATTATTCTTTGACATGCTCCATGGCTCCTTATGAACCTAAAGGACAATAAGGAACTAAGAAAACATGCATATATTATTTTTATTGAGTGTGGCTATAGAAACTTTGATGATAGGTCTGCAGAATGGTAAAAATTCAACTTTTTTGTACCTATTTCTTTCGGCAAAACAAAAAATAGTGAGTGAGAAGAAATCATATGTTCTAATCACCAACCCATTGAAGTTAACTAGGGAATTTATCTCAAGCCCTACAAAAATTCCTAATCTTATTTTTATGCAACAAAACGTAAGAAATGACTGTTTTGATGAAAATGTACTGGTCCATCAACTTTGGAGGCTTGGTGTGACCAAAAGATGAGAAATTTTTACAAGTTTCTTATTTTTTCCATGTGTAGTAGGCCTTGAACTATAACCTCATGAAAGGATTTTACAAAATGAGTGGATCTACTATGGTTTTGGAGGTTTTTTTCAAAACCCTGAAAAGAAACTTTTATGTCCTGTTAGGTTACCAACCTAGTGTTAAGGGCACCTTTTAAAGCCCCCCCTTGCAATATCACTAGTGGTGAGTGAAGGGGCTGTTCATGTATAAAGTAAGATAAAGAGGGAGAGTGGCCGGTGAGAGCAGCCATTCACAAGCTCATCATGTCTTTCATGTTATCCATTTATATAACCCAGCAGGACAAGTAGGGAATGTTACTGGCTCTAATATTCTGGTTGACATAATAAATCCACCCACTCAACCTCTCAAGCCAGAAAAGATGCTAGATCATCACACTTTATGAACACAAAATCATTTTTGCAAGCAAGGTCTCTTCAAGTAGAAAGATAGACCCTAGCAAGCTACCACTTTAGAAAATTTACTGTACTTAAGCATAGATTTTCTACTTTTTCTTTTGATGTGTTTGAGGATGAAAACTTGTCTCCGAGGGGGAGCGGAGCAGTGTAAAGCTAAAGATCCTAGGCAAAGCTAAGTGGGGAAGGCCCAATGGACAACATGCAAAAGTGATCCGGGGAGGAGGCTCTAAGGGTTAGGCCAGGGGCTATAAGTATAGAGAGGGATGGTTGGGAGGAGTCTCAATTCTCACCCTACAAGGCTAGAGGCCTTTCACATTTGAAGCAATTTATGATGAGAGACTGTACTTAATTTCTCATCCGTTTTTGGATTCAATGTGTGTGTAATAACCAATAGCATGATTGTATCAAAGACAAAAAGGAATACTTAGAATGATATTTATGGAATGAAAATGTGCAATTCAAAAATGACGTGTTTTTTTGTATCTCCCTATTTGCACTTGTATGTATCCTACATTTTGTCTCCTATTATATATTATGCCTTGAAATGAAGCTTAAACTTTCTACGTAGATGGAGAAGCAGTCAATTTTAGTTTATTAACAAGCCATTGGAAAATAAGAATGTGAGAACTTCTATCATCGTGAGAAATGATAATCTTATGGTAATTGATCAAACTAAGCATACACATTGACGAGTTCCAACTTTTGTATTACGTGGAGTGTTAGTGTAGATTGCACTCAAGAGAGAGCCTTCAATCCAATCTTGATGTTCATCTGCGTCTACATGCATCTACATACATGCACTAAGTTCATTAATGAAATTATTTTTTTGGTGTTGATTGCAAGCTATGAAACTACATTCAGAGCAATGTGTCCATCATACTTACACTTAGAACAAATAGGATGGGTGTCTTGTTGATGTGATGATGCACTACTACATCTAAAATGAAGATTTGAATTTTTCTTGGCAAGGATAAACACATTATTTGCATGAGATACATCATTAGAGAGATAAATGAATGCACATTCGTGCAGCTAAAGTTGGTCAGTGCTAAGAGTGGACACAAGCAAGGATATGTATGTTGACAAGTGCATAACAAAATTCGTAAGCAGGTATGAATGTCCTGTGTAGGCAAGTGATAGAAGAAATATTTGTTTAATGTGTCTTTTTGGCATAGGACGGTCTGTGAGAGAAAAGGGTAAGTCCGAGGGCATTGTAAGGGTTGAAGAAGCACTCTGCTATGTAATATCAAGCCATTCCCTCCCTTTGGGTTTTGTTTCCCTCTTTCCCCCTCTTTTCACTTTCTCTTTGTGTGTGTGTGTGTGTGTGTGTGTGTGTGTGTGTGTGTGTGTGTGTGTGTGTGTGTGTGTGTGTGTGTGTGTGTGTGTGTGTGTGTGTGTGTGCGTGTGTGTGCGTGTGTGTGCGTGTGTGTGCGTGTGTGTGTGTGTGTGTGTGTCGATGCAGGTGAAGGTGTGTTTACATGAACCGTTTTGTGGTGCGAAGAGAGTGAAACCGAGGTGTAATGTGTGTCAAAAGTGATGGAACAAGCTGTTGTAGTGTGTTTGTGTTGAATGGTGGTCTTCACAAGCCGGTGTGTGTTGAGTTGTGTGTAGACTGGGTTTTGTTAATGTAAACTGTATATTTTGAAGGTTTGAGAGGACAAGGGAATTATAAATACCTTGGTCTATAGAAAGGAATTCACATGTGTGTTGGGTGTGTTCCCCATCTCCCCCCCTCCATCTTCTCATGCCCCACTAAGGACGCGACACAGGAGAGCAAAATAGATTGATGAACAAGGAAAATATAGAGTATGCAGAGTAAATAGATAAACTAAAGAGTTTGTATGGATGTAAGGTAGTCATTAGAAGAAGAGCATAACTCGCTTCATAACCTTCCGACCACCCTTGAGCTATCTCAATCTCACTTTCACTCTCAATCTCAGTCTTGTGCATAATCTAAATCTCAATCACACTCTCACTCTCAATCACAATCGCAATCTCAATCTTAATCTTGTGATGGAAACAACCATCATAATCAAAATCACAACACGATGACAATCCCAATATCATGACACCTTGCACTAATCGTGTTTCACACATTGGTTTCTGCATCGTCTAAACTTTTTGAATGTTCTGGCATACATAAAAATAACTCTTTCCCTTTCATGAAGTTTTGCTTGCCGACGTTTCTCATCAACATACTTTCTGTATCTATCTTATGCTTGTCAAACATTTTGACGAGCAAGTTTCAACATATTCATATGGTCTTGGATAAATTCCTTGACCTCCTAAAGTTTCTCATTTGCCCCACCATAACTGGTGATCTAGATTGAAAACCATACAAAAGCATGAAAGGACTAAAATTAGTCATGACATGCTTTCCACTATTATAAGCTAACTCAATAATAGGGAGATAATCTGTCCAATTTGATTGCTTTTTGCTAATTTAAGCTCTTAGCATATCCTCTAGCACTTGATTACCATGTTCATTTTGACCATCCATTTGAAGATGATCTGTAATATTGATGTTCAGGTATGTGCCCAATCATTTAAACACAACCCTCCAAAAATGACTGTTAAACTTGGGATCACCATCGCTCAAAATATTTTAGGGTCACTCATATAGTTTATACATATTTTCAACAAATGACTTATCTAACTCTAGAGCTTTAATTGTGGACTTGGTTGGTAAAGCACCACAAAGGAGGTTCAAATGACCTACCTTTATCATCCTCATCACCAATAGTCTCCACTTCATTCATCTTGGTCCGTAGTATCTCATCAATCACTTTGTTCAAGCATTCAAAATTTTGATGGCCTTCCTCTCTGCATCGAAAGTATAATACAAGTCTTTGCCCTCTTTCATGGAATTGTGGGCCTTAGTGCCAGCACACATGAGATTTATTCGTTTGGTTGCATTTCCATTCCACCTATAAGGGAAGTGTCCTCGTTTCTATTGTGCATTATGACCTTGAAGATTTGGAAAAGACTGATGAGGTGGGTTTCAAGGACTTTCTATAGCATTATTAGAACGATGGTTCCTTTGAAACATCATGCTACTCTAGTTAAAATCAACAAATCCTGCACCCTTCACTTGAAAATTCAACAATTCTTGCAAGCCCTCAAAAAACTTCATCTTCAATTGATCGCCCGTCGAGTTTATTTATGTCGACACAATAATCTCTCTTTGTACTCGTCGATGATAAGAACTCTTTTGTCTACTTCATGCTGCTTGAACCCATAGAATTCGATCTTCTTTTCCACATTGTAGTGAGAAGAGCATTACCTCTTCTCAGCCGATGGCCAACATTTCTACACTTTCATCAGTACAAGTCTACATGTACAATTTCCACCATAGCTTTTCAATGTTATAAAGCTACAAGATTTCTATCGTTTCCTTTGCTTCTTTAACTTTCCTTTGCCAGCATTCTCATGCTTGTTATTAAGATCTTCAATGATCCGTTAGCATGTATGGTACTATAACACAGTGCAACAAGAATTGAGAAGACATGATGATATCCCACATGGACCTTCATCCAACTTGAGCACCTAAAAATCCCTTACAAGCCCACCTAAGCCTTATGTGACCAAGGCATAGATATTGGCATACCATCCACACTTAAAGCCACCATTGGCTATCATTGGTATGCCATTGGTATTGCACACACATGAGCCCTCCCCAATGTCTTGCAACAAAGGGGCCTTGAGCTCACCATGTCAATGTAAACAACCAAGTTTTTTACCACTTGAATACTCAGCTTAGTTGTTTACTATTTCAAATAAATCTATTGATAAGTTGAAAGTAGATAGTTATTCAAATCTATTTTCAAATTCTCTCAATAAATCCAATGGAAAGAGACATTTGTTGCATTGTTGCACTCACTTTAGAAAAATATTCTTTGTAACATTCTCTTTATCTTTGATAAAGTGGCTTGTTTGAAAGATGCCCATGTAGTCCATCCATAGTTTGAATATCATCAACTCTTGCTCGTAGTTCAAGCACCACAACCAAAGAAAAGGTCCCAGCTACAACTTTCCTATCTACCCCCTTGTATTCCATAGCCTTCAAATTAACCAAGCCCTCATCCTAGCTAGTGAGCTTCTCTAGCCATTGTAGCATGATTTTATGATCGGTGTTGCCTTAACCGGTGAATCTACCCATTGGGGGATTACCCTATATAAAGGGAAAAAGGTTTGGAAGTGAGGCATGTTACAGTCTATGTGGTGTTAAAAACTAGGGGCTTAAGGTCTTCATGGGCACCCACACAATAGAGACATGAGGTGAGTAGGAAAAAGAAAAGAGAAGGCATGGCAAACAATTTTTAGAGAGTAGAGAAGGGAGGGGGATGATGGATTTTCATAGCTTATACTAAGCACTAGAAGGGTTGGCTGGTCTGACCATAGAGACCAGAACTCCTCATTTTTCCCTTGCACAACTTTTTGGCCATGTTCCAATGGTTTTCATGCATTTTTGTGCAAGTTGCATTTTGGACATCATCAACCCCGTTTTCCATGTCACATCAATCATGGCAATGTGACTCTTGTGAAACAAAAAGCGAATAAAAAGAAAAGGTTTTTCATGAATTCAAGGAGGAGAAGGGGAGGAAGGGGGGGTGACCAAAGAAGGGGGATCTCTCTCTCTCTCTCTCTCTCTCTCTCTCTCTCTCTCTCTCTCTCTCTCTCTCTCTCTCTCTCTCTCTAGTGCAGCCATTTTTTTACCTAGTAGACAAAAGTTCACTCTTTTGATCATAAATTTTTCATCGGAACTCCGATTTGGGTGATCTATAGCCTCAATCGAAGAGCAAAACATCTTGTACGCATTGATGTTAAAATATAAATGTTTAAAGTTATGAAAGGTGTTTCTATAACACAATTTCTGAAGTGAACATGTTCAAGAAAGTTGACTTTCATCTTTTATTTTACATACAATGTCTTCCGGCACTCGCAAGGGTTCTTCTTCTTCAAACAAGGTCCACAATGATTGTGGAAAATGATCCCAAATCTCCCAAGTGTGGAGATAGCAACGCAACTACTTAACCAATGACATCAAAAACCATGATCATGGAATACTTGGTATCATTGCAAGAGACCATAAACAAACAAGGTGAAGACTTACAAGCACCTGCAATGGAGAATAGCATGCTACCGGTACTTGTGGTTGAGAATGGGAATCTCAAGAGGACACTTGAGATGCAAACAACATGTTTGATGCAACTTGAAGAGGAAGTCAAGGAATGTAAACTCTCTCTTGTGGACTTGAATGCTTTGAAGGAGTGCATGAGAAAAGTAGAGGATGACCATGTATTGAAAGAGGAGAAATATGACACCATGAGCTAGGATGTATGCGACATGAAAAATATATACACAAACAAGTCTTGGGATGATGTATGTGGTAACAATGTGGTTCCTAATTCCACAGTCATGCAAGCTATCGCTCAAACAAACAATGTTGAGAATGTGGATGTGGAAGAGTTAAGGGAACGGGAGCAACGTTCTAAGAACATTTTGATTCGTGGCATTCCCAAAGAGAAGTTGGAGACGCCTCCTTCTCCTGTCATTGTTATCAAAGATCTCTTCAAAACCCAATTTGGCATATGCAGAGTTATGGTCTATCAAGAATATAGAGTGGGTAAGCAAGGAGCTTCTTGCTCGAGAGAACGACCAATTGTGTGCACCATGCCGGATGAGACCAAACAAAAGATTATCCTTGATAATAGTTGGATCTATTTGAGGGATACAAAATGTTTTGTATGTGAAGATCACACTATTAAGAAACAAAATATGCATCGTAAGGCATACGAGGAGAGGAATACGAAAAACACAGAGATCTCTCATGAAGAAAATGTACCCAAGGAGGAGAAAAGTCCCTCGAGAAAATAGGGATGCACGACCTATGAGGCCAAGTTACAATTGAAAATATGCTTTTGGAATTGCAATGGATACCCAAGGAATGCGGGGGTTGGCATTGATGAACTAGCAAGCAAAGCCAATGTTGTACTTCTGGTTGAAACTTGGGAGCATGATACACAAAGGATTAACGGCTTGGAGGATTACAATGTACATTCATTGATGTGGTCAAAGAATCTTAAGCAACGAAGAGCTCAAGGAGGGATAACATGTATGGTTAAGAAAGGATTGAAAGATTTTGTATCAATTGTGAAAAATGATAAGTACAAATGTTACGTATGTCTGAAAATTATGACACCAAAAAGAGCTCCTATTTTTGTAGCCGGTTGCTACATTCCTCATCATGATTTCCCCTTTTATGCTTGCATGGATAGTGATCATCCAATTTTTGATTTAGAAGAGGATGTTGCTTATTTCAAAGGGGAAGGTGGTGTTCTCGTATTTGGGGATATGAATGCTCGCACAAAAACATTGCAACATGATCTGCCATATATTCAAGGGAGTTGGAGGAAGTTCACTTGTATTTCCAATCAAATTGTATGTTGTTGACCAAGAATGGAGCTAGGATTCTATATGGGCAATCAAGGGAGCAGATCTGGATGGTGAACAATGACTTTAATGGTTGGGTAAGATAGCTATGTCATAATGGTTGGGTGTGCCAAGGTGGCATGATGCAATCCATTTCTACCACTTCTTCAATTGGTGCTTAGCATTTCCCAATGAAAAGGAGCTTCAATTGGCTCAAACCAAGGAGAAAAATGAGATGCTTGGAGCTTGAATTGAAGATCAAGGGCACAAAGATGGATGGTAACCAATGACTTGGTCGGCTAGGAAAGATAGTTATGTCATTTGTGTGTGTGCAAAGACTGTTCCTTCCCCATTTCTCTTCGGATAACTACGGGCAAGAAGAAGGGCATTGTGGCACAATAATAAGGTCAAGAAGGGGATTATATTCTTTCTAACACTCTCAGATATTCAAAGGATGATAGGAAGATCAGGGATGAATCAAAGTACGTGTTGTAGATTTTAAGGGGAAGATTACATATTAGAATGAGAAAGTTTGCAGCCTCGCCCACACTACCCTTTGTTAGCAACCTTATTGTCCTTTGTTCACAAACATGTCACAAACAATTAATGAGAAATTAATTATGATAGCATAGTGTTGTTAACGATTAAGTTTTGTAATCAAGTTCCACTTTGGTAAACATTATTAATTTTCAGTATTCATGGTTCCATTTGTAAGAATTCTAGGTGTCATTTGAGCCAAGTGCTTTGTGCTATGTGTCCCCTCTTACTATTTTCCCATAGTCAGACGCCCTACGTCTTCTCGGCTCAGCTTACAAACCTATATCCCCTAACAACAAAGAAGAAAGATAGGCCCTACTCTTTTTGCTTGTTTTTGGTGACGCCAATCTCCATGATGTCATTTCTGAAAAAACACACAAATAAGAAGAAAAACATATCTCCTCCCCCCTCTGACTTTGCTGTCTTTTGGTTTTTCCAAAGCTCGCTTAGCGTCTTTCTGAGATTCCTTAAAGCCTTCTCCCCAAGCTTCCCTCAAGCTCCTTCTTATCTTCTACAAAAAAAAAACACTTTTTTTTCTTAGTTTACTCTCCTCTCCTGCCTACATCTCCTACTTTTTTTCATCCCTACCACAACATGGCTCATCTATTCTTCAAGGTTTTGGAGAGGGGGTGCCAATGATGTCGTCCTCATTGTTGAGAGAGAAAGAGAGAGCACAGAAATAGAAGCCCAAAGTGTGTAGAATGCACACATGAGATGATGTATATATAGAGGGGACCTGGGTGCTATATATAGAGAAGCTATATATGTAATCCATATACTGAGTAGCTTCACATATAATCTCAACACCCCCACTCAAATAAGGGTCCCTAACTGTGGATGAAAAAACCCTTGGGGGATCGAGGAAAAAACCCACATCTCTATATACACCCATTGTTATATTATAAAAATCATTGAATGTAAAAATATTCATGAGGATGTTGAGCTATATATAGTATCTCTATATATAGCACCCTAGTCCCCTCTATATAAACACATCTCGTGTGATCAATAGACACACTTTGGGGTTTGCATATGATGGTATCGTCTCTCTCCCTTCTCCTCTACCTGCGCTCTCTCCCTCCGGTTCAACATGGTATCAGAGCGCAGCATGCAACAGCATCTCACAAGGGCTACTCATGCAACCATCGGCCCCAACAAGTCTATTTTTACCATGGCGTCCCAATCGGAAACATATGTGTATTAAGAAAATACCCGCGTTATTCTCTACGTTATTCTAAGCCAGGCTCTGTATATAACTTTATATTTAACTTCTATCAGGCTGTAAATCCCTGACTTTCCTGTCTTTAGCTATCGTCACCATGATGTTCTTGTCTTTAGCTATCGCCACCATGACCCTCGTGAAAAGTACCCACTGCCTCCTGAAGAGCCACCAAGCTTGTCCAGTGTTTGTCTGTTTGTGAGCCCGTCGTATTGGAGATTACCCGATCGTACTATAAAAGTGAAAAGCTATGAAATCCTGCAGTATACTGTATCCTTGTCGCCTATAAAAGTGCAAACCTATGAAATCCAGCAACAACTACGTGCGACAGTTGGAAGATGCGTTTGGAGAAGGAGAAGTCCAGAGGGCATCCCTGCATACATTACGTCAGTTTCAATATATATATATATATATATATATATATATATATATATATATATATATATATATATATATATATATATAAACTGTTTACAAGACCTTCAAGGGTCACAGCCATAATTTTCTGCCTATGGTGGCTGCCCCATGCCGACTTAAGAGATTCTGTGCCACAAGCTACTGGACATGCAGTCAGCACATCTAGTCGTCTAGAGTTGACAAGCCTAGTATTATTGGCCTATTATATTGTCACAACTCTCGATTTGCAGATCTGGTTGGGCTGCTACGAGCTCTCAGGTATACTACAGTAAAGGTTGGCCTCAACAACCACCTGCAAATCTGCCTGGGCCGCTACTATGATGAGCTCGCAGTCGTCATGGTCGTACAATAATGCCCCAACTTGCAGTGACCTCGTTTTGATCGTGCTTCACCAAGGCAAAATATTATTGTTGCTATTATTGCCGACAAGAGCAACTTGCAAAAACCTCTTATTTGATTGCTGCGGTCTCTGCGAACTGTTTTAATGACCAGCGTGAAGGTTGGTTTTGGCTTCGATCAGAGTAGCACCATCATGTTATCTTTATGAATATCTTTTCCCGTAAGTACTAAATGGATATACATATTGATTGTTATTATGAGCCTTCAAGTTCTGTGCATGCTCAAATTAAACAATACTTGTAATTTGTTTCTACTTGGATTGAGGCACAAATATTTCCGGCAACCTCGACCTTGCCATATTGAGATTGTATGTTTGGACATCAATTCTTGCAATTTGTTGCTATTGATCTCGTTTCAATTTTTCATAAATACTTCACGTAATTCTATGATCGTCTTATGAGATTGTATACTAACGTATGTGATGGTTTTCATGTGAATCATATCAATCAAGAGATTACAAGATTTACCAAGTCATTATCTACTCACTAATTATTGTCTTGAGGTTTTGCAGATTTCGTACAAAACTAGCATCTCTGATGCCATGGTACGTAAGCCATGATGATGATTACTATTTTATAATTTTTATTTAAAAGTTGAAGAAAAATGTCTATGATGCCATGGTACATAAAGCCATGATGATTGTTATTTCACAGTATTTTTCTGAGCATCTCTAGTGCCATGGTGAATACCGTGATGCCATGGTACGTAAAGCCATGATGATGATTACTATTTCACAATTTTTGTTTGATTTGAAGAAAACGTCTATGATGCCATGGTACATAAAACCATGATGATTACTATTTTAAAGTTTTTATGAGCGTCTCTTATGCCATGGTGAATACCGTGATGCTATGGTACGTAAAGCCATGATGATGACAATTGCCAGCTGTTGAGATCTTGGGGACCCCAATATGTTCATACATCTCGGCTTTGTATATATGTGTGCACATGTGATTACATTGATATTACATTTGTTTCTATGTCATTTTCACATGCGATTGCATGGGAATCATGTTTGTTTCTATGTCGTCTCCATAGCGGCGTTGCGAACCGTCTGTAAGGACAATGTGATGTGGTTATTTCTAACCTTCACATCTCGATATGTTTCTTGAGTTGATATTGTTTACAGGATGAAAGTCACATCAAGCAATGTGTATAGAGGCTCAAAGATATTAAAGCCGCTCAAAAATATTGAAGGTTTTCAAAGATATTGAAGAATTTTCATATATTGTTAAAGACCCTTGAAAGGGCACACTGTAAAACAGGAGTGATGTAGCTCCTTAGAACATTGTAAATGTATATTTAAAATATTTTAATATAGCGGTGGGTATATATAGAGCTATGGGTTTTTCCCTTGAGCCCCCAAGGGTTTTTTTCATCCACAGTTAGGGACCTTCATTTGAATGGGGGTGTTGAGCTATATATAGTATCTCTATATATAGCACCCTGGTCCCCTCTATATAAACACATCTCGTGTGATCAATAGACACACTTTGGGGTTCGCATATGATGGTATCGTCTCTCTCTCTTCTCCTCTACCTGCGCTCTCTCCCTCCAGTTCAACAGAGGAGCTACATCACTCCTTTTACAATGAATATTTTATGAGGAGCTACATCACTCCTTTTATCCTATCAAATACAATAAGGAATACAAAGGTTCAATAAAAAGGGGTAAAGGCTATCGATTAAATCGTGATCAGAAGTGAATATGTTGTGTAGCTTGTCATCAATATAGCATCACCAAACATGTCTTCATGGTGTCATCAATATGGAATCACCAATCATGTCTTCATAAATCTTTTATTGTCACCAAGTTTGTCTTCATGAAATCAATTATTTGATCAATTCTACATAGATCATAGACTCAAGAAACATAGTCATGAATGTTTTTGGCATCACTAGTGAAATATTTACATTCACAACGTCATAAGAGATGGTTTGCGACACCACTCTTTTGACAACATATATACGCACGGTAACATATGTGTATATAAAGAATGAACGTTGAAGTATAATATGCGTTATTACATAATGCAAATGAAATGTGTATATACTACAGAAAACAACATTTATCAGCGTAGTCGTATCATTGATTATCATCATAGTATTAACAAAAAATCATCATTGTATCAATGAAAATGACTAAATCATCATGGTATCAACGAAAAGCATCATGGTATGACTGAGAATAATCATTGTGTCAATGAAACAACATCATGATATCACCAAGAATAACCGTGATATCACCAAGAATAACCATGGTATCAACGAAACAACATCATGGTATCACCGAGAATAATCATTGTATCAACGAAACAACATCATGGTATCATTGAGAATAACCATGGTATGAATGAAACAATATCATGGTATCACCAAGAATAGCCGTGGCATCAACGAAACAACATCATGGTATCACCGAGAATAACCATGGTATCAACGAAACAACATCATGGTATCACCAACAATAACCATGGTATGAACGAAATATCATCATGGTATCAACGAAAATCACCATGACCAAAGTACTAACAAAACATCATTATGGTACCATCAAAATCACTATGGCATCAACGAGAGATCATCAATGAAACGATGTAAACTATATCTCTAGACAAATAATTATACCAGAATCAATGAACGAATATATCATATAACAAAAGATCATATACCATTAGTAGCTCGACGGAATTTGGACGATAATCAACGACTGGACTGAATCAAAACGATATTCATGACAGATATCCATGAACAGATCTATAGACATTTGATATCTGGAAACATAGGTATCCAAGAACAAATCATCAATAAATGTCTGAGAACATATTAGATAGCTTGAAATAGTATAGACTTTTGAGAACATATATCTATAACACTGATTCGATTTGTAATTATCATCTGTAGCAAAGTTACGTCAGTAAAAAATATATAATTGATGAAGAGAAAAATATAATAGATAAATTTTCAATTATGAGAAAAATCAAAAGCAAAAAGCAAAAATTGCTTTTTAGACATGTTCGTAGCTGGGAACGATAACTCGTTTTCTATGCAGAATTTAGAAAAACTTTCTTCTACAAAGTTATAGACCACATCGATTCTGGTGGAAAAATTATTTTCAATTAGGCGGAAAATCAAAAGCAAAAATCAAAAGTTGCTTTTCAGACATGTTCGTAGTCTGAGAACGATAACTCGAAATCGGTGCAGAATCTGAAAAAAGTTGTAGACCACATCTATTTTGGTAGCTTCAACGGGCCATTTTTGCAAAATCATTTTCAATTCGGAGAAAAATCAAAAGCGAAAAGCGAAAGTTGCTTTTCAGACATGTTCGCAGTTTGAGAACGATAACTCGAAATCGGTGCAGAATTTGGAATTTTTTTCTTCTGCAAGGTTGTAGACCTCATCGATTCCGATGGCACTCACGCGATGTTTTTGAAAAATCGTTTTCAGTTAGAGAAAGATCGAAAACAAAGGCGTCCTCTATGATACCATGTTGAGAGAGAAAGAGAGCACAGAAATAGAACCCCAAAGTATGTAGAATGCACACATGAGATGATGTATATATAGATGGGACCTTGGTGCTATATATACAGAAGCTATATATGTGATCCATATATTGAGTAGCTTCATATATAAGCTCAACACTCATAACCTCCCTCTTTTATACTTTCTTTAAAAGGAATTAAGCCATTACACTCATGAACTAGCTATTCATGAATAGAGTCTTGTAGTGCCACTCAACAACACCATAAGTTGCATGTGACCATTACCTCCACCTACGTTGAACGCACAAGCCACCATGCGCTACCAAGGGCAGCCACTTGTAGCATCCATGTGGAGGAGCGAGAGCTCCATGAGATTCCTCTGGCTTTACTTGGTTAAATGCTGTCTCAATGTGATATATATACCCCATAGAATATCCACTCATTGTGCATATAAGGCTTCTTTTGTGCCATGTGGCATCACCGTGGAAAATTTCCCTTTATATCACCATTAGAACTTACACAATCTTGACCCATAGAGCATTTTGGACACATGTTGCTCATCTCAAACAAAAAAAAAAAACACTGTGAAACCAAACCAAGCCACCATCTTCAGGCCCACATTTCAACTCTGATATTTAGCCACAACTTAGGGTGCGACTCAGAGGATGAAGGTGATTAGAACCAGCATTGATCACTTGGATCGTCAATAATTTGTTTTGCATCTTTTGATTCAATTGCCCCATCACTTTTAGAGATGTATAGATACTTTTTGTTATTTTGTATATTCTTTCCTAATTATGTAGGGAGTTGTTCCATCCTATTGGGTTGTTAAAGTTTATTCAGTTTTTTAATTAGAAAAACTAAAAAAGTGTTGCAATAATAATCAACTGCCACATGTAGTGATTCATTCGTAACACATTCATTCTAAATAAGATGATAAAAACACATCTTGCTCATACAAAAGCATCAACAAGTTTGTAGTTATCAAGATGTTTGTGTGTGTGTGGGTGTGTTTCAAATATGTATGTGTGTATTTTGTGTATGTGTCTTTGTGTGTATGTGTGCACATGCATATATATGTGCATGAGTATATGCATATGCATATATGTTGTGTGTGCATGTACAATGTGTGTATCACAAATTGTGTGTGTGTGTGTGTGTGTGTGTGTGTGTGTGTGTGTGAGAGAGAGAGAGAGAGAGAGAGAGATAAAACAGGCCCCCTAAAAAAGAGAATTGAAGAGAGACAATGGAACTCACAATCTAGCCTATGGGTACTACAATGACGACTATAAAAGACAAAGCGACCATGCCTTTGTCACTTAAGCGACCTCTAAACATTACACATCACTCAAGCGATCTTAGTATATGTAAAGTATTGGTGCTATGTCCTTTTGTCTGTTGTCTTTCAGTACTTGGTTCTTATGGTTTATATGGGACTTGAGGAACAAGGTTATGTATGATCACATTGTGCTTTTTGGTAGCTCATTTCCTGTGGAGCTTATCAAACTCAGGATGATGGAAGACATTGTGGCACTTAAAAGGAAGGACCTCAAACAAAGGTATCTCATGATACTACACAAAATGTAAATATGGAACAAAAGGATTTTCACGAGAGAGAGAGAGAGAGAGAGAGTTTTAAAACAGACTCCCTAAAAAAGAGAATTGAAGAGAGACAACGGAACTAACAATCTAGCCCATGGGTGTTGAGAGAGAGAGAGAGAGCACAGAAATAGAACCCCAAAGTGTGTAGAATACACACATGAGATGATGTATATATAGAGGGGACCTGGGTGCCATATATAGAGAAGCCATATATTGAGTAGCTTCACATATAAGCTCAACAACCCCGCTCAAATAAGGGTCCCTAACTGTGGATGAAAAAACCCTTGGGGGATCAAGGAAAAAACCCACTGCTCTATATACACCCACCATTATATTATAAAAATGATTGAATATACAAATGTTTATGAGGAGCTACATCACTCCTTGTAAAATAAATTACATCACTCCTATCCTATCAAATATAATAATGATTCAATACAAAGGTTCAATAACGAGGTGTAAAGGCTATCGATTAGCTCGCAATCAGAAGTGTCTCCGTGAATCTGTTGTGTAGCTTGTCATCACTATCACATCACCAAACATATCTTCATGTTGTCATCAATATGGCATCACCAAACATGTCTTCATAAATCTTTTATTGTCACCAAGTTTGTCTTCATGAAATCAATTCTTTGATGAATCCTACATAGATCATAGACTCAAAAAACATAGTTATGGAAATTATTAGCATCGTTAGTGAAATAATTACGTTCACAATGCCATAAGAGATGGTTCGCGACACCACTCTTTTGACGACATATATACGCACGACAACATATGTGGACATAAAGTATGAACATAAAAAGTACAAGATGCATGATACGTGATGCAAATGACATGTGTATATACTACATAAAATGACATTTATCAACGTAGTGATATCAATGAGTATCATCAAAGTATTAACAAAATATCATCATTGTATCAATAAAAATGAATAAATCATCATGGTCTCAACGAAACGCATCATAGAATAATCATTGTATCAACGAAACAACATCATGGTATCACCGAGAATAACCATGGTATTTACGAAACAACATTATGATATCACCGAGAATAATCATTGTATCAACGAAACAATATCATGGCATCACCCAGAATAACCATGGTATCAACGAAACAACATCATGGCATCACTGAGAACATTAGGAGAAATATGAACCTTGCATGGGCCTTGTAAGGAATCCTAATTTTTAGGGATTAAGGCTAATGTTGTGTGGGGTTTAGGGGGCAAGGGCATTGAAGAAGGTAGTTTTGAGTAGGTTTTTCTAGGATTTTTTTAAGACAAATGTAGGATGTGGACCTAAGGGGTTACTTTCTCTCTCTAGCTTTTTTTAAAGTGAAGGAAGCATAGGGGTGTGTCCACATCAGCAAAAACGTGGGTCACTAAGAGTCAAAATTTGACTTTTAAAAAAAAAAACTCATTTTTACTTGTTTTTTACTTAAAACTCCCTCCCAGCATATATACATATCCAAAAATCATTTTTTGACCCATTTTTTAACCCACAAGCTTAGAAAGTCCATTTTTTCAAAAATCTTTTCCCCCAAAAAGTACAAAACATTTTGTTCTCTCCTCCCTCCTCCCTCCTCTCTCCCTCTCCTCTCCCTGCCTGCCCCTATCTTCCTCCTCCTCCCCCCATCCCTCCTTCTCTCCTCCCATCTTCCTCAACCTCCCTACCCTTCCCCCTCTATATTTTCATCATTTGCAACAGCTTCTATGGTGCTCACGGACATCACAAATGGTTTTCTTCCACCACCACGTACTCCGCACACCAAAAGCATACACATTCGCTTATCCACGGCATTTGCACCAAAGACCGCTAGTGAGGGTGATCAAAGGTCATCACAGGAACGTCGCACCTCTTGTGAGACCAATGTTGACATTTGGGTGGATGGCCATTTGTACCCTTACGATCCTATAAGCCGCTTCCATCCACCGTTTAATAGCCTTTCCACATTTCTTCAATTTCTTGGGAGGGAAGAAGCAGGCTTGTTAGGCTATTGCAAGCGGTTTTGTATGGGTGCAGGTGCTTCTTTGCATATGTGGATGCACGAATGTCAAGCTCTTCACCTCAAGATGACGGGATTACAAGAGAGGGTGGTTAAAACTCTTGAACAACAAATGCAAGAAAAGGAGTTCCACATCCAGAAGCTTACAAACACCATCACATACATGAAAGAAACACCCCTTGGTGCAAGAGAACGCAAACGCACATATTCATCCATTGAAACTCTTGCACATTCGGGAGGAGCACGCAAACGATGAGTTACAGCCACAAGGTGATTTGGTCTTTACTTGCATGATGCATTCTTACTTCACACTATTTTCTAACATTTATGTTTATTTGTTGCTAGAAACTTCATCCAGGAGGCATGCGGTGGAACAAGCCAAGATAATCGAGTCAACCTTCTCAGTAGTTGTCTCAATACCCAGGATGTGATTTCTATTTTGCAATCACCTGGAGGTAAGCACATTAAGGATGCAGTCACCAAGGACCTTATGCGTAGATTAAGAAATGTGGTTAGTGATGATGATGTGCAACACGCTTGTGATGAGGCTGGAATCAGCACCAAAGCCTATCAGGCTATTTTCCAACTCCTAAAGGATGCCCTCAAAGAACATGGCATTGTGGAAAACCTATTTCCCATTCCTCACAAGGTCAAGCTCGCAAAGAAGGACACAAACGAAGATGTGTTCTCCCGCATTGGGACATACCTACACATTGAGGACACAATGCCAACTTCCCTTTATGCTTCGTGCGCAACAAGGCAAGGGGAAAAGGTAAGAAACAATCCATAAGATCATCGGAGAAGGGCTTTCTTTCCTTACACACTTTGGAACAATATTTTCGTGGATCTTAGAAGGCTTCAAGAAGCCATGCTTAGATTTTACGAGTTATCTGAAGAAGGTGACACACTTTACTTTTTTCTTTGGTATTGTTCTTATCATAAACTCTGAAGTTTAAGGTCTTGGCACTATTTATTTTGTAGTTCTTGGCACAAAAGTCGCTTTTGTGTTGAAACTCGATGAGTGTCAAATAGTGAAAGGCCGAAGGTTAGAGAGACTAAGTGTCATGCTAATGAATGAGGCCCTTCTACAAACCAAGCGAAGGGATTCAGTCGAGCCATCTCCCACCCCATCTTTTAGTGTGCAATCAGAGAAAGACATTTGGTGGTTGGGTGCTATTGAGGTGCCCAAAGAGACCAATGGAGTACTTTCTTGGATTTTTGAGAGAACTCCATGGATCACAGAAGTAATACACTCCCAAATTGCAAGTCAGAAGCTGGAGATTGAGGGTTTTGGTAGTTATGATGTGGAGTGGCACTTAGGTGGGGATTTGAAGACCATAAAGTGTTTGCTTGGCTGCAAACAAGGGGCTTCTTCTCTCATGCCTTGTCCATTTTGCACTCAAGGGTACAAACCTAATGGACAAAAATCACATAAGAGCACTGCAAAGGTCGGTTCCATGCTTCCATGGCAAGGGCATGGAGAACAAGGGTTAGATTGTCATGATGTCAGAGATGAAGGTAGAGAATGGGAAGCGTCTATTCTGAGATGTCCCATGCTCAATGCCCCAGACCGTGATCAAAAGGACCACGCTTGAAATCCAATCTTTCCATTTCCTCTATCGAATGTACATTTTTGTACATTACACGCATTCATGCGCATTTTTGATAGGCTATTGAAGCTCCACATTGACTATGCTTTCACAATGAAACCATTGGAGAAGTCCCAAGAAGCGATCGAAAGAGTGGAGGTACTCTTGAATTCCATTGGCTGTCACGGTGGAAATGTGTCTATCATTGCTACAAAGAACACAGCAGAGGCCCATGAAATTGCTCAACAAGTGTCAATGAGTGGACAAAAAGCTAGACACTTTTTCAAGAAAGTTTCCCAAGGAAAGCCAAGTCGATATGATGCTCAAAACAGCTCCAACCAGCAGGCAGGTAACCTTTGGGAGCTTTGGAAGGAGTTATGCAAAGCTACCACTGACAATGATTCAAATGGCGAGCTTGCAAACAAGCGCAAGCAAGTTTGGGCACATTTTGATAAAATGGTCAAGCTTATGGGCTTTAACAGTACAACAGAAGAACAATGCCAATCATTTCAAGAAGTCTTGGCGGATTTTACCAAGGTCTTCACCCTTTCTTGGGGTGAAAATAATATCACACATTACATGGTAAGTCATTTTACGTGGTGTATTTATTACAAGGGATTGTTTTTATTATATAAAAACAATAATATCACACATTACATGGTAAGTCATTTTACGTGGTGTATTTATTACAAGGGATTGTTTTTATTATATAATGTGGATCGTTTACTCATGTGAACAACATATCTTGTTTGCGCATGGTGCATTTTTTATGCACAAGTATGGATCGCTTGAAATTTTTAGCACTCAAGGCATGGAGAAGTCCCATTATCGAGCAAGGGGAGTGTACTTCAAAAATACTCGACATGGTGGTGGAATGGTGCAATCCAATTATTTGGAGGAGATGTTCAACTGGTTTTTTCGCACAACATTTGCGTGTAAGCTCACAATGGAGCGTGCGAGACAATCCAAGATTGCTATTGAAGTGAGGAAATGGAGTCGTCAAGAGCATAGCAATAAGTGGCAAATGTCGCAAGGTCCCACCAAGCATGCATCATGGCGGCAATGCAAAGTGCGACAAGGATCAAAGTGGATACTGCGCGAGTCACTAAACGTGAACGCAGGGTCCAACTCTTAGGGACATGTTAATTTTAAAAATAATAGTTTTTTTTTCAAAATTAGTGTGAACAGGGCCCTTTTTAAATGGGCCCTTATAAATATTGCATGCTCTCATAAACCACCCATTTCTTAAGAACAGGTGAGCTCTTACCAATGAAATGGCGCGCACCAAACAAACCGCGAAAGAGCATCCACCTGCGAACAAAAACACTCTCCAAGGATGTGAGAAGTCGGAATGGCTTAAAGGCACAAGAAAACGGCCACGAACACCTGGCCGTTCCAGGCACTCTTCTAGCAGTGGGCATGGTGGTAGGCGAGAGTCATCAAGGACTGTTGAATCTCCACCTCCTCAAGATATAACACCTCGAAGAAGAATCAAGCAACGTGCCCAGCGCTGGAGAGAAGAACAGGAACAGTAAGCAACAGAGTCCGATAGGGAGCAGTTTGCACGCCACCAATCACAAGCAGGACCATCTAGGACTCGGGTGGTCCATACAGACAGTGAATCAGAGAGGGAGCCACCATGGCAGCGAGATGAAATACCGCGCACTCACCGGGTGGCCATTGGGGGGAAGACACGACCTCCAGGTCAGGGAGCTCTCCCAACACACCAAGATCGACAGCCAAGGGGAGAGGATGAATCAGAAGAGGATGCAGAACCAGCTCCTAAGCATGTAAATAGGAGCAAGTCTAAGTTTTTCAAGAAGCCTAAATGCCACCCGCCAGCAAATGTGCAAGTTCCCCCAAGACAATCGTAGAGGCGCCGCAAAATAGCAAGGGCATTTGCAGAAATCCGCCACTATCAGAAGACTACGGAGCTTTTGATTCGACGTGCCCCCTTTGCTCGCACAGTGAAGGAGGTGCTTCAAAGCTATGGAAATCAGTATAGATTGCAAGCAATAGCGCTGGAGGCTATTCAAGAAGCTGCAGAGGCCCACATCATTTCGGTGTTGGAAGATACCAACCTATGCACCATTCATGCAAAGCGAGTGACAATACAACCAAAAGATATACATGCTTGCACGGCGATTGCATTAGCCGAAGTTACCCCGCTTTTTGTATTGCACACCCTTATTTTTGTAATGTTTTGACTTTCCATGGGCAATATGATCAACAGTTGTGTCTACTGTGTCTATTATCTTTGTAATGAGATGACTTTGTAATTTCAAGTTTTGTATATAATTTCAGTTAATTTAAGTAAATATAGGCATTTTCAGTACCCTGGGGGGTAGACAAGCCTACCAAAGGCCAAAAAAACCCTGGCCACAAGGGCGCGCAAATGGCCCATCCATCAGTTTTGGATGGGCCATTTGCGCGCCCTTGTGGCCAGGGTTTTTTTTGTCTCTGGTAGGCTAATCTACCCCCCAGGGTACTAAAAATGCCTATATTTACTAAAACCAATTGGTTTTGCAACATTATTTAAGATGGAGCCTTGTGCCACACTTTTTTGGTCATTTCAAGCTTTGAATTCCCCATAGGATTGTGAAACCAAGTGTCTAAGCAGGTGATAGTGTGCTGCCCTTGAGTGTGAATATATGCTCAAATTGCCATTATAAGGGTGCATCTATATTCATGATGCCAAAGCAATTGATTTCACTGAACTTGTGCTTCGTAAGTACCCTGGAGGGTAGATAAGCCTACAAGAGGCAAAAAAAACCCTGGCCACAAGTGCGCGCAAAAGGCCCATCCAAAACTGATGGATGGGCCATTTGCGCGCCCTTGTGGCCAGGGTTTTTTTGGCCTCTGGTAGGCTTGTCTACCCCCAGGGTACTGAAAATGCCTATATTTACTAAAACCAATTGGTTTTGCAACATTATTTTAGATGGAGCCTTTTGCCACACTTTTTTGGTCATTTCAAGCTTTGAATTCCCCATAGGATTGTGTAACCAAGTGTCTAAACAGGTGATAGTGTGCTGGAAACTTCAATTCAGAATTGATTTGAACTTTTGTAATGTACTTGAGTGAGAACATAGGCTGAAATTGCCATTATAAGGGTGCATCTACATTCATGTTGCCAAAGCAATTGATTTCAATGAATTTGTCATTTTTAAGTACCCTGGAGAGTAGATAAGCTTACCAGAGGCAAGAAAAAGCATGGCCACAAGGGCGCGCAAATGGCCCATCCAAAATTGATGGATGAGCCATCTACGCGCCCTTGTGGCCATGCTTTTTTTGGATGCTGGTAGGTTTATCTACCCACCAGGATACTAAAAATACCATGATTTACTAAAAGCAATTAGTTTTGCAACATTATTTTAGATGGAGCCTTGTGGCTACCCTCCTTTGGTCATTTCAAGCTTTGAATTCATACAGAACTTAAAATTACAACAATTTTCAAGATTGAAAAATCACATTCAAAAGAATTTGCAAGATAGACAATTCCAAATATTTTTTACTACTACCAAAACGGTGATTTTACATCATGTATCTGAGGAGTTCATAATTTTCTTGACCATTTCCTGGCGCCTATTTTGCGCATAAGGCAACTCCCCAGTCAAGAGGGAGTGCGCTATGGCCTTGGGGTCAGTTGAGCCAATGGAAGCATGTATCCCTATCTGGGCAAGCACTTTACCACGAAAGCCACTGCCAAACACTGTGCATACAAGGGATCTACGCACTAGGAACACTTGATGCGCAGTTTGAGCAATGGTGCTCAAACACAAAAACTTGCTCAAGGCTTTCATTAATGACCAAGTCATAAAATGGGCTTGGGGAGTAAATTCATTATGGATAATGGCCACATCGCCAGGGGGGAGTTGTCCTAGGTAATGCGCAAGGGAAGCTTGAGGTCCAAAGCCCGTCCACTTGCCACCCGTCCTTGCAGCAAAATCATCAACCTCCACGACATCCTGTCATAAACCGATGAAGGTTGAGAAAAGACAATGAAGGATAAAATAGTAACCTGAAAATTAGGATACAGTTTACCTCCTGCTCCTTGCCGTCCTCCTCCCTGTTGCCCTTTGCATCCAAGTCAATGCTCCCATGCATCACAGATTTGAGCTTTGGATCATCAGATGGGAGGTTGCATAATGGCATAGGCATCCTAGCAGCCTCAACCTTGGCTTGCGTGGCTTAGAATTCTTCCTCAGCCACGTGCAACTGCTCTTCTTCCAGGACCTCCGCACATACAACTGCAATAGTGTCAGCAACAGAGTCCCCAACTGGCAAGAGATTGCTTTGTAGTTCATCTAGCTTATTGTCTAAGGGACATTTGGTGCTGTTGCATAGAACGCTCAAGCATTCATCCATGTGCAGGCCAAATGCTTTCTCCAAATCATGCAGAAACACATACTCCTCCCCATCCACTACCACTGAGGAGAAGCGGCTGATTTCTACCTCTGGGATAGCCACATCCGTCGGTGGTAGTGGCACTGGAGTGTCACAAGGGCCAGCCACAACTGTGGATTTGTCAACCACTTCCTCGAGACCCCTGGGGTACTCGAGCCGGAGTGTATTTCCTTCCGTTGCAAGGTTCATGGGGATAACCTGCTGTTCCTTGGTGTCCTTGATAAAGGACCCAATTTGTAAGTGTGGTAAGCGGAGCTCCTCCAAATCAGGTTCCTTGCTCACCAAGAAGATAAATGTTGCGAGCCGAGAAAGGTACTCCACCCCCAACTTGCGCTTCTTGAGAGCTGACACCCCTGGGGCTTGCTCGTTCAAGTAATGGTCTGCATCAGTTGCAATTTCTTGGAATCGTTGCAACCGCTTGGAGAATGGGCGATCACCTTTGTGTATATAGCGCAAAAGATCGCAAGGCACCCAGATCCCTGCATGTGGGGGGATAGATATAGAATATTTTATGATATGCTCCTCCATGAACGCAAAAATCTCGGCAAATGCATCCATGTGAAGGGCAATTGTGGCGTCAAGGTCAGGGAAACGAGTGAAAAAGGTGTGGAGGTCCAACTTCCCTTTGTACTTGGTGTCCTCGAGGAAGAGGATGAAGCGTGACAAAGGGGTGGATGTAATAGCAAATGCAGAGGTTGTGGAAGCATCCATGTCTGACCTGGGGTATAGATAGAGAGTGGAGGAGCTCAAGAGTTGCAAAAGTGAAAATAGTGAATGAGTTAGGTGGCCCCCCTTTTATAATGGACCCTTTTTTAAAGACATTAAAAAAAAAGGCACTTTCACAAAAAAAAATTTATCATCTCAATGCGAAAAATTATATTCAAAGGCATGATTTGCCGAAGCAAATCATGTTGATTACATCGGGGATCATTTTGAAAATTGCAAGAGTTACAAAGTTATAAGATCGATAGCATAGTTCCATCCATCCCCCAGTCCTCCTCGACCTTCAGTTTGTCTTCCATTCTCTTCCCAATCTGCGGACATTCATTACAATAAGCATCCAATGATGTATTGAAAATGTGGTGGAAGGATTCTCACCTTGTGACCTTGTAAACGAAATTGTGCTTGTTGAAGGGACTCAAAACCCATAATAACCAAGTGTTCTCGCACATTACTGAGATTCCAATGATTGTTCACTTGGACTAACTCCAAAGCATCGTTGGGCATCTTCACTGCAATGTCAAAGCTTGCAATAGTGCCATCTACACTCTGTAAGGGAGTCGACACTCCAAGCTTGCACATCCAACGATCATAGTGAAATCGTATGTACAAGGAGATGCGGGATTTCAAATAGCACATTCCAATACCTGAAGCTCCAACCTTACAACGGTACCGGTCCCCGTTGTGCATGCCCTTCACAAAACCCCAGCCCTCTTCTAAAAGCCCTCCTAATTCCTCGTAATGCACATCTTTACATACAAGCATTGTGGTAGTCTCCAGAAATACAAATTCTTTAAAAATATGCACAAAACAATGAATAGGCAAACACCAACTCAAGCCCACAGACCTAGAAGCTTTAGAGTATTTCAAAGAGTTTTGGACATCTATTATCATCTTTTGCTTGAAAGATGCTACCGACCACAAATCTGGTACCGGCCACTCCATACTTAATAAGGAAGTTACTTTGATAGGTTCAAGCGTTCCAAACGCTTGTGTAGAAGTAGGGACAATATAGGAGTGAGAATAGAAGAAAATCCTTCTTTGAACCAGTTTGGTTGGGCAAAGATGTGGGAACATTGTTGCTCCAATATTCGCATGTATAGCATTGAATGTGCCGGAGAGACTATGTAGTGGCTGCTCCTCCACCAACGTGGATGTAAATATGACTATAAATGCATGACAACTCTTAAGTATGAATCCATAATAACATTACACTATGATTTCACACCTAGCTTTGTATTCTCAAAACATGTACTTACAATGTGTTGGAAATCGAGGTGGTTGTTGCAAATGCATGGTTGACATTGAGAAAACATGTTGCACAATGGCTACAGTTCCCATGTCTTTGCGGTTCTTGAAGCCAAGGAGCTTTCCTTTCCAATGAAGATCCAAGTTTGCACGATTCCGCACACGATGAGGGCCAATAGTAGATGGTTGCATGTATACCCAAGCACCTTTGGTGAACTCTTGTGGCACCCACTCATCATCTACACCTCTAGGGTTGTGGCATGCAAGTGCTGTGACCTCATCCTTTGGCCGCCTTTGCGAAGTAGAGTTGGCCATGGTTGAGGAAAGAAAATTAGGAGGAGGAGCAAGACCTTGCTTGTTGCTAAAGTGATATGAGAAGGTGGTTATCCCTTGTGGCAATGGGAGGAGAAGGTGGATAACCCTTGCTTGGTGTGGCAATGGAAGGTGGTAAGGGAGGAGAGAGGAGCTTCCTTGCTGCAGCAATGGAGATGGTGTAAAGAGAGAGAGTGTTGGAGTAGAGGATGAGTGTGATGGTTACAACCAAGGAGGGGTTGGAAAAGGGGTTCTAGAGAGAGAAAATAACTTTTTGCCTAAGGACTACTTTTGGGGGAGCTCTGGATAGTAAAAAAATATTTTTCAAAAGTTTTTTTAAAAAAATGGATTTTAGGGTTTTTGGGTGCACGTTTTGACTTTTTGAGGTCAATAAATGCTTTTTTGACCATAAAATAGATTTAGAGGGGTTTTAAGAAGATAAAATTTGAGTTTTGAAAATTTTGAAAAATTTCAAATTTTTGGGATTTTTTCATAACCGGATAAAAAAGAAGGGAAGTTGGAGGTTTTATATGGCCCACCCCCCCCCACCCCCCCCCCCCCCCCCCCCCCTACCCACCCCACCCCACCCCACCCCACCTTCTCACTAGGTAAGAACCCATTTAAGAAGTGTAAGACTACTTTGTCCCCCTACATTTTTTAGGGCATAGAGTGTGTCCACCACCCTCTTCTCATTGGCTGGCCTCTAATTAACCTTAATCCCAAAGGGCCCCTAGAGGGTTCATATTTTTCCTAATGATAACCATGGTATCAACTAAACATCATCATGGTATCAACGAAAATCACCATGGAATTAACGAAACATCATCAAGGTAGCAACAAAAATCACCATGGAATCATCATCATGGTATCACCGAGAATAACCATTGTATCAACGAAACATCATCATGGTATCAACGAAAATCACCATGGAATCAACGAAACATCATCATGCTATCAACGAAAATCACCATGGAATCATCATCATGGTATCACCGAGAATAACCATGGTATCAACGAAATATCATCATGGCATCACCGAGAATAACCATGGTATCAACAAAACATCATCATGGTATCAACGAAAATCACCATGGAATCATCATCATGGTATCACCGAGAATAACCATGGTATCAATGAAATATCATCATGGCATCACCGAGAATAACCATGGTATCAATGAAATATCATCATGGTATCAACGAAAACCGCCATGACCAAAGTACTAATAAAACGTTATCATGGTACCATCCAAATCACTATGGTATCAACGAGAAATTATCAATAAAACGACGTAAACTATATCTCTAGAAGAATAGTTATATGAGAATCAATGAATGAGTATATCATATAACAAAAGATCATGTACCAATAGTAGCGCGATAGAATTTGGACGATCATCAACGGCTCGACTGAATCGGAACGATATGTAACTGGCTTCTGTAGCAAAGTTATGTCAGTAACAAATATATGATTGATAAAGAAAAAATATAATTGAAAAGTTTTCAATTATGAGAAAAATCAAAAGCAAAAAGTAAAATTTTGCTTTTCAAACATATTCGCAGTCCGAAACAATAACCCAAAATCGGTGCAGAATTTAGAGAAACTTTCTTCTGCAAAGTTGTAGACCACATCGATTCTGATAGCTAAATCAAATAGTTTCTGCAAAATCGTTCTCAATTAGGAGAAAAATCAAAAAACAAAAAAACAAAAGTTTCTTTTTAGACGTGTACGCAGTCCGCCAACGATAACTCAAAATCAGTGCAGAATTTGAAAAAAAAAAACTTCTTCCACATCAATTCCGCTGCCTCTAGCGGGTAGTTTCTGCAAAATCGTTTTCAATTAGCAAAAAAAATCAAAAACAAAAAACGAAAGTTGCTTTTCAAGTATGTACGCAGTCCGCGAACAATAACTCAAAATCGCTGAAAAATTAAAAAAAACTTTCTTTTGCAAATTGTAGACCACATCGATTCTGGTGCCTCATGGTGGTAGTTTTTGCAAAATCGTTTTCAATTGGCAGAAAAATAAAAAACAAAAAGCGAAAGTTGCTTTTCAGGTATGTACGCAGTCTGCGAACGATAACTCAAAATCGGTGAAGAATTTGAAGAAACTTTTTTTTGCAAAGTTGTAGACCACATCAATTTCGGTGCCATTGGTGGGTAGTTTCTGCAAAATCATTTTCAATGAGCAGAAAAATCAAAAACAAAAAGGGAAAGTTGCTTTTTAGGTATGTACGCAGTCCGCAAATGATAACTAAAAATTGATAAAGAATTTGAAAAAAAATTCTTCTGCAAAGTTATAGACCACATCAATACCGGTGCCTTCAGCAGGTAGTTTTTGCGAAATCGTTTTCAATCAGGAGAAAAATTGAAAGCAAAAACGTACTACTCTGATACCATGTTGAGAGAGAGAGAGAGAGAGAGAGAGAGAGAGAGAGAGAGAGAGAGAGAGAGAGAGCATAGAAATAGAACCCCAAAATGTGTATAATACACACATGAGATGATGTATATATAGAGGGGACCTGGGTGCCATATATAGAGAAGCCATATATTGAGAAGCTTCACATATAAGCACAACAATGGGTACTACAATGACAACTATAAAAGACAAAGCGACCATGCCTTTGTCACTTAAGCGACCTCTAAGCGTTACACATCGCTCAAGCGACCTTAGTATATGTAAAGTATTCGTGTTTCTTAAGCTAGCCCTTCTTGTCTATTATGCCATTCTTGTCTAATTGTGTCGCTTGTCCAAGAAATCGTAGTGATGCCAATATTGACCTGATATTGTAGCTTACAAAATCTTTGATATTACCACTTTGAGGTCACGTTCCTAGTAGAGTGATCAACCAGCGCCTGGTGGGTGTAGAATTTGATGTCATTGGCAAGTGTTGCACAATTGCGATAAGCTATTAATTGCCAAGGTGAGAGGTGGTTTTTTGAAAGACAATACATTTTTTGTTTATGGGTGCTCATATGAGAGGTCGTTCTTTCAAAGACAATAGGTTTTTTGTTTATGCTAAGGTGTTGATGTTTTTGTCGACGGTGTGGTTTTGGTGGAAAAGCGCCAAGGTGTTAGAGATCTATCGGTTGTTGCTTGCCCCATTATTCTCCACCACATTTTGACGGCCCACACGGTAGCCCCTTGACCAGATGTTCATCTTGATGGTAGTGTCTTTGCAATTGTTTGATAAATATGTCCGACCCATCCTAGTGCCCTTCTAGTGCTTCCGGCCAAGACAAGGAGCTTTGGACACGTTGGTGCAGCCAAAGTAGGTCCGTGCTAGAAAGGGTGACAAGCAATGCTAGGGATGCTAGCAGGTGCATGGCAGTGAGCTAAAGCAGGTGGGAAAGTCCTCGGCAGACTAGTGGCAGCGAAAATGTATGTCTAAAGTTGTTTTTTAGGCCAAGGGGCACAATCGGGATAGCAGACCAAAGTGTCCAAAATGTAGGGAATGTGCCTTGGAATGTAGGGTTCAAGATGCTCTTGAGGCCCGTTCAGACGGCTCATCAAACGGAGCTTCGGTATGAAAGATGTGTCAGTTCGAAGTTGGAAGGTCTTGCAGATCCCCGACGGGCACGCGAGATGGGGACAGAGGTCCCGAGATAGAATGTGCAAGAAGGTGTGTAAAGCTCAAGTTGTGGAGCATGCCAGACTTTTCGGCTTGCTGATCAGAGTCCGGATGGGAAAATTACGGCCATGTGAAAAGTTGCAGGGGGGCGGTTGTGTGCCCACGGGGTCATATTGGAGAACTTGCCATCTGGAAGTTTCAGAGTCGTGCCAAGGTTCGGAGGGGTGGTGCATTGCACGTGGACTCCATAGGAAGTGGCAGATACTCGATCAGAATTTGGGTGTGCAAGTTATGCGCTAATGAAGATTTTGTTGAGGACCGGATTTGGCATGGTTGGGCCCTCCCACCAAGCGCACCACTTGGAAGTTTTCCTATCCTCGCCACGGTTCGGGGAGCAATGTGCATTATGAGGAAGCAGCTAGAAGTGACGGTTCAACAATCGGGTTTACAGTTAGTGGAATACAACTCGTTAAAGTCGGGTACAACGGGGGTATGAATAATGCGGGCCCATTTCTCTTGGCTTCGTTCGATGGACCGGTAATAGCAAAAGCGAGGACAGTGTGTGCGATGCTTACAAGCAAGGCGATGGTCGGTTTCGAGCGACGGTGCTGAAGCGATGTGGCACGCAACTCACATGGGTGCATTTTTGCAAAAGCGTATGGGACCTTCTCCTAAGTCATTTTTTAAAAAAAATGATTAAATTCAAAAGACTCCAAGGGAGCAACGACGGCGCCGTCGTTGCCCCTGGAGTGCATAAGAGACTTTTTTTTATTCTAAAAGGGGAGGAAAAGAAAAAGGAGGGGCGTTGTCTCAAGGTCAGCAAAGGGAGAAGTGAAGGAAAAGGGAGAAGAAGAGAAGAAGGAAAGAAGGGAAGGAAAGGCAAAAAGAAAAAGGAGGGGCGCTGTCTCGGGGGTCAGCAAAGGGAGAACTGGAGGAAAAGGGAGAAGAAAAAAAGAAAGAAAGAAGAGAAGGAAAGGAAGGGAAAGAGAAGGCGCTGTCCAGGGGAGGAAGAAATCCAGAAGAGGAAGAAAGAAAAGAGAGAAAGAGAAGAGAAAGAAAGAAAGGAGGAAGGGAAAAAAAAACAGAAGGGGTTTCTCGTTTTGAGCACCGAGGTGAAGCCAAAAAAAAAAGAGGATTCTACAGATTCGAATTCGGTTTCGACAGTCCAAGAAGGGCGAAGTCCGAAGAGTTTTTTTTGGTTCGAAAGAGGGAAGCTCGATGGAGCTCATGCAAGCTTGCAGCCGCATCGAAGGCGAGAGGAGGGAGACTGCATCATAGCAAAGGCATCAGAGAAGGTGGTTAAAGCTTGGGTTTTTTTCACGCTCGTGGAGGTCGTGCCGATGGGGCTACATGTACTTGGCTGTTTAGAATGCAATAAAAGAAGATTGTCCGCTTTCAAGCATGTTTTCCCCTTTCCCCTCCTCTGTTCTATTGCTCTTGTGCGTATGCCTGCGGTGTCGAGTTTGTGTGTAGGTAAGTGTGCCCCCCATCGAACCGCCGGTGTCTCGTAGCAAAGAGAGAGAAAGAGGCTTTGGGTGCGCGTGGGAAGCTGCAAAATGTGTAATACGGTGTGCATGGGTTCGATTGTGATCTGATATAGTGTGATCGACTCGAGAGGTGTGCAGGCGGCGGTCTGCTAGCACGAAAGAGGTGAATCCCAGTGGATTGGGGTGTTGTGTTTACCCTGAGCTGTAGCGAGGCAGACTACTTGTGTCTCGGGTGTGTTCCCCTTTCCCCCTATCCATCTTCTAGTGCCCCCACGGAGGAGCACGCTGATTGCTCCCGTCAGTAAAGGAAAATACAGGTTTTTGTACAGGTAAGGATGTCGTCCCGAAGCTTTGGTCCGATTTTTACAGGTGAAGAGAATCTAGACGAATGGCTTGCAGATTTTGAATTATACATGTTGTCTTTGCGAATGCCCAATGAGGACAGCAAGATGAAAACCTTCCCTTTGGTGATGCGTGGAAAGGCTAAACTGTGGTTTGAAGCTTTGGAGATTGAGCCGAGACGCCATGGCCGGCTCTACGGGCAAGATTTTTGCATGATTTTCATAAAGAAGCTTCTCTAGTTGAGATGGATACAAAGCTAAAGGCTCTAAAGCAGGATGTAGGTGAGGAAATTAGCTTGTTTCTGGATCGTCACTACAAGAGGTTGTGTGCTCTTGTGACGCTGTTAGCGACGGAAATACACTGGGTTTTTATAACCCCCGGTGTCGCTAAAACCGTCGCTAATAGGGTCGCTACGAGAGCGTCGCTATACGCGTCCTAGCGACAGTGATAGCGACGTTTACACAGCAGTCTATAGCGACGCTCATAGCGACGCCACAGAGCCATAAATAGCGACGGTCATAGCGACGCCCGAGAGAAAAAAAATTTTGGTGACAGGGCATTGAATGCCCTGCCACCCATCAACCATATTGTACTTGATTCACTTTTTAAAAAAAGTGCAAGGGTAGATAATAAACCCAAAATAGTCACCCACAAGACGTATTGTTTGCAAAATTGAGAAGCGTAAAATTGACAATTGTACACATCATAGGCAAAATGAATTGATTGGCAAATGTAATAATGACAATTGGACAAAATCATAGGCATAAAGAATTGATTGGCAAAATGAATTGATTGACAAATGTAATAATATACATGGTTCAAAAAGACGTATAAAATCCGTCTCATGATACATAAGCTATGAGAAACCCTAAACTAATGCTATCTAGCTACGGCTAAACTGACGTCGTCTAGTCAGACGTCTCATCGCGTCCAAGCGGCGTATCTGTCGGATTCTGCAAAAAAAGACAATAAGATAGCTTTCTGTAAGTATAAACATATAACGACATTTATAAAACAATACAAAAAATAGAAAAGAGTAAACCCTAATACTAACCATGCCGCCGCGAGAACTCGGAATGTCCATCAGGGCGTTTAAGCCCTTCCTGCCTGCGTACTCGCGCTCATACGGTGTGGGATCACGTCCTGTCATCGACCACTGTCAAAACATACAAAGATTTCATTATGTTAGAATTAAAAAACTCATAAACCCTAAACTATCGAACATAAAGAGCAATGCGAAAACACTTACAAAATCGGCCTCAAATGATGCCCATCCACCGCTCCCCAAGTGGTGCGAGCTCCCTGCCTCTACTCGCGCTCTGGCTGCATCCTTTTGTTGCTTTCACTTGTCGGGATTCTCGCGCGCTGCTTTCTTCGCATTCTTCCAATCTTCTTTGGCCAGCCAATCTGGCCTGTTCCACCCATGCTTGATTGCTTTTTGCACTTTGGTACGCTTGTGTTTGCAGTATCCGCGCATTCGAATCTTCATCAGGTCTTCATTGAAGCGTTGATCCCGTGTTAGAACGGGAAACTCATCATGAAGTATGCTGATGACTCTGTCTTTTAAATCACTTGGTACTTCACTCCATTTGTTTAGTATGTAGTGTCTAAACAGCTGAGAGCAAAGACCACGCATGCGCGAGATCACCTTCTTGCCGTCATCATCCATGATGATGCCGCCGCTGAAGTCGACGGAGTAAGGCAAGCCCTCTGGCCAGTGACGCGTGAACCTGGGTGTCCCGGTAGGGGTCTCTAGCAGCGTGTCGATGGGGGTATGGACGTCAGGTGTCTCCACCGGCGTCTGGGCTCCGAAGCGAGGAGTGTCGAGTGGGGTGGCTCCTGGCGGAGTAGGTAGAGGTGTGTAGCTACTAGGAACAGTCAGCCGCGCAAAACCTGGCGTAGATGGCGATGCTGTGGCTGGTGTAGGGGCGGGCAAATAAGGGGAGGGTAAAGAGCCTTGTCGAACACGAGGCGGTGTGGAGGCATCGGCGGCGGAATCTCCACAACAACCGCCACCGCCACCACTAGAGCACCGATGCCTAGATGAGTGTGAAGATCGTCTCATCGACACCAAAGCTTCGGAGCGCGCCGAATGCTCCGAAGGAGAGGGAGATGCGGATGGAGTAAGAACGCGCGATGATGCGCCAGAGCGATGACGCTCCACGTACCACTGTCTCTGCTGCGGTGACAAAGAAGAAAGAAACTCCTCATCATCCATACCTGCATTAAACACAGGAATATTTAAACTTAATATTGAATGAATAGAGTAGACAATGACGCAAAGACCATTAAATACAATGATGTAATGACGCATATAAATACAATGACGCAATGAATTGAGTGATAGAAGAGGCAAGTCGAAAACTCAGAATTTTCAATCAAAAGATGTGAGCGCGAGTAGAAAAGAGCGTTATACACCATGGAAGGTACTTAGAGAGCCAGAGCTTTTACAACACGGAGAAAAATTGTTCAAATACAATATTTGTGGCTTTAAGAGATCTCTCTCTCATCCTCGCATAACTCAGCATAACTTTCTATATCTATATAGAGCTCTCCGTTTAAACACATGTCCTCTGTTTCATTTTGTAGATCCTTTGCATGCACCCCATATAGAGTAGTAGCATCTTGATGCTCGTCTGGCACCACCACAGCGGCTTCTGATTGAGCATCTTCTCTGATCTCCTCCATTGATGCCGTTGTGATTGGCACATGGTAGCCTTCATACGTCCTTGCACTATGAGGGGCTACCTCTATGACGTACCACCAGTTTGATGTAGACTTTGTAGGATGAAATATTACCTGCCAGAGCCACATAACTTACATGAGAGCTTTCAAGCACATAACTTGTAAAAGGGGGATGTTAACTATTTACATACTTACTAGTTCACAATGCTCGGGTAGTACGAAAGTGTCTCTTAGGTCAATCCATTTCTTAGTAGAATCCACCTCAAGAAAACCAGACTCTCCTCTACGCACAGTAGCGTTGCGACCCTCCATGATTATCTTGAACCATTGCACATCGAACAAGTCGACAAAAAATCCTCTGTAATCGATCCTCAAAATCTCTTGTAGCGTGCCGAAGTAAGTGAGTTCCGCCACCACAGGATCTGCATCAGAGGAACGTCATCGACTAGACTGTTCAAATTTTGCCATGATTCCACAATCTTGAGTAAAACGCTTTTTGTCGATCCGTTCCACCCTAAAATGTTGACCTTTACACCATGCTGCTGTGTATGACTTATACTACAACGAACAAAGATTATAAGTGGCCGTTCAAACGTTTAGAAATAAAGTCACTAGCTAGTTGTACATTGCAAACTTACCTTGGTCGCGCAACCCCGAGAGTACTCCCACTCTTCCTCAGTCACTTCTTCACCGCATTTTTGTTTGCTTTTCAATTGGTTGTGCAACCATCTTAAGCTTATGAATGTTGGTAGGCTCTCTAGACCCGTCGGATAGTGCATCGGTGGTCGTCTTCCCTGTCTCCACTCGATTCGTGCCCTTTGTTGCTCTTGCTTTGCATCCTCATATTGTGAAATCCACTTTTGCATCACTGGATTGTAAAGCATGCAAAATCGGTTGATTTTAGCCTCTAGATCTTCCGTCATCTTCTTCTCAACACCGAGATTGCACATGACAATCCTAGATATGCGCTCATCATCTATGGTTCGCCATAGCGTGTCCCGGGCTTTATCAAATCCGTCTAGCCACTCTCCAATGTACACTAGGGACTCTGATACCAGCCAACCTTCTGTCATGCTACCCTCCGGACGTGCCTTTTGACGCACATATCCCTTGAGCGTTTTCATGAAACGTTCTAAGAAGAACATCCATCTGGAATGTACTGTGCCAACTATTTCAACCTCATCAACTATGTGAACAAGAAGATGCACCTGAATGGTTAGCATGGTAGTAGGAAAATGTTTCTCAAACATGCACACAAGCTCCGCAGCGTTTAGTTTGGCGAATGGTATGGAGTCTACGTTGATCTCCTTTTGTGAGATCCATTGCACCAGCTTCGCAAGTTTGTAGATTGTGTTACGGACGTCGAGAGACAAACATCCCTCAATGGAAACAGGTAAAATAAACTGTAAAGTATGTGCAGCAATGATATTAAAGTCCACATTTTATGCAATGATATTAAAGTCCACTATGAACGTACCTGACACATTTTATGCCAATCGTGTGACTTCAAACCGGTAAGGTTTCCTTCTTTAGTAAAACACGTTCGGAGCGAGTGCATTACGCCAATGGGGGTCTGCAAAGATCGAATGGTCTCTTTTACTTTGCGTTCTTGGGCTCCTATGAAAATCCATGGTGCTTTAGGGAGTTTTATCAATCCATCAGACGCTGTTTGCGGCCAATATTGCTCCATACAATCCACATTTCTAAGGTAAACTCTGCCTCCCAAAGTATCTTTCTTGCCGGTCAGATGGTCCCATAGTAGATTACCCACATTCTTGAATATGTGCATTGGATCGAGCAAGTGATTGATCATGAGTCGGGGCCAGTATGGTAACTCGTACCATAGAGATAGTCTCTTCATCCCTGGGGGCAATCCGTCATCACACATCTCCTTCTGCTCTAACCATGCTTGTGCAGACATCCTTGGTGGCTCTCTTCCCAAAAAGCCGTCGCGTAACACATGATTCTCTGGAAGATACGCTTGATGACCTTTGTAGATTTGCTTCTTCAGTGAGGGCACTCTACGTGCATTCAGTCTAGGTCCACATGTGACACATGCTCTGTATCCGCTTGTTTGGAGCCCTGCATGTATACACATGATAATAGATCAACTATGGGAAAAAACAAGATTTATAGTGTCTGAGTGAGGAGTGTCAATAGATCACCTGAGCATTCTGTTAGCCCGGGATAGTCATGCATGGTCCACATTAGAATGCCTCTGATCAAAGCATTCCGTTGACCTGTGTGTCGGCTCATATCCACCACCTCTATGCCAATCCACAATTGTTGTAGCTCTTCCAATAGTGGATGAAGATAGACATCCATATTATTCACTTTATATCGCCCTGGCACAATCAAGCTTAGCCATAGGTGCCCCTTCTTCGTAGTCAACCACGGGGGAATGTTGTAGTTGACGATGACAACGGGCCATACACTGTAAGATGTTGATCTTTGAACAAATGGATTTACGCCATCCATAGCCAGGCCTAAGCGCAAATTTCGAGCTTCCCTGGCAAAATCCGACCATGTTCCATCTATATGTTTCTAGGCTGCGCAATCTGCAGGAATTCCTAGCACACCATCCGAAGATTTATTCTCCTCATGCCATGATGCTAGGGCGGCCATGGACTTACATTCGAAGAAATGCTTGATGCGAGGAAGCAGAGGAAAATGTCGCAAAACCTTTTGTGGAATTTTTGTCCCGTGGAGATCTACTCGATATCTTTCCGAATCACATTTCGGACACTTCTCCATGTCTATGTATTCCCCTCTGAAAAGAATGCAGTCATTAGGACAAGCGTGGATAGAATTGTAATCCATCCCCAAGTTTTGCAAAATCTTTCTTGCTTCATCTCGGAAATCTGGCATCACATTATCAGTTGGTAGTATGTGCTCTTTAAGCAATCTACACAACATAAAAATACGATACAGTTGTGTAAAAATCTATCAGATCATTATACATTTAGAGTTTTATTAAAGTAAACTGTTGAGAGAAGGAGAGAACACAGAAGTAGAACCCCAAAGTGTGTAGAATACACACATGAGATGATGTATATATAGAGGGGACCTGGGTGCCATATATAGAGAAGCCATATATTGAGTAGCTTCACATATAAGCTCAACACCCCCGCTCAAATAAGGGTCCCTAACTGTGGATGAAAAAACCCTTGGGGGATCAAGGGAAAAACCCACAGCTCTATATACACCCACCGTTATATTATAAAAATCATTGAATATACAAATGTTTACGAGGAGCTACATCACTCCTTTTACAATGAATGTTTTATGAGGAGTTACATTACTCCTATCCTATCAAATACAATAATGAATACAAAGGTTCAATAAAGAGGTGTAAAAGCTATCGATTAGCTTGTAATCAAAAGTGTCTCCGTGAATCTGCTGTGTAGCTTGTCATCAATATCGCATCACCAAACATGTTTTCATGTTGTCATCAATATGGCATCACCAAACATATCTTCATAAATCTTTTGTTGTCACCAAGTTTGTCTTCATAAAATCAATTATTTGATCAATCCTACATAGATCATAGACTCCAAAAAAAAAAAACATGTCATGAAAATTATTAGCATCGTTAATGAAATAATTACGTTCACAATGCCATAAGAGATGGTTCGCGACGCCACTCTTTTGACGACATATATACGCACGACAACATATGGTACATAAAGTATAAACGTAAAAGTACAAAATGTGTGATTACGTGATACAAATGATATGTGTATATACTACATAAAACAACATTTATCAATGTAGTGATCAATGAATACCATCAAAGTATTAACAAAATATCATCATTATATCAATAAAAATGAATAAATGATCATGGTATCAACGAAAAGCATCATGATATCACCGAGAATATTCATTGTATCAACGAAACAACATCATGGCATCACCGAGAATAACCATGGTATCAACGAAACATCATCATGGCATCACCGAGAATAACCATGGTATCAACGAAACAACATCATGGTATCACCGAGAATAACCATGGTATCAACAAAACATCATCATGGTATCAACAAAAATCACCATGGAATCAACGAAATATCATCATAGAAACACCGAGAATAACCATGGTATCAACGAAATATCATCATGGCACCACCGAGAATAACCATGGTATCAATGACATATCATCATGGTATCAACGAAAAGCACCATGACCAAAGTATTAACAAAACATCATCATGGTACCATCAAAATCACTATGGTATCAATGAGAAATTATCAATAAAACGATGTAAACTATATCTCTAAAAGAATAATTATACGAGAATCAATGAACGAGTATATCATATAACAAAAGATCATGTACCAACAGTAGCTCGATAGAATTTGGACGATCATCAACGGCTCGACTGAATCGGAACGATGTGTAACTGGCTGCTGCAGCAAAGTTACGTCAGTAACAAATATATGATTGATGAAGAAAAATATAATTGAGAAGTTTTCAATTATGAGAAAAATCAAAAGCAAAAAGTAAAACTTTGATTTTCAAACATATTCGCAGTCCGAGACGATAACCCAAAATCGGTGCAGAATTTAGAGAAACTTTCTTCTGCAAAGTTATAGACCACATAGATTCCAATCCCCATCGCGGGTAGTTTCTTCTGCAAAGTTGTAGAACACATCGATTCCGGTCTCTCACGCGGGTAGTTTCTGCAAAATCGTTTTCAATAAGCAGAAAAATCAAAAACAAAAAACGGAAATTGCTTTTTAGGTATGTACGCAGTCCGCGAACGATAACTCAAAATCGGTGCATAATTTGAAAACACTTTCTTCTACAAAGTTGTAGACCACATCGATTCCGGTCTGTTTAGCGGGTAGTTTCTTCAAAATCATTTCTAATTAGCAAAAAAATCAAAAACAAAAAGCGGAAGTTGCTTTTCAGGTATGTACGCAGTCCGCGAACGATAACTCAAAATCGGTGCAGAATTTGAAAAAACTTCCTTCTGCAAAGTTGTAGAACACATTGATTCCGGTCTCTCATGAGAGTAGTCTCTTCAAAATCGTTTCTAATTAGCAAAAAAATCAAAAACAAAACGCGGAAGCTGTTTTTCAGGTATGTACGCAGTCCGTGAACGATAACTCAAAATCGGTGCAGAATTTAAAGAAACTTCCTTCTGCAAAGTTGTAGACCACATCGCTTCCGATCCCTTGCTTGGGTAGTTTCTGCAAAATCGATTTTGATCAGGAGAAAAATCGAAAACAAAAACATACTGCTCTGATACCATGTTGAGAGAAGGAGAGAACACAGAAGTAGAACCCCAAAGTGTGTAGAATACACACATGAGATGATGTATATATAGAGGGGACCTGGGTGCCATATATAGAGAAGCCATATATTGAGTAGCTTCACATATAAGCTCAACATAAACTAATTGTAATAGATCACCTGAAAAGCGCTGTGACGCTAGTGTCACTCCATCCAAACTTTGCCTGCATGTTGAGAAGAACCAGGAGTGCTTTCAATGTATACTCTACATGCTCCATTATACAATGGCGTATCGGCTTCACTTTTGATATCATCATAGATAAGCCTTTCTGAATCCATGATCGTCTCGATCATTTCATCAATCTCGGGCTCAAACATTGCCTCGTTGGGAATGTGCTCTGCATGATCATCCCCCGAGCTGTCAGAGGATACATCTTGTGGCCTCACATATGGTGCTTGACCAAAGCGCCTGCGAACACGTCTATTGGGTTGCAAGATTGCTGCTTGTTGGCCAACGTCAGAGTCCGACGAGTTATAATTGGCAACAACTCGATCTATAATAGATGGATCGAACTCGCCAAATTCGAGAACGTGCTGCAAAGAAACACGTCTTGTCCGTCGCACATCATGCTTGCATTGATTACAAGGACATAAGACCCTCGTTGAGAGATAGGTGTTTTGGTTGGACGGTCTCACATCCTCGTCACTACTCATAATGAGGATAAAAATCTTATAACCTGGACAACAAATTTAATATTCTATTGGCATTCTTCGTCTTATCTCTCTCTCTCTCTCTCTCTCTCTCTCTCTCTCTCTCTCTCTCTCTCTCTCTCTCTCTCTCTCTCTACCTCACATTCTCTAGTCATGTCCAATCCCCGCACACCTCGGTCTAGAGGTGCATGGAGATCAGAACCACCGGGTTACAATCTCGTCTTTATTGGTCAATACCTATATTTGTGGGTACAAGAAATCTACAGACCCACGTCTACATGATACTGCATGTAGTGGACAAAACCCCTTTGCCTCTTCTCTAGCTGTAGCACTTCACAACATCTTAACATCTTTTCACAGTAGATCTTTTCACTGTTCGTCTAACTCTAAACCCTAAACCGTAAGTAATTCTTGCGTGGACTCGATCTAACGTAAATAAGCGTAAATCTAATCAAACGTAAATCTAACTAAAAATAAACCTAAATCTAATCTAATTTAACTACCCTAAACCTAAATCTAATTTAACGTAATTCTACATCTAACCTAATCTTTAACGTCTTTTGGGATAGTTTCCTACGACATTAAAACTCTCTTCTTCTTGTGTGTGTGTGTGTGTGTGTGTGTGTGTGTGTGTGTGTGTGTGTGTGTGTGTGTGTGTGTGTGTGTGTGTGTGGGTAAACCTAAATAAACCTAAGTCTAATCTAATATAACATAAATCTAAATCTAACATAAATTATGTTATATTAAAAAAAAAGAACTAAACTAGCAGGGATTATAAGAACCTTAAAACTGATTTAACACATAATTTTTCACATAACTCGGCAAGAGTTGGCATTCTCATCACTAAAGATGTGAGAGTTAACTTCCAGCGGTGACGCTGCCTCATCTCCATCCACATCTGACGACAGCAATTGGCCCTTTGGACCATTCTTGCTCTTGTTACTAACTTTGAAGTTGTTGTTGAATGACTAGAGGTTGTCTAGATGGTCATTGTCGGGGATGTAGTGACTCTTGCCGCCCTGAAGATCCACCTTCTTCCCTATCTTCTGAAGACATTTCACCAGTACTTTTGGATCGACGGAGCCCACCATGAGTGAATGCATCAATACCCTATATTCCATTGAGGGCTTTCTTCACCCGATTCATGCAGGCATCGCAGTCTATGGAGACCTAAATCTAATCTAATACAACGTAAATCTAAATCTAGCGTAAATAAACGTAAATCTAACTAAAAATAAACCTAAATCTAATCTAATTTAACTTAAAACCTAAATCTAATTTAATGTAAGTTTACATCTAACCTAATCTTTAACGTTATTTGGGATAGTTTCCTACGACGTTATAACTCTCTTCTTCTTGTGTGTGTGCGCGTGTGTGGATGTGTGTGTGCGCATAAAAAGAGATAAATGGTATAACCTTTCTATCACCCATGCCAAGTATGATAGATTGGTTATGCCATTTCCCTCTTGAATAATAGGTCTTGAGTTCAACTCCTCGTCGGCTAGATCTTTAGGTCTTTTAATTTTAATTAGTTTCCTACGACGTTAAATTAGTTTCTTTCTCTTTCTCTCTCTCTCTCTCTCTCTCTCTCTCTCTCTCTCTCTCTCTCTCTCTCTCTCTCTCTCTCTCTCTCTCTCTCTCTCTTTCTCTCTCAATGTGTGCGTTTTTTTGTTTATGCATGTTTTCTCTGTCTTTTCCTCTCTCAATGTGTGTGTTTTTTGTTTATGCATGTTCTCTCTCTCTTTTCCTCTCTCAATGTGTGCGTTTTTTGTTTATGCATGCTCTCTCTCTCTTTTCCTCTCTCAATGTGTGTGTGCATTCTTTGTTTATGTATGTGTGTGTGCGTTTTTGTTTATGTTTGTGCTCTCTCTCTCTCTCTCTCTCTCTCTCTCAAAAACACTGTGTGTGTGTGTGTGAGAGAGAGAGGGAGAGAGAAAGAGGGGAAGGGAACATGAGAGTGAGGAGAGAGAAGGAGCATACTTGGCTCTCCTTCCTCTCCTCGTGTGTGTGTGTGTGTGTGTGTGTGTGTGTGTGTGTGTGTGTGTGTGTGTGTGTGTGTGTGTGTGTGTGTGTGTGGAGAAGAAAGAGAGAGAGAGAGAGAGAGAGAGAGAGAGAGAGAGGGAGAGTGTTACCTGCTTCTTTCTTGAGGGCGCCGAAAAACTCAGATCTGAGATCTGAGTTTTTGGGCGCTTTCTGTTATTTTTTTTAGCCCATCCGGCGTCGCTATGAGCGTCGCAAATTTACTTGTAAATTTGCAACGCTCATAGCGACGCCGGGATTTTTTTTTTGAGCGTCGCTGTATGAGCGTCGCTAATATGAATAGTCTCTTGTAGTGCGTTTTGAAGCATGTTGGGCAGAGTTAGCAGCAGCTATGTAGCTAGCCAATGGTGAGTACTTCAAATTGGATAAGTTTATGGAATGCTTACATCCAAAGGTGAGAGACAAAGTGGACTTTGAAAGCCCAGAGAACTACAATGAGGCAGTGGCTCAAAAAGTAGAAAAATTAAAAAAAATATAGAGCAGGGTGTAGCAGGTTATCAAGCAATGGCACCTGTTCAACCACAGAGCCCTCGAGAGTCAACTCAAGAGGAAAATCAAGGGAATAGAGCTACGGTTGCTATTCCGCAGTAGTGGATACGTACGGTTCAGGATCTATCAGAGCAGATGCAAGAGCTTCGATTGAGTGTAATGGACAGGGGACAGCCAAGAGGGGCAAGGGGCAGGGCAAGGCCTCTACCTGGAAGGTGCTATAATTGCGGCAAAGAAGGGCATTATGCATCTGACTGTCCCCATCCGGTGAGGGAAAGAGGTGGTATCTACCCATTGTTTGGCAGACGGAGAGGCCAAGCACAGTTTAATGGCCCAAGGGAGCAGGTAGTCGAGAATCCAGTGCAGCAAGCTCAAACGGATGGTAGTGAAGTCCCTAGGGTGAACATCATTGGGGTGGATAAACAGGATGTCGAAGTGTTGGCCAACAAAAGAGCTAGAGTTGAAAGGGAGACAGAAACTGAGCGGGAGACTAGAGCTCGTAAAGGCAAAGAGAAGGTATACGATGGGAAAGAAAAGCGTGAAGCTAGCAAGAAAAGAAGGCGTCGGAGGATTAAACAAATAGATTTCCAGCTTGGGCGCGGCCATCCAGAGTATGATTTGGTCAAAGAGCTAATATTACTTTTGGACAGTTGTTCTCATTGAACCCTACATTGAGACGGCAGTGGTCGACCAGTGTTAGCACTAGGCTACCAAGGGGTAAAGGAAATGTGTAGGCAGTGAAAAATATGGCACTCAGGGTAGGTAGCCCGACGGATGTCCTTCCTTTGGTGGATGTTGTCATCGAGAAAAGGATGCAGGTTCAAGCCTATATAGATGGCGGAGCACAGGTTTGCGTCATGACGGAAGCTGTGATGAAGGAAATAGGGGTCAAGGTGGTAGCCAAGTCGAATGTGCGCATGAGGATGGCTAACCATGCTAAAGCTAGGTGTTTGGGCATGGCCCAGGATGTAAGGGTGAAAGTGATGGGCATAGAGTGCCTGATTGACTTCTTTGTGATGAAAGCTGGGGATAACACATATCCTATTATCTTGGGTAGTCCGTAGCTATTGGTAATAGGTGCCAAACACAATTGGGAAAGCAAAGTGTTTACCCTACCTGATAAAGAAAAAGGGAGACAAGTGGTGCTAGATCTGAAGACCAAGGAAAGCCATTTTCATCCAGTGGAGGCTAGAGACGAAGATGACACCACTAGCTATGAGTACGAGACTGAAACGGCCTATGATGATGGATATACAGATACAGAGGAAGAAGAAAGCGAGGACAACATGCTCAAGATTGATGCTGACTTGTTTGGGGTCACTGTGGAAGAACCTTGGGTGAAAGAGGGGATGCAAGCACAGGTGCATGCCATGGGTACTCAAGAGGTGGTCAATATGCTAAGTGGAGACTTGACCAAGAAGGAGAAAGAAAGCTATGTCGAGTTGTGTGCATCTTTTCCAAACCTATTTGCAAAGGAATATAAATATTTGAGAGGAGCCAGGGGTGTTGAGCACAAAATAGCCCTCAAGGAAGGATACAAACCTAAGGCGCAGAAGCTAAGGAGATTGGGTGAAGTTCAAAAGGAGGCCCTTTGGCACGAGATCAATCAGTTACTAGATGCAGGTATTATATACCCCGTAAAGGAATCAGAGTGGGTTTCCCCAGTGGTTATCACTCCTTTAAAAAATGGGAAATGGTGGGTGTGTGTTGACTACAAGCCATTGAATGCTGCGACCAAGAGGAATCACTACCCGTTGTCGTTTCAGGATGATATTTTGAATCAGGTGGCGGGCCATGAGAGGTATTCCATTATGGATGGGTTTTCAGGTTACTTTCAAATAGGGATTTCTCTCGAAGACCAACTGAAGACGGCATTCATATCTCCATGGGGCTGCTTTGCCTATCGCAAGATGCCGTTTGGTTTGGTGAATGCATATGCCACCTTCCAAGACTGGATGAATAAGGTGTTTGGCCCCTATTTGGGTAGGTTCATTAGGGTTTTCATGGACGACATTGGATGTTATAGCTCAAGGGCGGATCATTTGTCAAAGCTGCGATTGTGTTTTCAGAGGCTGGATGAAGAGGGAGGTCACTTGAACCCCAAGAAGTGCAAATTAGCACAGCCCCGAGCATCATTGTTGGGCCATGTGGTGTCAAAAAATGGGATTGAAGAGGATCTAGAAAAGCTCAAGGCTCTAGTCTTGATGGAGCCTCCTCCCAGTGCACAGGCTTTGGCATCGTTCGTGCACAGGCTGAAGTATCTGTCAAGGTTTTTTTGGATGTTGTTGCAGTATGTATACCCCCTTCAAAAAAGGGCGCAACTGGTGCATGGTTTTAAATGGGATGAAGAGGCTCAAGTAGCTTTTGACAGAGTGGAAGAAATCTTGTGTCAACTGCCTACCGTGTGTCCTCCCAATCATGAAGATGATTTTTATGTTGCCATGACAGTAGGCACTGTATCCATTCGGGCAGTGCTATTGCAAAAGGTAGGAAGAAGCTATAAACCTATTTATTTTGAAATCAAGGGGATAAGTCCTAGGGAGGCAACCTACACTGAAGCCGAACAGTGGGTGATGGCCTTAGTTTTTGCATGTAGAAAGTTCAAGGTGTATCTCATTGTGCGAAAGTTTTTTGTGCTAACGGCCGATAATTTATTGCCGGAGGTAGTGTTACACTTGAAGCCAGGGAAACCGATCATGAAGTGGGTGATAGAGCTACAAGAATTTGAGTTTGAATTCAAAGTTGACCATACAAGTCGGTCTCACCTGGAAAATATTCTAGCCAGCAAGGCGGTTGATTTGTCGATCTATCCCAGGGTGGTGCGGGATGAAACCAAGGAGGAGCCAGACTTAGCGGAAGCTTTTACCATGTGGTTTGATGGAGCATATAGGAGGGTAATACAAAAAGCAGGTGGAGATGTGGTGATACGAGATCCACGCAACAAGGTGATCTTTTCAAAATCCTACGACTTGGAGGATGTTCATACCAATAATGAGGCGGAGTATCTTACCCTCCATTTAGGTTTGAAACAGTGTGTCGAGTTTGGTATATCGAGGTTGGTGGTGAAAGGTGACGCACTGTTAGTCATCAAGCAGTTGTTGGGCCAATGGCAGGTGAAACGAGATTCATTAAAGCATTGGTTCTATGCCATCAAGAAATTGTTGAAGTTTTTTGAGGAGGTTCAGTTCAAGCATGTTAGAAGAGAGCAAAACCAAGAAGCAGATCAGCTTACAAGCAGCAAAGTACAAGTGCAGGTTGCAGGTATATATGTGGCTCCAGCCACCTATGATGGTCGTGAGACCTTAAAAGAGATTGAAGACTTTTTGAATAGTGGTCAGTGCTCTGAAAGATTATCGAAGCTACAAAAGCGTACGATAGTAAAAAGATCTTGTAAGTTTACACTGATAGGGGAGGATCTTATGACCTATGGACGGGATGAAGTGCTACGAAGGGTACTCTATAAGGAAGAAATCGGTATGGTGTTGCAACAATGTCATGAGGAAAGTGGGCATCAAGGTAAAGACCAAGTTTTGTTTCGAATCTTGAGAGCAGGTTTTTGGTGGCCGTCGATAGTACGTGATGTGCACTATTGGTGCAAAACCTGCCATGAATGTCAGACTATGGGTGAGAGGAGGCTGATAGCCGAATCACAGGGAGCTATCATTGCCCAAGATTCTTTTGAGAAGTGGGGCTTGGATGCCATTGGTCCACTTCCGAAGTCGGAAAGCGGTAAAAAATACATTGTAGTGGCGATTGACTATCTTACCATGTGGATCGAGGCCAAAGCTGTGAAGGAGGTCAATGCAAAAATTGTAGCCCACTTTGTTTTCGATAACATTTTTTGTCGGTTTGGAGTGCCGTGGGTACTCATTTCTAATAGAGGCCAAGGATTCAGGAGCAAGCTTATGCACGCATTGGTGGAAAAATTAAATATTCAGCATCGATTTTCCTCGCCTTATCATCCCCAATGCAATGGTCTTGTGGAAAGTGCCAATGGACAAATCATCAAGATGCTGACAAAGTATGTGTATAAGCAAGAGACAGAATGGGAGATCAATCTATAGAAGTGCCTATGGGCCTACAGGACATCCTACAAAGTGGTAACCAACTTTATTCCATTTGAGTTGGTTTATGGCAAGGAGGCAATACTTCCAATGCATGCACAACTGGGTTCTTTGAAAGGTATGTGGAGCATCAATGCCACTCCACAAGTTGTCTTACAAGATAGGATTGTCAACCTTGAGGCATTACAAATGAATAGAGAAGCAGCAGCAGACTACTACATGAAGTAGCGGGAAAGACGAGTGGCTAAAGTCAATAAGAGTCTGCCAAACAAGAAGATAGAGGAAGGAGACCTGGTAATGAAATACGAAAGCTACTTGGATTTCACCTTCTAGAAGAAGTTCAAGAAGAAGTGGACGGATCCATACAAAGTGCAAAAGGCGTTTCCGAATGGGACCTATCAGTTGGTGAGAGTAAATGGTAAGTTACTCAGGAACAGGGTAAATGGTGTACGGCTCAAGATGTACTTTGACAGAGGTCTGGTGCTTGATGTGAACCAGATTGTAGTTAGGGAGGTTGGGAAACCCCCCTAGAAGGGTTTGGAAATGACAGATATGCAGTGCTGTACATATTGCACATACTGTACATATGGTTGTGCCTTTTTTAGTATGCTTGAGTGCCAGTGAAATGTTGCAGGTTTCAAATTCTGTACATATGCTTTTGGTTGAACATGAATGTTAAACTAGGGGGTGGGCAATGATGGTGCAGCCAAAGTAGGTCCATGCCAGGAAGGGTGAAAAGCAGTGCTAGGGATGCTAGTAGGTGCATGGCAGCGAGCTAAAGCAGGTGGGAAAGTCCTCGCAGACTAGTGGCAGCGGAAATGTATGTCTAAAGTTGTTTTTTAGGCCAAGGGGCATAATCAGGATAGAAAAACAAAGTGTCCAAAATGTAGGGAATGTGCCTTGGAATGTAGGGTTCAAGATGCTCTTGAGGCCCGTTCAGATGGCTCATCAAACGGAGCTTCGGTGTGAAAGATGTGCCAGTTCAAAGTTGGAAGGTCTTGCAGATCCCTGACGGGCACACGAGATGGGGACAGATGTCCCGAGCTAGAATGCATAAGCAGGTGTGTAAAGCTCAAGTTGTGGGGCATGCCAGACTTTTCGGCTTGCTGATCAGAGTCCGGATGGGAAAATTACGGCCATGTGAAAAGTTACAGGGCGGCGGTTGTGTGCCCACGGGGTCATATTGGAGAACGTGCCATCTGGAAGTTTCAGAGTCGTGCCAAGGTTTGGAGGGGTGTCCAAGAAGGGCGAAGTTCGAAGAGTTTTTTTTGGTTCGAAAGAGGGAAGCTCGGTGGAGCTCATGCAAGCTTGCAGCCGCATCGAAGGTGAGAGGAGGGAGACTGCATCATAGCAAAGGCATCAGAGAAGGTGGTTAAAGCCCGGGTTTTTTTTGCGCTCATCAAGGTCGTGCCGACGAGGCTACCTGTACTTGGCTGTTTAGAATGAAATAAAAGAAGATTGCCCGCTTTCAAGCATGTTTTCCCCTTTCCCCCCCTCTGCTCTATTGCTCTTTTGCATGTGTCCGCGGTGTCGAGTGTGTGTGTAGGTAAGTGTGCCCCCCATCAAACCGGCGGTGTCTCGTAGCAAAGAGAGAGAAAGAGGCTTTGGGTGCGAGTGGGAAGCTGCAAAATGTGTAATGCGGTGTGCATGGGCTCGATTGTGATCTGATATAGTGCAATCGACTCGAGAGGTGTGCAAGCGGCGGTCTGCTAGCAGGAAAGAGGATTTTGATGGTGAATCCCAGTGGATTGGTGTGTTTTTTTTACCCTGAGCTATAGCGAGGCAGACTACTTGTCTCTCGGGTGTGTTCCCCTTTCCCCCTATCCAATGTTTCTATATAGTAAAAAATATATAATTGCTAGGCAACTTACTAGATCAAATACACGTATCTAGTAAGAGTGCAAACATGTAATAATGAGAATACTCCTAGATGGTTATAGCCACAACATTCTAACTATATAGCAATTTTATCTGACTATATAGCAAGAAAGCAAGGTCCACATTCTAGCTATATAGCAGTTTTTTCTGACCATATAACACAACTAGGAGTTCTCTTCTTACACGCTTGTACATTGTCTAGCTTCCCGTTAAACATGTACATTGTAAATTGTACATTAGTCTAGTGATTAAATTGTACATTGTCTAGCTTCCCGTTAAACATGAACTCCACAGGTACCAAGCACAGTTTCCTGTGAGGTCTAGCATGCCATTCTCCAACACTACACACTTGACTGCATCATCAAACAAATCCTCCCTCACATGTGCGCCCAACGGACCTAGTGCAATACTTACTTTTTTGCACAAGCTGGGCAGCCAAGAGTGACATTTCTCCTTGTCATGGTACTCATTCACCCAGAACAATGCTTCCTGGATTGTAGCTTATTCCATGACCAAGAATTGAAATTTTGTACATTATCAAGAAGCCAAATAACCATTCTTTGCTATACTGATTGTCATAAAATCTAATATCTAACTAACCCAAATGATTTTCTCATATTAAATTGATCACTTAATGTGGGAGAATAAACGGGAACAAGTGTTAAGATATAGGTATGTGCTTGTAGATCTATCTCAACACGGGGCCAATGTAAAGGGGCCCAAAAGGGAGATGGTCTATCAAAGAGCAAGGCTAACCAATGGAGCATAAGACCTTAGGGTTAGCTTCATTGAAGACCTCCAATAAATGTGTGTAAAAGTCCTTTTGACCTTAAGTAAGCTAGGGCTGAGCTTGAGGTGGGAACCCGGCCCAAGCTCGAGGTGCTTGTCCTGCTTGAGGTGCTTGTCATGCTTGAGGTGTTTTTCATGCTTGAGGTGCTTGATTAAGATGCTTGAGGTGCTTGACTGGCTCCATGCTTGAGGTGCTTGACTTGCTGCATGATTAAAGTACTTGAGGTGCCTTGAGAAGCTTGCCTGAGATGCTTGTGGGAACCCCCCCTAGTTCAAGTGCTTTGTCATGCTTGGTGAGTAAGGTGCTTGATCACCTAAAAGTCAAAAGCATTCCTACAAGAGGGGGGGCGAGCCCTTTTCCTAGGGCCTAGAGAGAGAACACCCACTCACACACACAAGGGAAGCCCATCTTGAAGAGGCAGCAAGGACACATGTCAGGCCCCTACCCATGTTACCTTCATGTGTTGCTTGAAGCCTATTGGCTAGGCTTCAAAGGGTTCCAATGATAAATTACATGAATTATCTAATTGTTTTAGCATTTATCAAGTCCTCTCTCTCAAAGGGGAAAGGGGGACACTTGTCCCAAGGCTACCCATGTTGCTTGTAATGGCTCCTGCTTGTGATTGGCTAGGCCTGGAGGGGTCCAATGAGCTTCAGGCATGAGCTACAAGGGGGGGTCGACCCAAGCAAGCTAGGGGGGTGCCTAGGGGGTATACTCACCCACACACACTCACAAGCACTCTCATTGTGTGATATGCAAAGTGCAAGAGCTCCCTCTCCAAGCAAGTAGAGGTTGAGAGCCTACACCAACACTCTTGGCTATGGAGTGCAAATCCAACCAAGAGCCATGCTTCACTGCTTAAGCTTGCCATCTCCTTCTTCTTCATTACTATGCTATTATGTATGCTAGCAACAAGAGTATGATAAGTGAGGAACTAATTCTTTCTCCTACGAAATGTTTCTTCTTCCTCTTCCCTACCCTCATTCCCTGCTAGCTCTCTCCACCTTCGAAGGTGTTTGAGGTCTTGGGACTGAGGCTTGGGATAGGTAAAGCTTTCTTCAAGTTTATGTTATGTTTGTGGTGCATGAAGCCTTCCATCTTCATGGCATCACCTAGGTCACAAGGAACACAAAGACTGTATTGTAACAAGTCTCTCTTTATGGGAGAAATCATAATACAAATGCCTATTGGAGGGGGGACCGGCTCCACATAAATCCGGTCCTCAATTGTTGTCATGTTCTCTAAACTCTCTCTCTTGCAAAAGTACTGTCTATGCCAAGTTAACTAATTGCTATGATTATGTTGCTATCTTCAATTATGTATACCCGCTATGCTCACAAAATCATTTCTTGAAAGTACTCTCATTAAATTCCGCTATTCTCAAATTGAATAGGCAAATTCCATTACATTGGTATCAGAGCATTTGGTTTCTCTTTTCTTGCTTAAGAAGAGAGGTCCTTAAGTAGCCTATAAATGGTTGATGTTGTTAATTATAATAGAGTAAGTGGAACTGGGATCTAATACCGGTTTTGTTAAGCCCACTATGTGGGGGATGGTGCACACCTCGGGAGCTTTGGACTTAATAATGGAGTCTTTTTAGACTTGCCTACGGCTTTACCATTATTGAGCCATAAGAAGTCCGAAAGGAGCTAGCCCTTGGCAACTCTGCTATGTTAGACCTACTCCTCTACTCTCTATAATTAACCACTTTGAGCCGTGGGTGTAGATACTTAAGAGCCGATTTTCAAAGGCTAAGAGGAGTGGCAACTAAGGTTTTGAATTGCCAAAGCATACACTAAGTACATACATAAAATTTTGTTAACATGGCTGACAATAATCAAGAGAGTAGAATGAACATTGATAGCTTTGATTTTGCACATGAAGGTGCTAATGATGATGCTCCCATGTTTGTGAATTATCTTGTGACTAGGTTGCAACAAGCTATGGGCAACCCTACCTTGCAAGCCGAAGTTACTCAACAACTTCGTGCCTATGGAATTTCCCTTCCTCTCCAAGAGGAGAGAGAGCTTAGGAGGCCTCTTGAAGAGACCCCAAAAGAAGACTCTCTCCCATTCGAGAGGAGGAATCCAAAGAGAAAGAAAGCAATGAAAGTTTAAGTTCTTCTGAAGATGTGGCTCCACGAAGAAGGCGGTCTAGACGATCGCCTACTCCTCCCAAGAGGAAAAGAGCAACCCATAGTCCTTCTCCTCATCACTCTCAAAGGCAAGAGAGGAAACAAAGGAAGAAAAGAGCTAGGAAGAGGTCACCCTCTTCTCCTTCTTCTTCACCTTCCTTCTCTTCCGATGAAAGTTATGGCTATTCTCCTAGAGAATACAAGAGGGGAGGGCATCGCAAATCATTTCCTGCATGGCGAAGGTCACAAAAGCTAAAGAAGTTCAAGGAGGGAGGAAAGAGTATCTCTTTTCTCACCTACGATGGCACCTTTGGTGCTACCGACAAAGTGTTGGCCTTCATCCAGCAATTTGATGCGGCCTTTGGGGACGAGGGCTTCACAGAGTCCTCCAAGCTACGCCATGTAGCTATGCACTTCCAAAAATCAGCTCGTCAATGGTGGGCTAGCCTTCGTGGAAATGGAGAAGCCCCAAAGACATGGAAAACTCTACGAGTTTCCATCATGAAGCAATTTCTTCCAAGCGATACTAAAGATAAAGTTCTTCCCGAATGGCGCGGCTTGAATCTCCTCTCTCATGAGTCTATCAACAAGTATGTAGATAAGTTTTGGGATTTACATCTCAAAGCTACTGTCTTTCAAAAGATAGACTTTGCCGAGCAAAGACAACAATTCTGTGCGGGATTACCTGAAGAGATGGCCGAATATATCAACTCTCAACGGCCCGGTACTATTACCGAAGTAATCCACCACACCATGGTTGCTTCACGCATCAATTTCCATCAAGGGGCTAGACGTAATGTCAAGCCCATGGAAAACAAAGATAAAAATGATGCAAAGGGGAAATCCAATGCTCAAAATAATTCCCAAGGCACTTTCAACAACAACAACAACAATCGGTCCAAGGAGAAGGGAGTTTACAAAGGTAAAAACAAACTCTCTCCTGAAGAGCTTGAAGCTTTTCGCAAGGACCATAAGTGTTTCAAGTGTGGGGAGCAAGGACATGGCTATCGTTCTTGCCCCAAGAAGAATACTCGCAATGAGACTCCTAGGGCTTCCACCATCGAAGCTCCAAAAGAGGATGCTCATTGCAAAGGATCATCACTCTCCTATGCTTGGGGAAAGGTAAGAGAGCATGATGCCTTCATCTTGTTTGACCCTGGCTCTACTCTCAACTTCATATCAATAGAGTTGGCCACCAAGTTGGGCATTCAAGCTTTTGAGATGGGAGATATAGTAACAGCTGATGCAGCTTTCAAGGGACAACAAGCCTCCGTTACTCCCTTGATTGGGAAGTTGAGGCTTCATGTCCAAAGCTATGTCGACAAAGAAGACTTCTTCATCTCTCCCCTCCAACATCAGGATGTTATCCTAGGGGCACCATGGTTTGATCGCATGGCTTCCAACATGAAGTTCCCTGAAAGGAGAATTTACTTCACCTATAGGGGAAAGAACATGTATATAGATGCTAGTGAGCGTGGTCGCACTATTCCACTTGTAAATCCTCTTTCTTTTGATAAATCAATGAAGAGCTCAGTTTCTGCGTACATGATTTATGTCAAAGAGTCTCTAAAAGCTAATAATGTTTCATCAAATGAAAATGATAGGAATCAAGAAGAGTTAGACTTGTCTACTTTTCTAAAAGGATTCCAAGATGTGTTCATCGATGATATCCCTATGGACCTACCTCCAAAACGAGGGGATGATGACCATCGTATTGAGCTCCTTCCAGGAAGCTCACCACCTAACAAACCTCCTTATCGAGTCTCACAAGCTCAACAAGAGGAGATCATGAGGCAAGTACAAGAGCTGGTAGACAAAGGAATGGTGAGGCCTAGTTCCTCTCCCTTTTGTTCTCCAGTCCTTTTAGTGCAAAAGAAAGATGGTACATACCGTATGTGTGTGGACTATCGAGCACTAAACCATATCACTATCAAAAACAGATTTTCCGTACCTCAGGTAGAAGATCTGTTTGATAAGCTACAAGGCTCTACCTACTTCAGTAGGATTGACCTTAAGAGTGGCTATCATCAAATAAGGATAGTGGATGAGGATATCTTAAAGACCGCGTTTCGCACAACATTTGGTCTTTATGAATATATAGTCATGCCTTTTGGCTTGACTAATGCACCAGCTACGTTCAATCGTTTGATGGAGAAAATTTTTAGACCATATCGAAAATTCACTGGAGTGTTCTTCGATGATATCATCATCTACTCCAAGTCTTTGGAGGAACATAAGCAACATCTCCAAGTGATTTTTCAAGCCTTGAGGGAGAACAAACTTTTTCTCAACCAAAAGAAAAGTGAATTCTTCCTTCAAGAGATTCAATATCTAGGCCATATTATCTCTCACGATGGTATTCGTATGGATCCTTCAAAGTTAGAGGTAATAAAATCATGGCCTAACCCAAGGAATCTACATGAGCTAAGAAGCTTTATTGGTATGTGTGCATACTATAGACGCTTCATAGCAAAATTCTCTCAAGTAGCAGGACCACTACACGACTTAACCAAGAAGAACGTTAAGTTTGTATGGACTGCTAAGGAGCAAAATGCTTTTGAAAAACTCAAAGAGAAGCTTACTTCCCAACCAGTCCTCGTGCTTCCGGATCTCTCAAAGTCATTTGAGGTCCAATGTGATGCTTGTGGTGATTGCCTTGGAGCGGTTTTGCTTCAAGAAGGGCATGCCATAGCATATGAGAGCCGAAGGCTCAATGGTGATGAACAAGTCTTGGGCATTTATGAGAAAGAACTTTTAGTTGTTCTACATGCCCTAGACACATGGAAGCACTACCTATTGGGGACTCCATTTATCCTACGAACCGACCACCAAAGTCTCAAGTATTTCATGACGCAAACCAAGCTTTCCGACAAACAAATGAGGTGGGCAAATTTTCTTTCGCAATTTAATTTCCATATTGCTCACATAGCTGGTAAGCACAATCAAGTTGCCGATGCACTTTCACGACGACCAAAAGTTAATGCGGTGTCTATAGCTACTCACAATGATCTATCCTCTATGATAGATGAGTATGCTACTGACCCTGACTTTAGAGACATAATGTCAGCCCTTGCTTTGGGGAAGAAAGAGCAACCATTCACCTTGCAGGATGGTTATCTTCTCCACGGAAATAGGCTATGTGTTACCCATTCCCTTCGTGAGAAGGTTATGTATGAATCCCATGCTCCTCCATATGCAGGGCATAGAGGTATTCAACCTACTCTCCGAGGAGTAGAGACGCATTTCTATTGGCCTACCATGAAAGTGGACATACAAGAGTATGTTTCAAAATGTGTAGTATGCCAAAAGACCAAGTATGATAGAGGGAAGCAACCTGGATTACTCCAGCCATTGCCTATTCCAAATTCACCATGGGAGAGTATATCCATGGATTTCATCTTTGGATTACCCAAGTCTATCCATGGGAATACAGGAATATGGACAATAGTCGACAGGTTTAGCAAGCAAGCACATTTTATTCCTGTCAAAAAGACTATTAAGGCACATCAAATGGCAACTCTCTTCATATCTCAGATTTTCAAACACCATGGATTACCCACATCCATCGTGTCAGATAGAGATCCTAGAATGACTAGTAATTTCTGGAAAGGTCTCTTTGAAAATCTAGGAACAAGATTGAATTTCTCTTCGGCCTATCACCCACAAACGGATGGCCAAAGTGAGATAGCCAATCTTACGATACTCGATCTACTCAAGACTTATGTTACCGAAGTAGATCAACGCTCACAATGGGAAAAGTATTTACCGCTAGTAGAGTATGCCTACAATAATACTGTACATACTTCTACGGGCAAAGCACCTTTCGAGATCATAGAAGGAAGACCTAAAAGTCCCTTGCTACTGAAAGTACATGGGAAGATCTTCGCCGCCGATGAGTATAGCCGTGACCTACAAGAATCTTTTCAAAAGATTAGGGAGGCTATAGCCATCTCTCAACAAAGGCAAAAAGCTGTTGCTGATAAGCACAGAAGAGCCTTAATGTTCAAAGAAAATGATTGGGTCTTACTCAAGTTTCCTAAGGCTCGATTAAGGCAAACGACGGGCAAAAATCCTACGGGCCATCAAAAGTATTATGCTAAACTAGCAAAAAGATACTATGGTCCTTTCCAAATCTTGAAGCCTATCAATGATACGGCTTATCAACTCAAGTTGCCCAACCATTGGCTTATACACAATGCCTTTCATGTAAGCTTACTTAAGCCCTACAAAGGAGAGCCACCAATTGAACCAATTATTGAAGACCCTCCCGAAGTTGAAGACCAAGAAGAGGTGCTACAACCCGAAGCTATCCTTCGGCATGAAGACAAGGTACTACGACATGGTAAGATTATCCAACGGTATCTTATTAAGTTCAAAAATTATCATTTTGAAGATGCTAAATGGATGCAAGGAGTACAACTTAAGGATAGTATGAACCTTGTCAATGCTTACAATGCTACATTAGAGTAAGCAAATGTACAAATTTCTTTTAAATAACTCATGTTTTTGTCTTATATGACTAGTCCTCTTTTTAATTGTGCACAAATTTAACTAGTATGCATGCTTAGAATCATGTTTGTGATGACGACGTCTCTCAAACACCAAGTAGAATTTGTCACTCTACTTTGGGAGAATGAAATGGACTAAAGAGCAGACATGCTTGCGGCAGCTATGTCTCCCAAGCACCAAATGGATTAGTCATCCATCTTGGAAATATGTCGTAGGGTGAAAAGGGATCCTTTACCCGCTAAGTACGATTGACTAATGACTAAGACTTTATCTCTTCTACCTCATAGTCGAGGACGACTATGATTTCAAGAGAGAGGTAATGTCATAAAATCTAATATCTAACTAACCCAAATGATTTTCTCATATTAAATTGATCACTTAATGTGGGAGAATAAACGGGAACAAGTGTTAAGATATAGGTATGTGCTTGTAGATCTATCTCAACACGGGGCCAATGTAAAGGGGTCAAAGGGAGATGGTCTATCAAAGAGCAAGGCTAACCAATGGAGCATAAGACCTTAGGGTTAGCTTCATTGAAGACCTCCAATAAATGTGTGTAAAAGTCCTTTTGACCTTAAGTAAGCTAGGGCTGAGCTTGAGGTGGGAACCCGGCCCAAGCTCGAGGTGCTTGTCCTGCTTGAGGTGCTTGTCATGCTTGAGGTGTTTTTCATGCTTGAGGTGCTTGATTAAGATGCTTGAGGTGCTTGAATGGCTCCATGCTTGAGGTGCTTGACTTGCTGCATGATTAAAGTACTTGAGGTGCCTTGAGAAGCTTGCCTGAGATGCTTGTGGGAACCCCCCCTAGTTCAAGTGCTTTGTCATGCTTGGTGAGTAAGGTGCTTGATCACCTAAAAGTCAAAAGCATTCCTACAAGAGGGGGGGCGAGCCCTTTTCCTAGGGCCTAGAGAGAGAACACCCACTCACACACACAAGGGAAGCCCATCTTGAAGAGGCAGCAAGGACACATGTCAGGCCCCTACCCATGTTACCTTCATGTGTTGCTTGAAGCCTATTGGCTAGGCTTCAAAGGGTTCCAATGATAAATTACATGAATTATCTAATTGTTTTAGCATTTATCAAGTCCTCTCTCTCAAAGGGGAAAGGGGGACACTTGTCCCAAGGCTACCCATGTTGCTTGTAATGGCTCCTGCTTGTGATTGGCTAGGCCTGGAGGGGTCCAATGAGCTTCAGGCATGAGCTACAAGGGGGGGTCGACCCAAGCAAGCTAGGGGGGTGCCTAGGGGGTATACTCACCCACACACACTCACAAGCACTCTCATTGTGTGATATGCAAAGTGCAAGAGCTCCCTCTCCAAGCAAGTAGAGGTTGAGAGCCTACACCAACACTCTTGGCTATGGAGTGCAAATCCAACCAAGAGCCATGCTTCACTGCTTAAGCTTGCCATCTCCTTCTTCTTCATTACTATGCTATTATGTATGCTAGCAACAAGAGTATGATAAGTGAGGAACTAATTCTTTCTCCTACGAAATGTTTCTTCTTCCTCTTCCCTACCCTCATTCCCTGCTAGCTCTCTCCACCTTCGAAGGTGTTTGAGGTCTTGGGACTGAGGCTTGGGATAGGTAAAGCTTTCTTCAAGTTTATGTTATGTTTGTGGTGCATGAAGCCTTCCATCTTCATGGCATCACCTAGGTCACAAGGAACACAAAGACTGTATTGTAACAAGTCTCTCTTTATGGGAGAAATCATAATACAAATGCCTATTGGAGGGGGGACCGGCTCCACATAAATCCGGTCCTCAATTTTTGTCATGTTCTCTAAACTCTCTCTCTTGCAAAAGTATTGTCTATGCCAAGTTAACTAATTGCTATGATTATGTTGCTATCTTCAATTATGTATACCCGCTATGATCACAAAATCATTTCTTGAAAGTACTCTCATTAAATTCCGCTATTCTCAAATTGAATAGGCAAATTCCATTACACTGATGATTGAAGGCCTACTTCATTCTCTGTGTGTTTCCAAGCAAGGCCCAAGTCTCTCGCATGTCGCTGCAATCTGCTCATTACATCCATGTAGGATTTGTTGTTGTTGTTTGCAGACCCTGCCTCTGTGAACGCCACGCATCAATGACCCCTCGGGAACCTACTCACGAGCTTCAGAACGACTATATTGGCTCTCGTCGTTCTTGGGGGGGGGGGGGGGGGGGGGGGGGGGGGGAGACTAAAAATAGGGCAAGAGCGTGTTCACAAAGCGGCCGCGAACGAGGGTCATACTTAGGACACTCAATTAGTGTAGAAACCACAGCTTGAGATAATAAAAGTTAAAAAACTTGCGCATAAAAATATTTAACGGTAAATTCACTATATTTAGAAGGTCTTACACTAAATTTCTTCAAACTCTTTAGATTTTCTCACCTTCAAGTTTCGAATTTAGAGATAATTTCCAAACTCAAGCATTGGTACAAACCGTCAGCAGCTAGTCATACTTGGTTGGGTCCTTGCTAGAGGGACAGGTACCTTGTGCTCACTTGGTGCTCATTTTGTTAGGGATCTTACCCTTGAACACTTGAGTCCTAGGGTGGGTCACCCGAGGAGGAGGTTCCTAGCTTGTTGCTATGAGATCTCTCTGCTTTTTCCAATACATGTGGTGCATCAATTAGGTAGCAATGGTGATGTCTACGTGTGACTCTTTCTTGACGATGGTACGCGGCCCTTTCCTGACCATGTTTCATAGCTAATATTCAAAAGTAGCATGTGTATTCTCCATCAAGACATCCTGCCCTACACATCTCGTGGGGCACTCGGCGCTTGAGGATAGAGGCTCATGGCGCTTCTGGCTCGTGGAGTCACTATTGCAAACTAATCAGGTTTCTCACTAGCGCCAAGGTTTTTGGGTTTCTTAACAAATTGGCTATCCTCTTCCCACTCACCCTTACGAGAATTAGAGTGAGCTGTTTCATGAGACTACCTTGAGAACATAGTATACTATCCTCTATATATACTATCTCTATATATAGCACCTTGGTCCCCTCAATATAAACGCATCTCGTGTGATCATTACACACAGTTTGGGGATTGCATACGATGGTGTCGTCTCTCTCTCTCTTCTTGTCTACCTACGCTCTCTCCCTCCGGTTCAACATGGTATCAGAGCGGTGATTGCATGGGCATGCTCAACAATCTTGAAGTCTTATCACAAGGAAGATAAGCTATTTTTTATTATGCTCATATCGTTTTCTGCTCGTGCTGATTCTCTTTAGGTCTAATTTTTTAAAAGGCGTGGCTGAACACTCCAAGTCTTGGAGAGATGAATGGTGGAGTTTTAGGTCTCTATTGTGAGCATGTTTTTAGAGTGGCAAGCGTGTATGAACCATGTCCATGGCTGTCGCTGCAAGGCAGACAAAGCAAAGAGCCTTGTGGCTTTCGGTTTTGGATAGCAGCAGGTATTTTTGGGATCTAGAAAGCACAAAAATATCTTAAGGAATATAGATTGGTCTTGGCCGCATGTGGGTGGAGGAAGTTAAGTCGGCTGCTGATTACAGCACCTCGCACGTGCTACTGAAACTGCGAACGCCAAGAACTATATTACTATGGGCGATGTACAAAAATAGACAGGGGATGTACAACAAATTTCCATGTCTTCATGAGCAACCTCGTAGACCTAAAGCAGGATTCATGTGTGTGGCTACGTGCTGTATGCACACAAAAGCTTCTCTTCTTGATATTATTAGCACCCCAGGCCATGCATGCTTCTTTTACGCGTTGTATGCACACAAAAGATTCTCTTATTGATATTATTAAAGCAGGCCTGGAGTGACATCAAAGCAATGAGTGCTATCTATGGTGGCCACAGACCTATTCTATTATTAGCGCTGCATCTAGCTGGCTTCACGTACTCCTGTTGGCGACTGAACTTATTGCGAAGCTTTTATGCACAACTCCTGTTGCGAACCTTTTATGCACAGCTCCTGCTGCGAAACTTTTATGCACAATGTTTTTTTTTTTTGCGTACGTCTAATTTCCTATTGAGAAAGCAGTAGGGGGAGATTTGTTGCTCAATGTTAAAGGATGGTGTCTAAAGATAGAGGTTGCATCAGGCTGCAAAGATCCCATGTTTGATCGTCTAGGGAAGTGTTCCCTTTGCTGAGGACGTTAATTGGTGGGGTAAATAAAGATTGAAGTCGACACTGAACATGGTTCATGGCAGTGATATTGCATCTAGAATATGGTCGCAACCCCCAACCGGATTCATGTGAAGGAGTAGTGAATATATAGATATTATGATCGACAACAAATCGGATAGGCAGATGACAGGTAGAAGGTTATGGATTCCAAAGATGCACAAATGGGATTTTCAAAGATATACAATTTTGAACTATGAGGAGGCCTCTAAGCGAGATAAGGATCCGTCTATAGTCTTGATGTTGGAGATGGTACCCAACATTGGGTTTGGCTATACACTTGATGTGGAAGGTCATATCTAGATACACTTTTGATATCGGAGGTGATACCTGACCATGGTTTACTCTTGATAATGGAGGTTTACATCGTGTTCAATCTGACTATACATGACGAGGTGAAAGTTACATCTCTCAGAGGTTTATTATTATCATATCCTATTTCTAGCTATTGTTGTTGGACATTTTTGTCTGGACTAAAAGTATTTCTTCTCGTTTCGTCAAAGCTGTTTGTTATGGATAACATGAAGCCTTTCGACATGACAAGATGACTTATGTTATGGCTACATTGAAGTTTTGTCGTCTCATAGAAGATTGATGCTGATGGATCGGCATGGCAACTGAACATCTATCGTCTCCTCTGGCTACTAAAACTCTATCTTCTCATTAGCCACTGAAAATATATCGTCTCGTCAGCCACTAAAAATATATCGTCTCGTCAACCTTATGTTATGGAATACATTTTCTATGCTTGCAAGCATACAAATAATCTAAGGGGCCCCATTGTGTTTTCATATGCCGGCTTTGTATATATGTGTGCATGTGTGATTACATTAATATTATGTTTGTTTCTATGTCATCTACACATGTGATTGCATCGGCATTACGTTTGTTTCTATGTCGTCTCTAGAGCGGCATCGCGAACCGTCTCTAAGGATAATGTGATGTATTTATTTCTAACCTTAACGACTCGATATGTTTTTCTTGAGTTGATATTTTTTACATAATTTAAATCACATCTAGCAGTATGTACGGGGGCTCAAGGATGTTGAAGTTGCCCTACCAACGAATTTGGAGTAGCTCAATCATCTATATCTTGGGTTATAAGAAGACCCTTGAAAGGGCTCATTGTAAAACAGGAGTAATGTAGCTCCTTTGAATATTGTAAATGTACATTTAAATAAAATAAAATAATAATAACGGTGGGTATATATAGAGCTGTGGGTTTTTCCCTTGAGCCCCTAGGGGTTTTTTCATCCACAGTTAGGGACCTTCATTTGACTGGGGGTGTTCAGCTATATATACTATCTCTATAAATAGCACCCTGGTCCCCTCTATATAAATGCATCTCGTGTGATCATTACACACACTTTGGGGATTGCATACGATGGTGTCGTCTCTCTCTCTCTCTTCTCGTCTACTTGCGCTCTCTCCCTCCGGTTCAACACATAGACTAGCTTGCTCTTTGAGGGACCATCTCTCAGTTGGACCTCTTTAACCTTGGCCCCGTGTTGAGATAGATCCATAAGCAATAGAGATAGCATTTGGACAAGTGTCCTTCTTTCCCCTTTTGAGAGAGAGAGATTAGTTAATTAAGTAAATGCATCTAAATTCTCATTGGACCTCCCTGAAGGCCATCCAATAGGCTTTAGGCACAACATGAGGGCAACATGGGTAGGTGCTAAAAGCACATATCTATATTCACTTACTCTTGTTTCATTCACTTTCCCACATTAAATGGTCTGTTCAATATGAGAAAATCATTTGGGATAGGTAAATATTAGATTTTATTTCATCATTTGCATTTGCGGTGAGTTGATGTAATAGGACTAATTTTTGAAGTTCTTAAAGTCGAAAAGAGTGTAGTAGGGCATATCGTTTGTTTAGCACGATTTGAAAGATTGTTGAATAGTCTATTAAATAGAGCTTATATGAATGAGTTTGAGCTATTAAGAGAGAACATATATTCTTTTCTTAAATAATATACTAAAGACATATTTGATAAAGATTAATGAATAACAGATAGTCTGTCTATGAACAGTATAATAAAAACGTAGTTAAAATTGAGATTTTTATTAATATCAATGTTTTATATTTATGTGTTTTAGTTTAAAATGCATGGGTAGGCTTAAAATAAGTTGAAAAAGTAGTGGAGACCCAAAAATAGAGGTTTTATGAGTTGCGATCTAAAAGCTGCGTTTTCAGCCAAAGAAAAACGTTTTTCGCAATTCTGTTCGCGTTGCCTTGTAGACTAGATCTATTCCCGTCGTTTTGAGTACCTGGATTGCTCTGTTCTAAGTTCGTTTAATATAAAAGTTATGATGAAAACAAACAAAAGGCAGCAGTAGTGTAGTATACACAGGGACAGACAGACATACAACATCATACAGCTCTCCCTGCTATCAACCAAGAAGTAGATTTGTTTCTTCATGGTGGACTATTGCAATTGAGATTATGAAGGTACATAATTATGTTTTTTTCCTTTGATTCTCATGTTGAATTGGTTGCACGAGTATGTTCTTTTGGCTATTTTGTAGGCGACGCAGAAATCAATGTGTGAAACAGGATCTGTGCAAAGTGTCATGATAAAAAACACTAACCTTTACGGATCGCTTAGCGATCACGTTCTTATCTTATTCTCGCAGGTATACTTAGTGCGAAAATCGAGTTGATCGAACGCCTCAAAACCGGCTATTTTGAGAAATCGCAAGCTTTTCGAGAAAAAGAAGGATAAAAACACAACGGATGGTGCGTTTAAGGATCATACACAGATCTCCTCTTCTGCGAGTGCGAGTGCGATTGAGAGTGAGAGTGCGAGTGAGACGCTGCATGCAAGCGGACTGAAGCTCGGGGGTGGTCGGGAGGTTCGAGCTCCGTACAACAGAGTGCGTCCATATATTCCATTGCTCCTCTGTTGTATCAAAACTCTGCAAAAATCCATCAATACGAAGATCTCTTTCTCTATCTTTTACTGTCTATCTCTACTATTCCGTTCCTGTGACAGTTGAAGTCAAACCAATGAGGTAGAAAAGAGAGCTCTAAACTTTTCCTTGGCAAGATGTTCATTAACCAGAACTATAAGATTTCACATTGCTTGTCTCCATGATCTGGTTGCAAAAGCCATGGCTCTAGTGCCTCTAATGTATGTCTCTCATTCATAAGCTACCTTACCGAGCTATAAAATGACAGACCTCAGCAAAGATGTTCGGTTGCGAGTTATTGTGGGAAGCTTTCTCAATTGGAAACAAGATTCTTATTAGAGGGCTTAGCCCAAATATTTTCTCTCGATGTAAAGCACCTTTAGAGGATCCTTTGCATTTGTTTAAAGGTTTCCCTTCTTCATTCAAAACCACATAGTGCGCCAAAACCACACAGTAGACACTAAAGAAAGATGAAATAATGGCACATGAATTGTCTACAATGTACAAAAACATACAATCAAATGACACTAGTGTGCTTCCAGTTAAAGTTTTTTTTTTGGTTCACATGTGTAATCACAACCATTCTCCTTTCCTTTTCCATAATTAATGGTAGAATGCACCATGCCCTTAATTAGACATATGGAATGCATTGCTAAACAAGGATTCATAGAATGATGATTGTAAAGCCTTACTAAGAGCATGAACCTATATTGAGTAATGTTGGAGCTATATATGGCTCACTCTACTCAACTTGGTTTCACCTATATATTTGTATCTTGTCCTCAATATGAATCAGTCTTTGGGAGCGTATATGGTGTGTCTCTTGTCTCGTCTCTCTCTTTCTCTCTACATCTCAACATGGTATCAAAGCAGTAACGATCATGCGCCGATTCAATTCATAGTGACAAAACAGTATGTGTATGCGATTTGCATGTAAGATTCAAAAATTGCTACAAATCTTATTTTTGAGCATTGATTCTTGTTAATTGTGGTTGTTTTGTGTTAAGAAGAATATGATTAGTGTTTTGTGTGACGTTTATTGCTAATCAATCTAATCGTTGATTACGTTTTCTTGTTCATGATACTCTGAACTTCATCTCAATTTTTCTTGCTGTTCTGCTCAAAATTTGGAGAAACGGAAAAACTTGTTTGTCCAAAACTTGTTCGTCTCCTCGAGCTCTTCGATTTGAGTTCTAGGTTTGCGTCAATCGGAGTTCGCAGCAGAAAATTATGCTGTTTTTACTGCAATTGAGCTTGACGCAGCTTTCTTCGTCCTACTTCTTCGTGAAGCGTCCGCGATCGTTTTTCTTATTTTGGCGTTAACTTTTTCGAGAAGATTTAGCTTTTTGCTATTCATATTGTGGCCGTCAATCTTGCGTCTCACGCCACTCTATTTTGAGGACTCTTTTATTATTAACGTCTCCTTTACCCTGCCGTTTTTGGGTGACTTCTCTTACATTTTTGGAAGTTTCTTGAGCATCCTTCTTACGTTTATCGTTGACAGAACGCAGTCCTCATATCTCTCTCATTCTCAATTGCGGCCTTCACCATATATGGTGTGCAAATTCTGCGATCTTATCTTATACGTCTTCTCGCAACAAGATATGGCTATGAATATTCTCGTCAACGGCTTTCCTTCTGGCCAGCGTTCTGTTCCTCCTTTCCAAGGTCAAGGTTTTTCAGGCTGGAAAGCAAAGATGTTGTTAATTCTTGAAGGCGATGAACTCTCCGATGTTGTTCTTGGAAATCGTGTTTGTCCGCCTCAGCCTGTTGATACGGATAATGATAACGTGCTTATCACTGAAGGACCTATATTTGAAGATTGGAATGTTGCCTATACGGATTGGCAACGACGTGATAAAGCAGCTCGTCGGTATATTCTTTCTGCTCTTACTGATTCCCTTTTGCTTGATATGTACGAACTGCCTACTTCCCACGACGTATGGAAGTACCTTATTGCAAACTTTCAGAAGAAATCTGTCACAGAAATACTTAATTTGAGAGGGTTGCTTAACAAGTTACAATATGAAGTTGGTACTTCCATGACGGGACATATTGAATCTTTCAAATCTATTATTAATCAACTTGCTGCTGCCGATAATCCTGTTCCACAAAAGCAACTGATTACACTTCTCCTTGATACGGTGAAGGACTCTTCTTATGATAACATTGTTACTATTCTCTCTAATAAAGATGGTCTTGATTTCGACCAAGCCTACATGTCTTTAATTGAATACTCTCAACGTCAAGAACGTCGTAATGCTAGTCATGAAACAGCTATGATTTCACACGAGGAGACTGAGTCACAACAGATGGAACGGGCTTTTTATGCTCGAAGGCGTCCATTTCAACGAGGAAACCGCAGAGGTGGAAGTCGCGGTAATATTTTCTCTCGTCTCAAATTTCCTAATAAGCAATGTTCTTACTGCAACAGAAATGGCCATACTGAAGATGATTGTTGGGCACATCAATATGATGAAGAACACAATATTACCACAAAACAACCACGTTTATCTAGAGACTCTTCTTCTTCTTCTTGTGAATATTGTGGACGATCTGATCATCCCACTCATATGTGCTATAAGCGTCGATTCGACACAGATCGGAATAGAGCATATGCTACTGAACATCAAAACAACATTGTACCAGAAACAAGCTGCGTCCTATGTTCAGTTGCTCCAGACAGAATACTTCATGTACGCGATGGATCACTTTTTATTGTCGATTCTGGTGCTACAGGAAATATGACATATCAGTCTAAGTGGCTTCATAACTATCATCCACTGCCAGTTCAACGTGTTGTTTATCTTGCCGATGATACTACTTGTCAAGTAAAGGGTATTGGAGACTTATATCTTGGTACCTTATCTTCTTCCACTCGAATTTTGCGAGGAGTATTACATGTACCAGATCTTCAACGTAATCTTCTTTCAGTTGCTAGACTTGTTGATCTTGGTCTGTTTGTTGGATTTGATCATACCAAATGCCGAATTGAGAAAGATGGACAGACTATAGTCACTGCTCCTCGAAATGGTAATTTGTTTGAACTCTCTCTCAACGATGCTGTAGCAAATGTTGTCACTGCTCCAGGTGATCATGATTGCAAAGTATGGCATCACCGTTTTGTTCATGCTGATTTCTCAAAACTCCTTGATCTTCAACGTCGTGATCTTGTTCATGGCATGGATCTTAAAGCCCATCCTCATATGGGAATTTGTGAATTTTGTGCTCTTGGGAAACACAATCGCAAACCCTTTTCTCTTTCAAATACAACTCATTTTCATGACATATTGGATCTTGTTCATACTGATATATGTGGACCTCTACCTTCTTCGAGATCACAATATCGCTACTTCATTACTTTCATTGATGATTTCTCAAGGTATACGACTGTATTTCTACTTAGACAAAAATCTGAAGCCTTATCTGTTTTCAAACAATTCCACAAGGCTGCGGAACTTCAAACTGGTCGTCGCCTTAAGAAGCTTCGTAGTGACAATGGAGGCGAATATGTTTCTCGAGAGTTTGTGAGTTACTGTGCTGACAGTGGAATTTATCATGAACACACTATTCCATATTCGCCTCAACAGAACGGTGTTGCTGAACGAAAGAATCGCACTATTCTCAATGCTGTAAGATGTATGCTGATTCATTCTGGCTTATCTCGTGTTTTTTGGGCTGAAGCTACTTTGACAGCAGTATTTCTTCAGAATCATCTTCCTACTACTGCACCCTCTGGTAAGATACCCATCACAGCATGGACAGGTGACATTCCTTCTGTATCTCATTTTTGAACCTTTGGATGTATTGCTTATATTCATGTTCCCAAAGAAACACGAACAAAGCTTGATGCTCCTGGTCTTAAAGTTATTTTTATTGGATATTCTGACACTTCCAAAGGCTACAAATTCTATGACCCTTCCTCCAAGAAAGTAATTGTGAATCGTGATGCTACTTTTAACAAACAGCTTATGGGAGGCTCATGGTCCATGGATGATTCTGATGATACTAAATCATTGCTTCAAGCTTTTCCATTTCTTTCAGAAGATGAAACTCTTCCTATAGAGCAACTTTCGTCTTCACAACCATCCATTCCGAATGTCGCCAATGATGATATTGATATTTTTGTTGATCTGCCTATTGATTTTGAACATGGCTCATGTCATGTTTATGATGACGATATTGCTGATAATGCTTTTTCTACTTCCGAAGATCCAGTTACTTATGATGAAGCTATTTCTTCACCACACTGTCTCTGATAGTTGACGCCCCACCATCAAGACATGTTTGGTGATGCTATATTGATGACAAGCTACACAACATATTCACTTCTGATCACGAGTTAATCGATAGCCTTTACCCCTTTTTATTGAACCTTTGTATTCATTATTGTATTTGATAGGATAAAAGGAGTGATGTAGCTCCTCATAAAATATTCATTGTAAAAGGAGTGATGTAGTTCCTCATAAAATATTCATTGTAAAAGGAGTGATGTAGCTCCTCATGAATATTTGTACATTCAATGATTTTTATAATATAACGATGGGTGTATATAGAGATGTGGGTTTTTTCCTTGATCGCCCAAGGGTTTTTTCATCCACAGTTAGGGACCCTTATTTGATCGGGGGTGTTGACCTTATATGTGAAGCTACTCAATATATGGATTACATATATAGCTTCTCTATATAGAGCACCGAGGTCCCCTCTATATATACATCATCTCATGTGTGCATTCTACACACTTGGACTTCTATTTCTGTGCTCTCTCTGTCTCTCTCAACAATGATGACGGCATCGTTGGCACCCCCTCTCCAAAACCTTGAAGAATAGATGAGCCATGTTATATAAATTGAATGTTGTGGAAGGGATGCAAAAAAGTAGGAGATGTAGGCAGGAGAGGAGAGTAAACTAAGAAAAACAAGTGTTTTTTTTTGTGTAGAAGATAAGAAGGAGCTTGAGGGAAGCTTGGGGAGAAGTCTTTAAGGAATCTCAGAAAGACACTGAGCGAGATTTGGAAAAACCAAGAGCGAGCAAAGTCAGAGGGGGGACGAGAGTGGAACTTGATTACAAAACTTAATCGTTAACAACACTATGCTATCATAATTAATTTCTCATTAATTGTTTGTGACATGTTTGTGAACAAAGGACAATAAGGTTGCTAACAAAGGGTAGTGTGGGCGAGGGTGCAAACTTTCTCATTCTAATATGTAATCTTCCCCTTAAAATCTACAACACTTTGATTCATCCATGCTCTTCCTATCATCCTTTGAATATCTGAGAGTTTTAGAAAGAATATAATCCCCTTCTTGACCTTATTATTGTGCCACAATGCCCTTCTTCTTGCCCGTAGTTATCCGAAGAGAAATGGGGAAGGAACAGTCTTTGCACACACACAAATGACATAACTATCTTTCCCAGTCGACCAAGTCATTGGTTACCATCCATCTTTGTGCCCTTGATCTTCAATTCAAGCTCCAAGCATCTCAGTTTTCTCCTTGGTTTGAGCCAATTGAAGCTCCTTTTCATTGGGAAATGCTAAGCACCAATTGAAGAAGTGGTAGAAATGGATTGCATCATGCCACCTTGGCATACCCACTACCTTGCAGCTTCTAACAAATTATGACATAGCTATCTTACCCAACCAACAAAGTCATTGTTCACCATCCAGATCTGCTCCCTTGATTGCCCATGCAGAATCCTAGCTCCATTCTTGGTCAACAACATACAATTCGATTGGAAATACAAGTGAACTTCCTCCAACTCCCTTGAAATGTATGGCAGATCATGTTGCAATGTTTTTGTGCAAGCATTCATATCCCCAAATACGAGAACACCACCTTCCCCTTTGAAATAAGCAATGTCCTCTTCTAAATAAAAAAATGGATGATCACTATCCATGCAAGCATAAAAGGGGAAATCATGATGAGGAATGTAGCAACCGGTTACAAAAATAGGAACTCGTTTTGGTGTCATAATTTTCAGCCATGCGTAACATTTGTACTTATCATTTTTCACAATTGATAGAAAATCTTTCAATCCTTTCTTAACCATACATGTTATCCCTCCTTGACCTCTTCGTTGCTTAAGATTCTTTGACCACATCAATGAACGTACATTGTAATCCTCCAAGCCGTTAATCCTTTGTGTATCATGCTCCCAAGTTTCAACCAGAAGTACAACATTGGCTTTGCTTGCTAGTTCATCAATGCCAACCCCCGCATTCCATGGGTATCCATTGCAATTCCAAAAGCATATTTTCAATTGTAACTTGGCCTCATAGGTCGTGCATCCCTGTTTGCTCGAGGGACTTTTCTCCTCCTTGGGTACATTTTCTTTGTGAGAGATCTCTGTGTTTTTCTTATTCTTCTCGTCGTATGCCTTACGATGCATATTTTGTTTCTTAATAGTGTGATCTTCACATACAAAACATTTTGTATCCATCAAATAGATCCAACTATTATCAAGGATAATCTTTTGTTTGGTCTCATCCGGCATGGTGCATACAATTGGTCGTTCTCTCGAGCAAGAAGCTCCTTGCTTACCCACTCTATATTCTTGATAGACCATAACTCCGCATATGCCAAAGTGGGTTTTGAAGAGATCTTTGATAACAATGGCAAGAGAAGGAGGCGTCTCTAACTTCTCTTTGGGAATGCCACGAATCAAAATTTTCTTAGAACGTCTCTCCCGTTCCCTTAACTCTTCCACATCCACATTCTCAACATTGTTTGTTTGAGCCATAGCTTGCATGAGTGTGGAATTAGGAACCACATTGTTACCACATACATCATCCCAAGACTTTTTTGTGTATATATTTTTCATGTCGCATACATCCTAGCTCATGGTCTCGTATTTCTCCTCTTTCAATACATGGTCATCCTCTACTTTTCTCATGCACTCCTTCAAAGCATTCAAGTCCACAAGAGAGAGTTTACATTCCTTGACTTCCTCTTCAAGTTGCATCAAACATGTTGTTTGCATATCAAGTGTCTTCTTGAGATTCCCATTCTCAACCACAAGTACAGGTAGCATGCTATTCTCCATTGCAAGTGTCTGTAAGTCTTCACCTTGTTTGTTTATGGTCTCTTGCAATGATACCAAGTATGCCATGATCATGGTTTTTGATGTCATCGGTTAAGTAGTTGCGTTGCTATCTCCACACTTAGGAGATTTGGGATCATTTTCCACAATCATTGTGGACCTTGTTTGAAGAAGAAGAACCCTTGCGAGTGCCGGAAGACATTGTATGTAAAACAAGAGATGAACGTCAACTTTCTTGAACATGTTCAGTTCAGAAATTTTTCTATAGAAACACCTTTCATAACTTTTAACATTTATATTTTAACATCAATGCGTACAAGATATTGTGCTCTTCGATTGAGGCTATAGATCACCCAAATCGGAGTTCCAATGAAAAAGTTATGATCAAAAGAGTGAACTATTGTCTACTAGGTAAAAAAATGGCTGCACCAGAGAGAGAGAGAGAGAGAGAGAGAGAGAGAGAGAGAGAGAGAGAGAGAGAGAGATCCCCCTTCTTTGGTCACCCCCCCTTCCTCCCCTTCTCCTCCTTGAAGTCATGAAAAACCCTTTCTTTTTATTCGCTTTTTGTTTCACAAGAGTCACATTGCCATGATTGATGTGACATGGAAAAGTGGGTTGATGATGTCCAAAATGCAACCTGCACAAAAATCCATGAAAACCACTGGAACATGGCCAAAAAGTTGTGCAAGGGAAAAATGAGGAGTTCTGGTCTCTATGGTGAGACCAGCCAGCCCTTCTAGTGCTTAGTATAAGCTATGAAAATCCATCATCCCCCTCCCTTCTCCCCCTACTTTGTAACACCACATAGACTGTAACATGCCTCACTTCCAAACCTTTTTCCCTTTATATAGGGTAATCCCCCAATGGGTAGATTCTCCGGTTAAGGCAACACCGATCATAAAATCATGCTACAATGACTGGAGAAGCTCACTAGCTACGATGAGGGCTTGGTTGATTTGAAGGCTATGGAATACAAGGGGTAGATAGGAAAGTTGTAGCTGGGACCTTTTCTTTGGTTGTGGTGCTTGAACTACGAGCAAGAGTTGATAATATTCAAACTATGGATGGACTACATGGGCATCTTTTAAACAAGCCACTTTATCAAAGAGAAAGAGAATGTTACAAAGAATAATTTTCTAAGGTAAGTGCAACAATGCAACAAATGTCTCTTTCCATTGGATTTATTGAGAGAATTTGAAAATAGATTTGAATAACTATCTACTTTCAACTTATCAATAGATTTATTTGAAATAGTAAACAACTAAGCTCAGTATTCAAGTGGTAAAAAACTTGGTTGTTTACATTGACATGGTGAGCTCAAGGCCCCTTTGTGGCAAGACTTTGGGGAGGGCTCATGTGTGTGCAATACCAATGATAGCCAATGGTGGCTTTAAGTGTGGATGGTATGCCAATATCTATGCCTTGGTCACATAAGGCTTAGGTGGGCTTGTAAGGGATTTTTAGGTGCTCAAGTTGGATGAAGGTCCATGTGGGATATCATCATGTCTTCTCAATTCTTGTTGCACTGCGTTATAGTACCATACATGCTAACGGATCATTGAAGATCTTAATAACAAGCATGAGAATGCTGACAAAGGAAAGTTAAAGAAGCAGAGGAAACGATAGAAATCTTGCAACTTTATAACATTGAAAAGCTATGGTGGAAATTGTACATGTAGACTTGTACTGATGAAAGTGTAGAAATGTTGGGCATCGGCTGAGAAAAGGAAATTCTCTTCTCACTACAATGTGGAAAAGAAGATCGAATTCTATGGTTTCAAGCAGAATGAAGTAGACCAAAGTGTTCTTATCATCGACGAGTACAAAGAGAGATTATTGTGTCGACATAAATAAACTCGACGGGCGATCGATTGAAGATGAAGTTTGTTGAGGGCTTGCAAGAATTGTTGAAGTTTCAAGTGAAGGGTGCACGCTTTGTTGATTTTAACTAGAGTAGCACAATGTTTCAAAGGAAACATCGTTCTAATAATGCTATAGAAAGTCCTTGAAACCCACCTCATCAGTCTTTTCCAAATCTTCGAGGTCACAATGCACAATAGCAACGAGGACACTTCCCTTATAGGTGGAATGGAAATGCAACCAAACGAAGAAATCTCATGTGTGTTGGCACTAAGGATCACAATTCCATGAAAGACCGATGACGGCTAGTTTCTGCAAAATCGTTTTCAATCAGGAGAAAATTCAAAAACAAAAAGCGAAGTTGCTTTTCAGGCATGTACGCAGTCTGCGAACGATAAGTCAAAATCGGTGCAGAATTTGAAAAAAACTTTCTTCTGCAAAGTGGTAGACCACATCGATTCCGGGGCCCATAGCGGATAGTTTCTGCAAAATCTTTTTCAATTAAGAGAAAAATCAAAAGCATAAAACGAAAGTTGCTTTTCAGGTATGTACGCAGTCCGCGAACGATAACTCAAAGTTGTAGACCACATCGATTCCGGTGCCTTTCGTGGATAGTTTCTGCAAAATCTTTTTCAATTAAGAGAAAAATCAAAAGCATAAAACAAAAGTTGCTTTTCAGGTATGTACGCAGTCCGCGAACGATAACTCAAAATCGGTGCAGAATTTGAAAAAACTTTCTTCTGCAAAGTTGTAGACCACATCGATTCCGGTCCCTCATGCGGGTAGTTTTGAAAATCGGTGCAAGATTTGAAAAAACTTTCTTCTGCAAAGTTGTAGACCACATCGATTTTGATGCCTCACGCAGGGTAGTTTTCAAAATCGGTGCAGAATTTGAAAAAACTTTCTCTTTCAATTAGGAGAGAAATCGAAAACAAAAAACGTACTGCTCTGATACCATGTTGAGAGAGAGAGAGAGAGAGAGAGAGAGAGAGAGAGAGAGAGAGAGAGAGAGCACAAAAATAGAACCCCAAAGTGTGTAGAATACACACATGAGATGTTGTATATATACAGGGGACCTGGAAGCCATATATTGAGTAGCTTCGCATATAAGCTCAACACAAAGTGGAAGCAAGTCCGCTAAGACGGAACCAAAAGGAGAAGTAGTTGTAAGCCAGGAGCAGCATGTGGAGTTGAAAGACCACAACCAATATTGGGGAAACAACCACCTCTACCAAGAGTACGACCAGTCGGCATAAGATACACACCAGCAATAAACGAACTAGAAGAGAAGGATTTGGTACCTATGCATGCATATTACAAAGATTCCAATGGATATGCAGCAAATCCTGTCTATTATCCATCGGAAGAACCTAAAATGCAAGAACCTTGGAGCATGATTGGAAGTACAGAACCACCAACAACTAACTAGGCTGTAGGAGAAGGAAGATACAGCTTGGATGAACGAACATTGTTGTTCATAGCATACGGAGGCATGGGCGGGCAGAGGCATGCGTACCAACAGAGAGGAGCTCAAGGAGCACCTCAACAGCCGAAGGGACCCTGCTACAAGTGTGGCGGAGATCATTGGCTAAGGGACTGTCCTCATGATGAAATCATTAGAGTGAACGCGTATTTCACTAAGTGTGGAATTACTCACTTGATTCCTGATTTCCCTAAGAACCCGAGCGAAGGAGCAAAAACTACTTTGAACATGCTGGAAGCAGTACCTTCCAGTGGGAGGTCAAAAAACGAAACAGTAATACCTATTCAGGCAGTCACACGCGCACAAGCTCAAAAAGGACAAACGAACCCATAATTGAAGAGCCAAAGACCGATGCCCCTAGTGCAGAAATGAAAAATCAAAGAAGCACTTGGAAAGCTAGAAAGTCTCGTATGAAAGCTAGGAGGGAAAGAGAGCAAACGGCTCTATCCGAGGAGCTAAAACACACAAAGGATAGATTGGAGCGATTAGAGTATCTAACTAGTTTAAGTTCACACACTACTACAACCAAAGGGGCTTTAAGAGGTGCCCTTAAGAGCATGCGTGTAGGGTAAACCCATGATACGTGGAGGCACCACGCAGCCCAGGTCTAAGGCCTTTGAAATTCCATCCAAAAAACCACTTTGAAGGTTCAAATTTCCTCCTCCTTTGAAGGTTTGCTATACCTTGCTCCAAGATTGGATTCTCGAGCCACTGAGTTCGGCCAAAACTTCATCATGCTGACTCCCACCCACCCCCTTCAACCTTGTTATGTTTAGACTCCTTGAGACAAAAGATCATCTGATCTCGCACCGTCTACAAATTGATGTTGACTTCTTGTAGTTGTACCTTGCTCATTAGGAATTTGATTGACAAGCGGTCAACTTCTATGGACTTTATAGATCATGTACCACATTGTCAAACTTGCTCGAGGCCCAAAAAAATCCAGATGGCATGATTTCCAACATCTTTGACTTGGCCCATAATTGGCCCCCTATAAAACTTCAACTGATCATAACTTGCTATCCAGAGCTCTGATTGGAAATCCTAAAAAACAAGCATGCTTCATAATTTGAGCACTACACATCTATCTGTTGACATCTGCCTGTGCCATCTGTCCCAAATTCCCCTACCTGTCAAGGTTCTACTAAACCTTCTAACTTTGCAATGCAATATCTTGAGCACCGGGGCTCCGTTTGACGAGCCTCCTGGACCGGCTTCTAGAGCACATCTAACACTACATTTTAGAGCACTAGCTTGGCACTTTGAGCACCTTCATATGCTATCCCATCTAGACTATCCTTGAGCTTTTTGGCCTAGAAAGCCACTTTAAACATACATTTCCACTACCCTTTGGCTGCCCAGGGACTCCATACCTGCTCTAGCCTTCTGCACTACACCTGCCTGTAGCCTTTGCCTAGCATATATCACTTTCCAGCTCATACCAACTTTGGTTGCACCAATGTGTGCAAGACCATGGGTGGAGGGTGACTGGTAGCCGAGTCACACAGGGCTATCATAGCTAAGAGTGCCTTTGAGAAGTGGGGTTTTCATGTTACCAGTCCAATCTCTAAGCCAACTAGAAGTAAGAAATACATTGTGGTAGCCATTTACTACCTTACTAGGTGGGTCAAGGCTAAGGAAATGCTCCCTTTTTATAGAGATCGGGGGTTTAGAAGAAACTTAATGCGTGCATTGGTTGAGAATTTGAAGTAGAAAACGCAACATCAGTTTTCTTCACCCTATCACCTCCAATGTAATGCTCTAGTGGAGAGTGCCAACGGACAGATCATCAAGATGTTGACAAAATATGTGTACAAGTAGGAAGCAAAGGGGAGGCTAATCTACAAAAGTTCTTGTGGCCATACATAACATCTTACAATGTGGCTAAGAATTTCACTCCGTTTGAGTTGGTCTATGGAGAGTGCTCCCAATGCATTCACACATACGTGCTTTCAAGCATGTGTAGTGAGTCAATGCCACTCAACACGATGTTTTGCAAGATCAAATTGCTAGTCTTGAAGCTTTGCAAATGGAGAGAGAGGGAGAAATAGAGTACTATGTGAAGTAGCAAGAGAAGCTGGTTTCCAAATTCAATCAAAGCTTGTCAGACAAAAAGATACAGAAAGAAGACCTGGTGATTAATTATGAAACTTACTTGGATTTGACTTTCTATAAGAAGTTCAAAAAGAAGTGGACAGGTCCATACAAGGTGTAGAAGTATTTTTCTAATAGGACCGATGTTAGTCTCCCATGTGGATAACATTGTAGATAAGGGGGGTGGGAAACCAACCTAGAAAGATAGTGTGCGGTAGAGTAAAACTTTGTACATATCTTGTACATATGGTCAATTTGTTTTAGGTTTCTTAGGTATTAGTATGGTGTTTCTGTCTTTAAGTTCAATTAGCTTGGTTTTGGTTGTACATAAATGTTCAACAAGGTGGTTGGGCAATGATGGTGCTGTCATAGTTGGTCAATGCTAGGAGTGGTCATAAGGAGGGATATGTATATTGGGAGACTTCTCAAGAAGTTATGAAGGTCCTAGTTAGGCAGGTGATATGAAAAATGTATGTTTTATGTGTCTTTTTGGCACAAGAAGCTCTCTGAGAGCCTAGGGGATGTTTTTGTTGAAGCTCACCATTGTGGCATTGCAAGGTTTGTAGAAGCACTCTTCTAAGAAATATCAAGCCACTCCCTCCCTTTGGATTTCATTTCCCTCCCCCCCCCCTCCTTTCTCTTGCTCTTTGTGTGTGTGTTTCAGTGCCGGTAGAGGTGTGTGTTCGTCGACGTTCTGTGGTGCAAAGAGAGTGAAATTGAGGTGTAGTGTGTCAAAAGAGATGAAATGAGATGTTGTGGTGTGTATGTGTTGAATGGTGGTCTTACCAAGCGTATGTGTGTTGAGTTGTGTGTAGACTTGGTTTAGTTAGTGTAAAGTGTATATTTTGAAGGTTTTTTCGAGAGAACAGGGGTACTATGAATACTCTGGGCTACAGAGATACATTTGCGTGTGTGATGGGTGTGTTCCCCATTTCCCCTCTCCAACATAAATCATTGGGTTGGACGTTTCTATAACTATGTTGAAATAATCAAAACATTGAGGGTTGTTGCTGGAATGGGTGTATCGAGCACAAAAGGTTCATAGTATAGAGGCTTGCAATCATTTTGCAAAAGATTGAGTCTTTTTTTCAGCATTATGAGTGAAACAAATAGCCTCATATAATGCCGAAGATTTAAGCATAGTCATTTTAGTTTGGATACCTTCTTGAACTTCATCTTTGTATTTTTGTGAAAGCATGTTGTCAAACTTCTTCAAGCATTCATATGTTCCACAAAAATTTGCCAAAATCTTTTAGTATACTGAGAAGATTAGTGTCACATGGAATCCAAAAAATTACTCCAAGCTCAATGAGCCTTGAAATGAAACTGTCAAAGTAAAAATGACTCCTTCATGCAAGCTTTCAAGTCGTTCCAAGTGTGTGGACGGTCAATGATTTTTTACAAAACAATCGGTTCAATAGTCCATAGCCTCTATGTGTTTCCGAGAGCATGAGAGCCCTTGTAAAGAGTAAGAGAGAGGATGCGCATGCATCCAATGGCTAGGCCTAATCAAGCCATGAAGCTATAATCACCACAATAATGACATATACTATGTATTGTATACCCAAAAAGGGGAAACACTCATTGGCAATCCACAAGGGCTATCACAAGTATGCAAAGGGAAGAGAGGAGAGCAGCCCCTGATGGAACGTGGGATCAACGCCTCAAGATTGTCAGATGATCGTTATCGTTGGATTTCCTAGGGAATGAAACATTTTCCCACGTTTTCAAATTCAGGGTTTGAACCCATCCCCCCTCCTCCAAAACTTGTTTGTCTCCTCGAGCTCTTCGATTTGAGTTCTAGGTTTGCGTCAATCGGAGTTCGCAGCAGAAAGTTATGCTGTTTTTACTGCAATTGAGCTTGACGCAGCTTTCTTCGTCCTACTTCTTCGTGAAGCGTCCGCGATCGTTTTTCTTATTTTGGCGTTAACTTTTTCGAGAAGATTTAGCTTTTTGCTATTCATATTGTAGCCGTCAATCTTGCGTCTCACGCCACTCTATTTTGAGGACTCTTTTATTATTAACGTCTCCTTTACCCTGCCGTTTTTGGGTGACGTCTCTTACATTTTTGGAAGTTTCTTGAGCATCCTTCTTACGTTTATCGTTGACAGAACGCAGTCCTCATATCTCTCTCATTCTCAATTGCGGCCTTCACCATATATGGTGTGCAAATTCTGCGATCTTATCTTATACGTCTTCTCGCAACAAGATATGGCTATGAATATTCTCGTCAACGGCTTTCCTTCTGGCCAGCGTTCTGTTCCTCCTTTCCAAGGTCAAGGTTTTTCAGGCTGGAAAGCAAAGATGTTGTTAATTCTTGAAGGCGATGAACTCTCCGATGTTGTTCTTGGAAATCGTGTTTGTCCGCCTCAGCCTGTTGATACGGATAATGATAACGTGCTTATCACTGAAGGACCTATATTTGAAGATTGGAATGTTGCCTATACGGATTGGCAACGACGTGATAAAGCAGCTCGTCGGTATATTCTTTCTGCTCTTACTGATTCCCTTTTGCTTGATATGTACGAACTGCCTACTTCCCACGACGTATGGAAGTACCTTATTGCAAACTTTCAGAAGAAATCTGTCATAGAAATACTTTATTTGAGAGGGTTGCTTAACAAGTTACAATATGAAGTTGGTACTGCCATGACGGGACATATTGAATCTTTCAAATCTATTATTAATCAACTTGCTGCTGCCGGTGATCCTGTTCCACAAAAGCAACTGATTACACTTCTCCTTGATACGGTGAAGGACTCTTCTTATGATAACATTGTTACTATTCTCTCTAATAAAGATGGTCTTGATTTCGACCAAGCCTGCATGTCTTTAATTGAATACTCTCAACGTCAATAACGTCGTAATGCTAGTCATGAAACAGCTATGATTTCACACGAGGAGACTGAGTCACAACAGATGGAACGGGCTTTTTATGCTCGAAGGCGTCCATTTCAACGAGGAAACCGCAGAGGTGGAAGTCGCGGTAATATTTTCTCTCGTCTCAAATTTCCTAATAAGCAATGTTCTTACTGCAACAGAAATGGCCATACTGAAGATGATTGTTGGGCACGTCAATATGATGAAGAACACAATATTACCACAAAACAACCACGTTTATCTAGAGACTCTTCTTCTTCTTCTTGTGAATATTGTGGACGATCTGATCATCCCACTCATATGTGCTATAAGCGTCGATTTGACACAGATCGGAATAGAGCATATGCTACTGAACATCAAAACAACATTGTACCAGAAACAAGCTGCGTCCTATGTTCAGTTGCTCCAGACAGAATACTTCATGTACGCGATGGATCACTTTTTATTGTCGATTCTGGTGCTACAGGAAATATGACATATCAGTCTAAGTGGCTTCATAACTATCATCCACTGCCAGTTCAACGTGTTGTTTATCTTGCCGATGATACTACTTGTCAAGTAAAGGGTATTGGAGACTTATATCTTGGTACCTTATCTTCTTCCACTCGAATTTTGCGAGGAGTATTACATGTACCAGATCTTCAACGTAATCTTCTTTCAGTTGCTAGACTTGTTGATCTTGGTCTGTTTGTTGGATTTGATCATACCAAATGCCGAATTGAGAAAGATGGACAGACTATAGCCACTGCTCCTCGAAATGGTAATTTGTTTGAACTCTCTCTCAACGATGCTGTAGCAAATGTTGTCACTGCTCCAGGTGATCATGATTCCAAAGTATGGCATCACCGTTTTGTTCATGCTGATTTCTCAAAACTCCTTGATCTTCAACGTCGTGATCTTGTTCATGGCATGGATCTTAAAGCCCATCCTCATATGGGAATTTGTGAATTTTGTGCTCTTGGGAAACACAATCGCAAACCCTTTCCTCTTTCAAATACAACTCATTCTCATGACATATTGGATCTTGTTCATACTGATATATGTGGACCTCTACCTTCTTCGAGATCACAATATCGCTACTTCATTACTTTCATTGATGATTTCTCAAGGTATACGACTGTATTTCTACTTAGACAAAAATCTGAAGCCTTATCTGTTTTCAAACAATTCCACAAGGCTGCGGAACTTCAAACTGGTCGTCGCCTTAAGAAGCTTCGTAGTGACAATGGAGGCGAATATGTTTCTCGAGAGTTTGTGAGTTACTGTGCTGACAGTGGAATTCATCATGAACACACTATTCCATATTCGCCTCAACAGAACGGTGTTGCTGAACGAAAGAATCGCACTATTCTCAATGCTGTAAGATGTATGCTGATTCATTCTGGATTATCTCGTGTTTTTTGGGCTGAAGCTACTTTGACAGCAGTATTTCTTCAGAATCATCTTCCTACTACTGCACTCTCTGTTAAGATACCCATCACAGCATGGACAGGTGACATTCCTTCTGTATCTCATTTTTGAACCTTTGGATGTATTGCTTATATTCATGTTCCCAAAGAAACACGAACAAAGCTTGATGCTCCTGGTCTTAAAGTTATTTTTATTGGATATTCTGACACTTCCAAAGGCTACAAATTCTATGACCCTTCCTCCAAGAAAGTAATTGTGAATCGTGATGCTACTTTTAACGAACAGCTTATGGGAGGCTCATGGTCCATGGATGATTCTGATGATACTAAATCATTGCTTCAAGCTTTTCCATTTCTTTCAGAAGATGAAACTCTTCCTATAGAGCAACTTTCCTCTTCACAACCATCCATTCCGAATGTCGCCAATGATGATATTGATATTTTTGTTGATCTGCCTATTGATTTTGAACATGGCTCATGTCATGTTTATGATGACGATATTGCTGATAATGCTTTTTCTACTTCCGAAGATCCAGTTACTTATGATGAAGCTATTTCTTCACCACAAAAGGATCAATGGCAAGAGGCTATGGAAGCAGAGTACGATTCTCTTATCTCTAAAGGTACATGGATACTAACTGAATTACCTCCTGGTCGTACAGCTATTAAATGTAAGTGGGTGTATAAGACAAAAGTAAAAGCAGATGGATCTTTTGACAAGTTCAAGGCGCGTTTAGTTGCAAAAGGTTATTCCCAAGTAGCTGGTGTTGATTATCAAGAGACTTTTTCACCAGTTGTTCGCATTACAAGTGTTCGAGTTTTATTGGCATTTGTTGTTCAATTTGATTTAGAAGCTCATCAAATGGATGTGCGAACTGCTTTTCTTAATGGTGACTTGGAAGAGGAAATTTATATGGAACAACCAGAAGGGTTTGTTATTCCAGGTAAAGAAGACCTTGTTGCTCAACTCCATAAGGCACTATATGGTCTCAAACAAGCTTTGCGAGCCTGGTATACAAAATTTGATCTTTTTCTCACCTCTAAAGGATTCATCTCTTGCTCGTCAGACCCCAACTTATACATAAAACGCCAAGGTAACAGTTTTGTGATTCTTGCTCTTTATGTGGATGATACCATCCTTGTTTCCAATGATTTGGGATTTCTTCAGCAAGTGAAAAAGTTATTGTCTTCTGCATTTGATATGGTGGATCTTGGAGAGATTCACTCGTGTCTTGGCATTCAAATCCAACGGAACCGTACAAAAGGTATTTTATTCCTTCGACAGTCAAAGTTTATTGCAGATACTATTCAAAAATTTGGTATGGAATCTGCACATTCAGCCAACACACCTTGTCTTACAAGCTCTACGAAGAACACTTCTGACAATGGCGGTCAACTTGTCACAAATCAACCTTATGCTAACTTGATTGGATGTCTTCAGTTTGTTGGCATGAACACTCGTCCTGATATTTTGTTTGCTGCTAATTATCTTGGACAACATCTTGCATGTCCTTCTCTTAAGCATTGGTCTGCTGCAAAGCGTGTGTTGAAATACTTGAAAAGCACTACAGATTTTGGTTTAGTCTATCGACGACAACTCACATCGGATTCTATGCAATCTCTTTCTCTTTTGGGTTACACCGATGCAGACTGGGCAAGCTCACATTTATCTATGCGATCTACTAGTGGAAATTGCTTCTTTATAAATGGTTGTCTTGTTTCTTGGACTAGCAAGAAACAACGTTGTGTTGCAGTTTCTACGACTGAGTCAGAATATGTTGCGGCATCACTTGCAGCTCGTGAGTTGATTTGGCTTCGACAAATGCTGGTTGATATTGGTCACTCTCCTCTTTCTAGCACACCCTTGCGGTGTGACAACCAAAGTGCTATTAGTCTTGCAAAAGACTATGTTCAACATAATAGGTCAAAGCACATTGCTGTCCATTATCATTATGTCAGGTATGAAGTACGCAAAGGAACCATTATGGTTGAACACTGTCCAAGTGACCAGATGATTGCAGACATTTTGACCAAAGGCCTCAACGAGTCACGTTTCATCCTCTTGCGCTCGGAGCTTGGAGTTGCTTCGACCTCACTCTTTCTAGATTAGCTTCTTTGCTATTGTAATAGCTTTGTACATATGACATTGTAATCTTTTAGGTACCATGCACTATGCACACTCCACATTTGCACATTGTGATCTCTAAGTCACTTGAATATTTGTACATAGATGCACAATTCACTTTCACATCATCATCGCTGGTTCATATTTTCACATTGTATAGGGGCTTGGGTTTTTCCCTTGAACTCCCCAAGGGTTTTTTCATCCAAAGCTAGAGACCTTTGTTTGAGTGGGGGTGTTCGAGCTATATATGGCTCACTCTACTCAACTTGGTCTCACCTATATATTTGTATCTTGTCCTCAATATGAATCAGTCTTTGGGAGCGTATACGGTGTGTCTCTTGTCTCGTCTCTCTCTTTCTCTCTACATCTCAACAAGTAACATGTGTAACTATAGCCAACCTTACCTATATTACCCATAAAAGTACCACCAAAAGATCAATAACTTTTGGTTGACTACTATACAAGACTTGAAAATGTATGACATTGCAAAATTGACTCAAAGGTGGATACCTTATAGGGTTGTCAAATTGGATACATAGGAGCGAGAGATATAAAATGTTTATTTGCATTTGCAAAAGGCTTCCTTTTTTTATTTTCATATGTAGGATTCCTTGAGGTTACCGCCCAATATTAAAATCTTTCCATTTAAGAAATTAACATCTAACCGCTTTTGCTTGATGCTTATAACCCTTAGCCACACAACCATTCTTTGATTCCATGTAAAGAGAGAGAATGATAGAGCTTGAGATCTTGCAAGCAGGCATGCATTGTCATAATAATCAATATCTAATTCTCCTAAATGATTTTCTCATGTTAAACTGATCATTTAATATGGGGAAGTGCGAGAGGAGGAAAAGCTAGAATATTGGTTAAGCTAGCAGATCGGCCACAGTAGGGATCCAAAGGAGGGAAAATAGGGATCCAAAGGGGGGGCCATCTACAAAAGAGCCATGTGCAACAATGGGCTAGAAAGACCCTAAGGTTCAGTCCATTAAGACTTCCAAAATGCTAAGGTTCCAAAATTCAAAGGTTGTGTCCAAAGGTCAACCATGGGGGAATTGGATGCTTTGTGTGTGTCCCAAAAGTCTTTACAAATCCCTACATAGGAGGGGGCGATCCTTGCTTGTAGGGGATGAGAGAGAAAGTCACAGACACACACACACACACACAAGCTCCCTTTACACAAAGGGAATGAGGGACACATGTCAGCTCCCTAGCCCAGATGCCCACAAGGTGTACCCAATTCCTATTGGATGGCCTTGGAGGTGGAACAATGAGAATTATGCTAGAGTAAATCTAGTTTAATTAATTTAAAAACACTTAATAAAAGAACCAATGAGAATTAAGCTCTCTAGAAGACTATTTGACAGTCTCCCAAGGGGACCAATGAGCATTCAACAGCCCAATGGCTTGCCTGATTCCTATTGGCCAGGAGGCAAAGGGGTCCAATGAGCGTTTAGTTGCATTTACTAATTACCTAAAGCTCTCACAAAAGGTCAGAAGGATATCACTTATACTGCTTAATTACCATTGGCTAACCCTGGGGAGGTCCAATGAGGTTGTAGCATGAGCAAATAGCAAGAGCGGTTGAGCAAGAGAGAGAGGGGGCTGAATTTTCAAAGGCATTGTTGACTCACACACACACACCACTCATGTGTGGAAGTAGGAAGACACTCTCTCTCTTCTCAAGCTCTAATGGAAAGCTTATCACCTACTCCAATCTTGTGAGAAGGGAGGCCTACACCAACAACTCTTGGCTTTGTGATGCAAATCCAACCAAGATCCAAGCTTCAATGCATGCTCATCTCCTCTAACATGCTAATTACTAAGCTAAGCTATGCTAATATGAGTGATTATGTGAGGAGATGTACATCTTTCTCGTAAGGATACTCCTTCCTCCTCTCAATCTACTCTCATACCCCGCTAGCTCTCACCATCTTCGAAGGTGTGTGAGGTCTTGGGTCTGAGACCATGAGGGAATTGATGTTGTGTTTGATAAGTGTTCTGCTAGTTGCATGAAGTTTCCATCTTCATTTCACTAGCTAGTCTTGAAGGAACACAAAGAATTGTATTGTACAATGTCTCTCTTGATGGGAGAAACCATAATACAAAGCCTTTTGGAGGGGGGACCGGCTCCATGAGAATCCGGTCCTCAGCTGTTGTCAATAGCTTAATTTATCTCTCTTTTGAAAGTATTATTCATGCTATCTAACTAGGTGTTATGATTTTTGTTGCTCTCTCTCCACCCAAGCACTCTTGTTATTCTCATTAGGAAACTATTCTAATGAAATGCTCACTATGTTCATGCTATTTTCCGCTACACACAAGTTACTAGGCCATTAAATGTTACATGCACACAATTAAGAGAGCACACAATGGATATGGAGCTTCAAAATATAACATAATAAGGTGACTGCATACAATAGAATTCAAAAACACAAAACCAATAGCAATTGAGCTAACAAGACAAGGACTATCACTCTTCATGAGAGACTAGCCCAACCATATAGGGGCGAGAGCTTCCCACTACTTTCTTGGGTATCTGTTAGGCATGGTACATTACAAAAACACATTGTATCAATCATGGGCATGGCATGTTGCTCAATAAACGAGTTGTGACTTACTTGGTTAATTTTGATTGTATTTTCGTGTTTTATGAAAGGTATGTGCATATGGGGTATTTTTCAATCTAGGTATTAATATGTTCAAAGAAGACTATATCTTTTGCCAAAAAATACCAATGAAGAACTTAAAAGAGTAAGAGAAAGCATGCATGATTGATGGTAAGCATGTAACCTTATTATTTTTTAGTTGAAAACCAAGATGCACTATTAACATGTCCCTTTAGTTCAAATGATTAAGTGCAAATGAGTCCAACAAAATGCAAACCAAAAAAATTGAATCCAATTAGATCACTTGAATTCAATTTAAAGAGAATTTGAACCATAGCATTGTTCATGAGGCCTCAATTGTCTACATTTTAAAGCAATTAAGTCAAATGCTAGACCCAAATGCTTCCAATCAATAGCATTTAAAATAAAGTTATCCTAGACCCAAATTGACTACATTACAACTAGGTCTAGAGGCATCAAATGAGTGGGATTGAGATAAATTGAATTAAATTTCATGTTGATTGAATTTCAAACATGTCCGACATAGAGAACTTTAATCGTAAACGAGTTAAATTAGTGCATTAAAGTGTAACAAGTTCAAGTAACAATTGATAGAACATGGGTGCATAACCTTGATGTTTTGATCAGATGTATGTATGATTTCACTCATTTGTGACTGTCATTGAAAATGAGTGGACCAAAAGAGTGAAATCGAGTTTCATTCTATTGAAATGAGTTTGACCAAGAAAAATTGAGTTTAGAGGAGTCAATTTATTAAGTGGCATTAGATCTATTTCAATTGGTTTTTGTACAATAAACCCTAAGTAGCTATAATTGTGTGTAGTAAAGTCTGATAGGTTAGTCTAAAAGGATCTATATATTCTAATATGATGCAACTCAATGCATTTGGATACAACTAGAATTAATTAAGGTCTATGAAGCTATATATGGTGCATTGGGGGTCATAAGTATATAAATGATGTAGATGTTTTAATTTAATATACTTACACTAATTTTACATTAAGCATTTCTATTAAAATTTCTCACTTATCTGGATGAACTTTACTTACATTAAATGTACTCAAGTAAATGGTAACACTTATATCTATTTCTAGATAAACAAACTTACTCCTGACAACTATGGTTTGAGAGCTTTGACTCATTAGAAACTATTACCCAATGGTTACCATTTACTCAAGTAAATGGTGATATTTATTTCTAGATAAACAAAAATTCTCTCAACAACCATGTTTGAGAGCTTTGACTCATTCAAAATTCTTACCCGATTGTTCTACTTTGTACCACAAAAGAAGATCAACTAAGCTTGTTGAAAACTTTGAAGAAATCTAGGTTTTAAATACACCTCCACGTTAATATTTTGACCTTGTATTCCAACATAATATGAAATATGTAAGTATTTTGATTTACTAAAGTTATAACTTGATGCTTGTGGCCCAAGCTTATGGACATATTTTGAGAAGTTAATGAGACTTTTGAATAATCAACACAACGTGGATTGTACTTCTAGGGTATCCAATTTACATTTGAATTGGATGTTTTCTTCCTATAGATTGTGATCTAGTTTGTGTTTAGGATTTTATCATTGATATTATTTGGAGGAATATAACAGAAATTGTTCAAAACAATTACAATAATCTCCATCATCTTGTAATATCTTTTCCTCTCTAAGGAGAGTGTGTGCAGTGGTGGTACTTGCAAATCAATGATAGAGTGTGTGAGATATAAAATGTTTTGATCCCTTCCCTTTTATAGCTTTGTCTATAACTATGAGACTTAATTTTGCTTTTTTATTTATATTCGAAAAATAATATATCAATTAAGAAACTTAGTTGATGATCGAGCGAGTGACCATGATATTTGTCAATAATTAGTTGTTTAACTATGCTTAATGAATTTTTACTAAAATGAAATTAGGGGTAGACAAACTTTCTACAATAAGAGTCAATTACTTGATCCATAGTAAGTGAAAAAGTACCAAATGAAACACCCTTTGCTATATAGGAGTTTCTAAACTACTAGATGAGGATGCCAAAGAGCTAGCTACTATGTAGGAGTTCATGACTTACTATATGAACTTACTAGATAAAGACGTCCAAGAACAGGCTTCTATATAGGAGTTTATGATTTACTAGATGAACTTACTAGATCAGAACGTCTAAGAGCAAGCTACTATATAGAAGTTTGTGATTTGCTAGATGAATTAGAAAATTGCTAGCTTACTTGCTAGATTAAATGTGAAAACTCCTACTTGTAACTAGGAATTATTGAGCGTGTACTCTAACTTGCTATCTAGAAACACGTTCAAAACTCCTTGTGCAATGGAAAGAGACAAAATAGTGCTAAGGTGGGAAAATCATCCTGCAGTGCAATATCGAATCAACAGCATAACTACATAACAGTCGTGGATGTGGCTGGTGGGCGTAGGGTGGTGGAGGTGGAGGTGCGGGCCTCTACGGCAGAATATAATAATGGGGCCTCGTCGGCGCCGTCGGCGGACTGCATGAAGGTGGGCGAGCTTTTGCTCGAGTTTTCGTCCGGCCATTTCATCGCCCATTATCCCGGCTCCTCCTTTCCCTTCCACACGGCTACAGGTAATCCAACTACACCGCGTCTGCATGAGCGCGCCTCTGGGCTGGGCACCGACGCGGATGCCGTGGCTGGCGCTGCCCACCTGTATGTGCTCTTCCCCATGCCCCGCCTCCATACGTGCCTCACTCCCCAAGAGCACCTCACCATTTCCCGTCTTTTGCACAATCATGTCGCTATCTCTAACTCTCCTTAGCAGCTTAATTATGCGTCATGAAGACATTAATGATTAAGTCAAGTCTCCATTGGCGCTGCGTCTACTAAGGCGCTCTCGCGCCAAGCGGGTGCGCATGTTCTGGGGTCGCTTTGGCGCAGTGAGGGTAGCTCCCCATGAAGATATTCAGCAGGAGTTAACTATCACGACATCCAGCTTGACATCCATGACAGTCAAGGCGATGGCGAAGGAAGATGAAGGTTGTACACACATTAATAGTGCAGATCAGGACAACGAAGAGATCATATTACAGCTGCAAAGCCCGCAGGTATACACATAGCTTATGACGAAGCTGACGGTGATGATAAAAGCAAAGCCTTGGGCTCCAAAGCTTGAAAACATCAGCGAATGAGGACAGGAAGAATGATCTCCATAAGGACAGCATCGGAATAAGGACAGCATCGGAAACAAGCTTGCATAAGTTACATTATATCTAAGGCACCTCGGCAATGTTGGAATAAAATAAAATATCACAGTTGTCATGTCTCGAGAAACCAAGAGACACCAATACCTTTTCATATCCACGCAAGCATCCCTATAACTGTAACCACAATCATGGAATGAAACAAGCCCGAGTACCCGCCTATCTCTGTGTATATCTCTCTCTCTCTCTTTGTATCTAAATCTCTCTCCTTCTCTGTGTAACACACACACACAATAATGTAATCTCTCTTTCTCTAATGCCTTACCACGCTGTCTGTGATAGTGGACTCCCTCCTGGGCCATCCTGTCAATATGGTATCAATCGCCGGGACGGCATGGATTCCCTAGGCATGCGCACCAATATGCAAGTGTGTCCACCTTTTCCCATCACCATCGGCCTGCCTGTACAACCCACTGCAGCCTTTGAGGCTGATGTCGAACTCAAGAACGTCCCTACCTTGCTGCCTGTCGTAATGCACGCGACCCAATCTGTGCTTGCTACTGCCAATGGCCATGCTCTTGCACAGCCTGATCTTTTGTCGTGCTGGCTAACTATACATGAACATGGCACGTCGTGCAAGATCCGTCACCAAGGGCACCTTGTTGCAGATGCCACCAAGCCAGATGTTGCCAAGAATGTCGTTAATGCTGCTGCAGCCCAATCTGTTGCCACTCCTGCGAATTCTTCACCTGCTGCTTGCGATACTACTGAACAGGCAAAACGAGCATTTGTTGATGACAATACTACCACAACACTTGCTGCGGCCAATTTCACATATGCCGCCTGTGCAGCCTCCAACTATAAAGCCATTGTGGAAACCGTCCCTGAACTGGATATCGTGTAGATGACGAAGCCCCAATTTTCTGATGGTCATGATGCTGCAGCTATTCATTTTGTATACCATGGAACCCATGATGATGACGATGAAAATTCCATGATCAACACATTCCTTGCTTCACTACAGCCCTGTGCAGATGGACTTGCTATTGCCCAACTTCATGCAGACGCACGTACAGCCGCAATCAATAGCTAATACATGCTGTGAAGTCGACCTATTGTCGGACAATGAACCTGCAGCCGATGTAGAATATGAAAAGGAAGATGAAGTTCGTGCCCCTACTGCGGATGAAAATGCTGATGTACCTGCCCAAGAAGTAGATGAAAACGCTGCTAAGACACCTGTCTCACATCCAATCGATGGCGATGAAGTACCCACCCGGAATGACGCAGCCAAGAATGACATCCCTGCTACGGAAATTACTCTTGCAGCACCCAGCCCTGCCATGCTCGCCACCTTGCGTTGTGAATACTGTGGCCACCATGCAGATGAAGAAGACGAGGTTATCACCAACTTCCTGGCTTCTCTTGAAGAGGAACACACAAACTTTGACCTGCAGAAGGCCACCTCTGAACACTTCAAAGGCAGCAGTTTGTTTGGGGATCACCCTATGATAAATGAGCCTGCTCTGACCAAGATGAAGAGATAGCAGTTGCTTCCTCCTACATGTACCAAACACAAGTTGATGATGCAAAACGTGCAGATGATGGTGAAACTGATCCAACCTTGATGGAAATCATTAGAAGGGTGCCTCGCCCTTACAACATGGATGCTGCTGATGCATTTCATGTTGTCCCCAAGTACAAATATTGTTGCGGTGGCTATCACAATCATTGCTCAACATCATGTCGCCCTGTTAAGATTCAATCCCACAAGCATGAAGATCCATTCAATGATGGTGTATGCGGCTAGCACAACTGATCATTTTTGTTGGCTCGTGTCGTATACAAAAGGGGGGAATAAATGTAGATCTTCATCCACGACACTCGAAGCTTTCTCACGAGTGCTTGATGCATCTGAAGCCACGATGGAAGATGAAACCTCACCATCGAATTTTCACCTTCAACAACTTCTTGATTGATCCCGGATAACACCAAATCCGAGATACAAACCCAAAATTTGTTTTCTCCTTCTTGCACTGATTGCAAAGCAATCACAAAAACAAAAAGCACTTTCCAGCTCATCGAGGCACTTCTCATGCACAATAAAATCTTCTCTTGGCATTCAGCTGAGGGGGGATGTTGGAATAAAATAAAATATCATAGTTGTCATGTCTCGAGAAACCAAGAGACACCAATACCTTTTCATACCCACACACGCACCCCTATAACTGTACCCACAATCACGGAATGAAACAAGCCCGACTACCCGTCTATCTCTGCGTATATCTCTCTCTCTCTCTCTCTCTCTCTCTCTCTCTCTCTCTCTCTCTCTCTCTCTCTCTCTCTCTCTCTCTCTCTCTCTCTCTCTCTCTCTCTTTGTATCTGGATCTCTCTCGTTCTCTGTGTAACACACACACACAGTAATGTAATCTCTCTTTCTCTAATGCCTTACCACACTGTCTCTGATAGTTGACGCCCCACCATCAAGACATGTTTGGTGATGCTATATTGATGACAAGCTACACAACATATTCACTTCTAATCACGAGTTAATCGATAGCCTTTACCCCTTTTTATTGAACCTTTGTATTCATTATTGTATTTGATAGGATAAAAGGAGTGATGTAGCTCCTCATAAAATATTCATTGTAAAAGGAGTGATGTAGTTCCTCATAAAATATTCATTCTAAAAGGAGTGATGTAGCTCCTCATGAATATTTGTACATTCAATGATTTTTATAATATAACGATGGGTGTATATAGAGATGTGGGTTTTTTCCTTGATCCCCCAAGGGTTTTTTCATCCACAGTTAGGGACCCTTATTTGATCGGGGGTGTTGACCTTATATGTGAAGCTACTCAATATATGGATTACATATATAGCTTCTCTATATAGAGCACCGAGGTCCCCTCTATATATACATCATCTCATGTGTGCATTCTACACACTTGGACTTCTATTTCTGTGCTCTCTCTGTCTCTCTCAACAATGATGACGACATCGTTGGCACCCCCTCTCCAAAACCTTGAAGAATAGATGAGCCATGTTATATAAATTGAATGTTGTGGAAGGGATGCAAAAAAGTAGGAGATGTAGGCAGGAGAGGAGAGTAAACTAAGAAAAACAAGTGTTTTTTTTTGTGTAGAAGATAAGAAGGAGCTTGAGGGAAGCTTGGGGAGAAGTCTTTAAGGAATCTCAGAAAGACACTGAGCGAGATTTGGAAAAACCAAGAGCGAGCAAAGTCAGAGGGGGGACGAGAGTGGAACTTGATTACAAAACTTAATCGTTAACAACATTATGCTATCATAATTAATTTCTCATTAATTGTTTGTGACATGTTTGTGAACAAAGGACAATAAGGTTGCTAACAAAGGGTAGTGTGGGCGAGGGTGCAAACTTTCTCATTCGAATATGTAATCTTCCCCTTAAAATCTACAACACTTTGATTCATCCATGATCTTCCTATCATCCTTTGAATATCTGAGAGTGTTAGAAAGAATATAATCCCCTTCTTGACCTTATTATTGTGCCACAATGCCCTTCTTCTTGCCCGTAGTTATCCGAAGAGAAATGGGGAAGGAACAGTCTTTGCACACACACAAATGACATAACTATCTTTCCCAATCGACCAAGTCATTGGTTACCATCCATCTTTGTGCCCTTGATCTTCAATTCAAGCTCCAAGCATCTCAGTTTTCTCCTTGGTTTGAGCCAATTGAAGCTCCTTTTCATTGGGAAATGCTAAGCACCAATTGAAGAAGTGGTAGAAATGGATTGCATCATGCCACCTTGGCATACCCACTACCTTGGCAAAGGGAAGAGAGGAGAGCAGCCCCTGATGGAACGTGGGATCAACGCCTGAAGATTGTCAGATGATCGTTATCGTTGGATTTCCTAGGGAATGAAACATTTTCCCACGTTTTCAAATTCAGGGTTTGAACCCATCCCCCCTCCTCCAAAACTTGTTCGTCTCCTCGAGCTCTTCGATTTGAGTTCTAGGTTTGCGTCAATCGGAGTTCGCAGCAGAAAATTATGCTGTTTTTACTGCAATTGAGCTTGACGTAGCTTTCTTCGTCCTACTTCTTCGTGAAGCGTCCGCGATCGTTTTTCTTATTTTGGCGTTAACTTTTTCGAGAAGATTTAGCTTTTTGCTATTCATATTGTGGCCGTCAATCTTGCGTCTCACGCCACTCTATTTTGAGGACTCTTTTATTATTAACGTCTCCTTTACCCTGCCGTTTTTGGGTGACGTCTCTTACATTTTTGGAAGTTTCTTGAGCATCCTTCTTACGTTTATCGTTGACAGAACGCAGTCCTCATATCTCTCTCATTCTCAATTGCGGCCTTCACCATATATGGTGTGCAAATTCTGCGATCTTATCTTATACGTCTTCTCGCAACAAGATATGGCTATGAATATTCTCGTCAACGGCTTTCCTTCTGGCCAGCGTTCTGTTCCTACTTTCCAAGGTCAAGGTTTTTCAGGCTGGAAAGCAAAGATGTTGTTAATTCTTGAAGGCGATGAACTCTCCGATGTTGTTCTTGGAAATCGTGTTTGTCCGCCTCAGCCTGTTGATACGGATAATGATAACGTGCTTATCACTGAAGGACCTATATTTGAAGATTGGAATGTTGCCTATACGGATTGGCAACGACGTGATAAAGCAGCTCGTCGGTATATTCTTTCTGCTCTTACTGATTCCCTTTTGCTTGATATGTACAAACTGCCTACTTCCCACGACGTATGGAAGTACCTTATTGCAAACTTTCAGAAGAAATCTGTCATAGAAATACTTTATTTGAGAGGGTTGCTTAACAAGTTACAATATGAAGTTGGTACTGCCATGACGGGACATATTGAATCTTTCAAATCTATTATTAATCAACTTGCTGCTGTCGGTGATCCTGTTCCACAAAAGCAACTGATTACACTTCTCCTTGATACGGTGAAGGACTCTTCTTATGATAACATTGTTACTATTCTCTCTAATAAAGATGGTCTTGATTTCGACCAAGCTTGCATGTCTTTAATTGAATACTCTCAACGTCAAGAACGTCGTAATGCTAGTCATGAAACAGCTATGATTTCACACGAGGAGACTAAGTCACAACAGATGGAACGGGCTTTTTATGCTCGAAGGCGTCCATTTCAACGAGGAAACCGCAGAGGTGGAAGTCGCGGTAATATTTTCTCTCGTCTCAAATTTCCTAATAAGCAATGTTCTTACTGCAACAGAAATGGCCATACTGAAGATGATTGTTGGGCACGTCAATATGATGAAGAACACAATATTACCACAAAACAACCACGTTTATCTAGAGACTCTTCTTCTTCTTCTTGTGAATATTGTGGACGATCTGATCATCCCACTCATATGTGCTATAAGCGTCGATTCGACACAGATCGGAATAGAGCATATGCTACTGAACATCAAAACAACATTGTACCAGAAACAAGCTGCGTCCTATGTTCAGTTGCTCCAGACAGAATACTTCATGTACGCGATGGATCACTTTTTATTGTCGATTCTGGTGCTACAGGAAATATGACATATCAGTCTAAGTGGCTTCATAACTATCATCCACTGCCAGTTCAACGTGTTGTTTATCTTGCCGATGATACTACTTGTCAAGTAAAGGGTATTGGAGACTTATATCTTGGTACCTTATCTTCTTCCACTCGAATTTTGCGAGGAGTGTTACATGTACCAGATCTTCAACGTAATCTTCTTTCAGTTGCTAGACTTGTTGATCTTGGTCTGTTTGTTGGATTTGATCATACCAAATGCCGAATTGAGAAAGATGGACAGACTATAGCCACTGCTCCTCGAAATGGTAATTTGTTTGAACTCTCTCTCAACGATGCTGTAGCAAATGTTGTCACTGCTCCAGGTGATCATGATTGCAAAGTATGGCATCACCGTTTTGTTCATGCTGATTTCTCAAAACTCCTTGATCTTCAACGTCGTGATCTTGTTCATGGCATGGATCTTAAAGCCCATCCTCATATGGGAATTTGTGAACTTTGTGCTCTTGGGAAACACAATCGCAAACCCTTTCCTCTTTCAAATACAACTCATTCTCATGACATATTGGATCTTGTTCATACTGATATATGTGGACCTCTACCTTCTTCGAGATCACAATATCGCTACTTCATTACTTTCATTGATGATTTCTCAAGGTATACGACTGTATTTCTACTTAGACAAAAATCTGAAGCCTTATCTGTTTTCAAACAATTCCACAAGGCTGCGGAACTTCAAACTGGTCGTCGCCTTAAGAAGCTTCGTAGTGACAATGGAGGCGAATATGTTTCTCGAGAGTTTGTGAGTTACTGTGCTGACAGTGGAATTCATCATGAACACACTATTCCATATTCGCCTCAACAGAACAGTGTTGCTGAACGAAAGAATCGCACTATTCTCAATGCTGTAAGATGTATGCTGATTCATTCTGGCTTATCTCGTGTTTTTTGGGCTGAAGCTACTTTGACAGCAGTATTTCTTCAGAATCATCTTCCTACTACTGCACCCTCTGGTAAGATACCCATCACAGCATGGACAGGTGACATTCCTTCTGTATCTCATTTTCGAACCTTTGGATGTATTGCTTATATTCATGTTCCCAAAGAAACACGAACAAAGCTTGATGCTCCTGGTCTTAAAGTTTATTTTATTGGATATTCTGACACTTCCAAAGGCTACAAATTCTGTGACCCTTTCTCCAAGAAAGTAATTGTGAATCGTGATGCTACTTTTAACGAACAGCTTATGGGAGGCTCATGGTCCATGGATGATTCTGATGATACTAAATCATTGCTTCAAGCTTTTCCATTTCTTTCAGAAGATGAAACTCTTCCTATAGAGCAACTTTCCTCTTCACAACCATCCATTCCGAATGTCGCCAATGATGATATTGATATTTTTGTTGATCTGCCTATTGATTTTGAACATGGCTCATGTCATGTTTATGATGACGATATTGCTGATAATGCTTTTTCTACTTCCGAAGATCCAGTTACTTATGATGAAGCTATTTCTTCACCACAAAAGGATCAATGGCAAGAGGCTATGGAAGCAGAGTACGATTCTCTTATCTCTAAAGGTACATGGATACTAACTGAATTACCTCCTGGTCGTACAGCTATTAAATGTAAGTGGGTGTATAAGACAAAAGTAAAAGCAGATGGATCTTTTGACAAGTTCAAGGCGCGTTTAGTTGCAAAAGGTTATTCCCAAGTAGCTGGTGTTGATTATCAAGAGACTTTTTCACCAGTTGTTCGCATTACAAGTGTTCGAGTTTTATTGGCATTTGCTGTTCAATTTGATTTAGAAGCTCATCAAATGGATGTGCGAACTGCTTTTCTTAATGGTGACTTGGAAGACGAAATTTATATGGAACAACCAGAAGGGTTTGTTATTCCAGGTAAAGAAGACCTTGTTGCTCAACTCCATAAGGCACTATATGGTCTCAAACAAGCTTCGCGAGCCTGGTATACAAAATTTGATCTTTTTCTCACCTCTAAAGGATTCATCTCTTGCTCGTCAGACCCCAACTTATACATAAAACGCCAAGGTAGCAGTTTTGTGATTCTTGCTCTTTATGTGGATGATACCATCCTTGTTTCCAATGATTTGGGATTTCTTCAGCAAGTGAAAAAGTTATTGTCTTCTGCATTTGATATGGTGGATCTTGGAGAGATTCACTCGTGTCTTGGCATTCAAATCCAACGGAACCGTACAAAAGGTATTTTATTCCTTCGACAGTCAAAGTTTATTGCAGATACTATTCAAAAATTTGGTATGGAATCTGCACATTCAGCCAACACACCTTGTCTTGCAAGCTCTACGAAGAACACTTCTGACAATGGCGGTCAACTTGTCACAAATCAACCTTATGCTAACTTGATTGGATGTCTTCAGTTTGTTGGCATGAACACTCGTCCTGATATTTTGTTTGCTGCTAATTATCTTGGACAACATCTTGCATGTCCTTCTCTTAAGCATTGGTCTGCTGCAAAGCGTGTGTTGAAATACTGAAAAGGCACTACAGATTTTGGTTTAGTCTATCGACGACAACTCACATCGGATTCTATGCAATCTCTTTCTCTTTTGGGTTACACAGATGCAGACTGGGCAAGCTCACATTTATCTATGCGATCTACTAGTGGAAATTGCTTCTTTATAAATGGTTGTCTTGTTTCTTGGACTAGCAAGAAACAACGTTGTGTTGCAGTTTCTACGACTGAGTCAGAATATGTTGCGGCATCACTTGCAGCTCGTGAGTTGATTTGGCTTCGACAAATGCTGGTTGATATTGGTCACTCTCCTCTTTCTAGCACACCCTTGCGGTGTGACAACCAAAGTGCTATTAGTCTTGCAAAAGACTATGTTCAACATAATAAGTCAAAGCACATTGTTGTCCATTATCATTATGTCAGGTATGAAGTACGCAAAGGAACCATTATGGTTGAACACTGTCCAAGTGACCAGATGATTGCAGACATTTTGACCAAAGGCCTCAACGAGTCACGTTTCATCCTCTTGCGCTCGGAGCTTGGAGTTGCTTCGACCTCACTCTTTCTAGATTAGCTTCTTTGCTATTGTAATAGCTTTGTACATATGACATTGTAATCTTTTAGGTACCATGCACTATGCACACTCCACATTTGCACATTGTGATCTCTAAGTCACTTGAATATTTGTACATAGATGCACAATTCACTTTCACATCATCATCGCTGGTTCATATTTTCACATTGTATAGGGGCTTGGGTTTTTCCCTTGAACTCCCCAAGGGTTTTTTCATCCAAAGCTAGAGACCTTTGTTTGAGTGGGGGTGTTGGAGCTATATATGGCTCACTCTACTCAACTTGGTCTCACCTATATATTTGTATCTTGTCCTCAATATGAATCAGTCTTTGGGAGCATATACGGTGTGTCTCTTGTCTCGTCTCTCTCTTTCTCTCTACATCTCAACAAGTAACATGTGTAACTATAGCCAACCTTACCTATATTACCTATAAATGTACCATCAAAAGATCAAAAACTTTTGGTTGACTACTATACAAGACTTGAAAATGTATGACATTGCAAAATTGACTCAAAGGTGGATACCTTATAAGGTTGTCAAATTGGATACATAGGAGCGAGAGATATAAAATGTTTATTTGCATTTGCAAAAGGCTTCCTTTTTTTTTTTCATATGTAGGATTCCTTGAGGTTACCGCTCAATATTAAAATCTTTCCATTTAAGAAATTAACATCTAACCGCTTTTGCTTGATGCTTATAACCCTTAGCCACACAACCATTCTTTGATTCCATGTAAAGAGAGAGAATGATAGAGCTTGAGATCTTGCAAGCAAGCATGCATTGTCATAATAATCAATATCTAATTCTCCTAGATCCTTGCTTGTAGGGGATGAGAGAGAAAGTCACAGACACACACACACACACAAGCTCCCTTTACACAAAGGGAATGAGGGACACATGTCAGCTCCCTAGCCCAGATGCCCACAAGGTGTACCCAATTCCTATTGGATGGCCTTGGAGGTGGAACAATGAGAATTATGCTAGAGTAAATCTAGTTTAATTAATTTAAAAACACTTAACAAAAGAACCAATGAGAATTAAGCTCTCTAGAAGACTATTTGACAGTCTCCCAAGGGGACCAATGAGCATTCAACAGCCCAATGGCTTGCCTGATTCCTATTGGCCAGGAGGCAAAGGGGTCCAATGAGCGTTTAGTTGCATTTACTAATTACCTAAAGCTCTCACAAAAGGTCAGAAGGATATCACTTATACTGCTTAATTACCATTGGCTAACCCTGGGGAGGTCCAATGAGGTTGTAGCATGAGCAAATAGCAAGAGCGGTTGAGCAAGAGAGAGAGGGGGCTGAATTTTCAAAGGCATTGTTGACTCACACACACACACCACTCATGTGTGGAAGTAGGAAGACACTCTCTCTCTTCTCAAGCTCTAATGGAAAGCTTATCACCTACTCCAATCTTGTGAGAAGGGAGGCCTACACCAACAACTCTTGGCTTTGTGATGCAAATCCAACCAAGATCCAAGCTTCAATGCATGCTCATCTCCTCTACCATGTTAATTACTAAGCTAAGCTATGCTAATATGAGTGATTATGTGAGGAGATGTACATCTTTCTCGTAAGGATACTCCTTCCTCCTCTCAATCTACTCTCATACCCCGCTAGCTCTCACCATCTTCGAAGGTGTGTGAGGTCTTGGGTCTGAGACCATGAGGGAATTGATGTTGTGTTTGATAAGTGTTCTGCTAGGTGCATGAAGTTTCCATCTTCATTTCACTAGCTAGTCTTGAAGGAACACAAAGAATTGTATTGTACAATGTCTCTCTTGATGGGAGAAACCATAATACAAAGCCTTTTGGAGGGGGGACCGGCTCCATGAAAATCCGGTCCTCAGCTGTTGTCAATAGCTTAATTTATCTCTCTTTTGAAAGTATTATTCATGCTATCTAACTAGGTGTTATGCTTTTTGTTGCTCTCTCTCCACCCAAGCACTCTTGTTATTCTCATTAGGAAACTATTCTAATGAAATGCTCACTATGTTCATGCTATTTTCCGCTACACACAAGTTACTAGGCCATTAAATGTTACATGCACACAATTAAGAGAGCACACAATGGATATGGAGCTTCAAAATATAACATAATAAGGTGACTGCATACAATAGAATTCAAAAACACAAAACCAATAGCAATTGAGCTAACAAGACAAGGACTATCACTCTTCATGAGAGACTAGCCCAACCATATAGGGGCGAGAGCTTCCCACTACTTTCTTGGGTATCTGTTAGGCATGGTACATTACAAAAACACATTGTATCAATCATGGGCATGGCATGTTGCTCAATAAACGAGTTGTGACTTACTTGGTTAATTTTGATTGTATTTTCGTGTTTTATGAAAGGTATGTGCATATGGGGTATTTTTCAATCTAGGTATTAATATGTTCAAAGAAGACTATATCTTTTGCCAAAAAATACCAATGAAGAACTTAAAAGAGTAAGAGAAAGCATGCATGATTGATGGTAAGCATGTAACCTTATTATTTTTTAGTTGAAAACCAAGATGCACTATTAACATGTCCCTTTAGTTCAAATGATTAAGTGCAAATGAGTCCAACAAAATGCAAACCAAAAAAATTGAATCCAATTAGATCACTTGAATTCAATTTAAAGAGAATTTGAACCATAGCATTGTTCATGAGGCCTCAATTGTCTACATTTTAAAGCAATTAAGTCAAATGCTAGACCCAAATGCTTCCAATCAATAGCATTTAAAATAAAGTTATCCTAGACCCAAATTGACTACATTACAACTAGGTCTAGAGGCATCAAATGAGTGGGATTGAGATAAATTGAATTAAATTTCATGTTGATTGAATTTCAAACATGTCCGACATAGAGAACTTTAATCGTAAACGAGTTAAATTAGTGCATTAAAGTGTAACAAGTTCAAGTAACAATTGATAGAACATGGGTGCATAACCTTGATGTTTTGATCAGATGTATGTATGATTTCACTCATTTGTGACTGTCATTGAAAATGAGTGGACCAAAAGAGTGAAATCGAGTTTCATTCTATTGAAATGAGTTTGACCAAGAAAAATTGAGTTTAGAGGAGTCAATTTATTAAGTGGCATTAGATCTATTTCAATTGGTTTTTGTACAATAAACCCTAAGTAGCTATAATTGTGTGTAGTAAAGTCTGATAGGTTAGTCTAAAAGGATCTATATATTCTAATATGATGCAACTCAATGCATTTGGATACAACTAGAATTAATTAAGGTCTATGAAGCTATATATGGTGCATTGGGGGTCATAAGTATATAAATGATGTAGATGTTTTAATTTAATATACTTACACTAATTTTACATTAAGCATTTCTATTAAAATTTCTCACTTATCTGGATGAACTTTACTTACATTAAATGTACTCAAGTAAATGGTAACACTTATATCTATTTCTAGATAAACAAACTTACTCCTGACAACTATGGTTTGAGAGCTTTGACTCATTAGAAACTCTTACCCAATGGTTACCATTTACTCAAGTAAATGGTGATATTTATTTCTAGATAAACAAAAATTCTCTCAACAACCATGTTAGGAGCTTTGACTCATTCAAAATTCTTACCCGATTGTTCTACTTTGTACCACAAAAGAAGATCAACTAAGCTTGTTGAAAACTTTGAAGAAATCTAGGTTTTAAATACACCTCCACGTTAATATTTTGACCTTGTATTCCAACATAATATGAAATATGTAAGTATTTTGATTTACTAAAGTTATAACTTGATGCTTGTGGCCCAAGCTTATGGACATATTTTGAGAAGTTAATGAGACTTTTGAATAATCAACACAACGTGGATTGTACTTCTAGGGTATCCAATTTACATTTGAATTGGATGTTTTCTTCCTATAGATTGTGATCTAGTTTGTGTTTAGGATTTTATCATTGATATTATTTGGAGGAATATAACAGAAATTGTTCAAAACAATTACAATAATCTCCATCATCTTGTAATATCTTTTCCTCTCTAAGGAGAGTGTGTGCAGTGGTGTACTTGCAAATCAATGATAGAGTGTGTGAGATATAAAATGTTTTGATCCCTTCCCTTTTATAGCTTTGTCTATAACTATGAGACTTAATTTTGCTTTTTTATTTATATTCGAAAAATAATATATCAATTAAGAAACTTAGTTGATGATCGAGCGAGTGACCATGATATTTGTCAATAATTAGTTGTTTAACTATGCTTAATGAATTTTTACTAAAATGAAATTAGGGTAGACAAACTTTCTACAATAAGAGTCAATTACTTGATCCATAGTAAGTGAAAAAGTACCAAATGAAACACCCTTTGCTATATAGGAGTTTCTAAACTACTAGATGAGGATGCCAAAGAGCTAGCTACTATGTAGGAGTTCATGACTTACTATATGAACTTACTAGATAAAGACGTCCAAGAACAGGCTTCTATATAGGAGTTTATGATTTACTAGATGAACTTACTAGATCAGAACGTCTAAGAGCAAGCTACTATATAGAAGTTTGTGATTTGCTAGATGAATTAGAAAATTGCTAGCTTACTTGCTAGATTAAATGTGAAAACTCCTACTTGTAACTAGGAATTATTGAGCGTGTACTCTAACTTGCTATCTAGAAACACGTTCAAAACTCCTTGTGCAATGGAAAGAGACAAAATAGTGCTAAGGTGGGAAAATCATCCTGCAGTGCAATATCGAATCAACAGCATAACTACATAACAGTCGTGGATGTGGCTGGTGGGCGTAGGGTGGTGGAGGTGGAGGTGCGGGCCTCTACGGCAGAATATAATAATGGGGCCTCGTCGGCGCCGTCGGCGGACTGCATGAAGGTGGGCGAGCTTTTGCTCGAGTTTTCGTCCGGCCATTTCATCGCCCATTATCCCGGCTCCTCCTTTCCCTTCCACACGGCTACAGGTAATCCAACTACACCGCGTCTGCATGAGCGCGCCTCTGGGCTGGGCACCGACGCGGATGCCGTGGCTGGCGCTGCCCACCTGTATGTGCTCTTCCCCATGCCCCGCCTCCATACGTGCCTCACTCCCCAAGAGCACCTCACCATTTCCCGTCTTTTGCACAATCATGTCGCTATCTCTAACTCTCCTTAGCAGCTTAATTATGCGTCATGAAGACATTAATGATTAAGTCAAGTCTCCATTGGCGCTGCGTCTACTAAGGCGCTCTCGCGCCAAGCGGGTGCGCATGTTCTGGGGTCGCTTTGGCGCAGTGAGGGTAGCTCCCCATGAAGATATTCAGCAGGAGTTAACTATCACGACATCCAGCTTGACATCCATGACAGTCAAGGCGATGGCGAAGGAAGATGAAGGTTGTACACACATTAATAGTGCAGATCAGGACAACGAAGAGATCATATTACAGCTGCAAAGCCCGCAGGTATACACATAGCTTATGACGAAGCTGACGGTGATGATAAAAGCAAAGCCTTGGGCTCCAAAGCTTGAAAACATCAGCGAATGAGGACAGGAAGAATGATCTCATGAAACCATCAGCCAATAAGGCCAGCATCGGAAACAAGCTTGCATAAGTTACATTATATCTAAGGCACCTCGGCAATGTTGGAATAAAATAAAATATCACAGTTGTCATGTCTCGAGAAACCAAGAGACACCAATACCTTTTCATATCCACGCACGCATCCCTATAACTGTAACCACAATCATGGAATGAAACAAGCCCGAGTACCCGCCTATCTCTGTGTATATCTCTCTCTCTCTCTTTGTATCTGAATCTCTCTCCTTCTCTGTGTAACACACACACACAATAATGTAATCTCTCTTTCTCTAATGCCTTACCACGCTGTCTGTGATAGTGGACTCCCTCCTGGGCCATCCTGTCAATATGGTATCAATCGCCGGGACGGCATGGATACCCTAGGCATGCGCACCAATATGCAAGTGTGTCCACCTTTTCCCATCACCATCGGCCTGCCTGTACAACCCACTGCAGCCTTTGAGGCTGATGTCGAACTCAAGAACGTCCCTACCTTGCTACCTGTCGTAATGCACGCGACCCAATCTGTGCTTGCTACTGCCAATGGCCATGCTCTTGCACAGCCTGATCTTTTGTCGTGCTGGCTAACTATACATGAACATGGCACGTCGTGCAAGATCCGTCACCAAGGGCACCTTGTTGCAGATGCCACCAAGCCAGATGTTGCCAAGAATGTCGTTAATGCTGCTGCAGCCCAATCTGTTGCCACTCCTGCGAATTCTTCACCTGCTGCTTGCGATACTACTGAACAGGCAAAACGAGCATTTGTTGACGACAATACTACCACAACACTTGCTGCGGCCAATTTCACATATGCCGCCTGTGCAGCCTCCAACTATAAAGCCATTGTGGAAACCGTCCCTGAACTGGATATCGTGTAGATGACGAAGCCCCAATTTTCTGATGGTCATGATGCTGCAGCTATTCATTTTGTATACCATGGAACCCATGATGATGACGATGAAAATTCCATGATCAACACATTCCTTGCTTCACTACAGCCCTGTGCAGATGGACTTGCTATTGCCCAACTTCATGCAGACGCACGTGCAGCCGCAATCAATAGCTAATACATGCTGTGAAGCCGACCTATTGTCGGACAATGAACCTGCAGCCGATGTAGAATATGAAAAGGAAGATGAAGTCCGTGCCCCTACTGCGGATGAAAATGCTGATGTACCTGCCCAAGAAGTAGATGAAAACGCTGCTAAGACACCTGTCTCACATCCAATCGATGGCGATGAAGTACCCACCCGGAATGACGCAGCCAAGAATGACATCCCTGCTACGGAAATTACTCTTGCAGCACCCAGCCCTGCCATGCTCGCCACCTTGCGTTGTGAATACTGTGGCCACCATGCAGATGAAGAAGACGAGGTTATCACCAACTTCCTGGCTTCTCTTGAAGAGGAACACACAAACTTTGACCTGCAGAAGGCCACCTCTGAACACTTCAAAGGCAGCAGTTTGTTTGGGGATCACCCTATGATAAATGAGCCTGCTCTGACCAAGATGAAGAGATAGCAGTTGCTTCCTCCTACATGTACCAAACACAAGTTGATGATGCAAAACGTGCAGATGATGGTGAAACTGATCCAACCTTGATGGAAATCATTAGAAGGGTGCCTCGCCCTTACAACATGGATGCTGCTGATGCATTTCATGTTGTCCCCAAGTACAAATATTGTTGCGGTGGCTATCACAATCATTGCTCAACATCATGTCGCCCTGTTAAGATTCAATCCCACAAGCATGAAGATCCATTCAATGATGGTGTATGCGGCTAGCACAACTGATCATTTTTGTTGGCTCGTGTCGTATACAAAAGGGGGGAATAAATGTAGATCTTCATCCACGACACTCGAAGCTTTCTCACGAGTGCTTGATGCATCTGAAGCCACGATGGAAGATGAAACCTCACCATCGAATTTTCACCTTCAACAACTTCTTGATTGATCCCGGATAACACCAAATCCGAGATACAAACCCAAAATTTGTTTTCTCCTTCTTGCACTGATTGCAAAGCAATCAAAATCACAAAAACAAAAAGCACTTTCCAGCTCATCGAGGCACTTCTCATGCACAATAAAATCTTCTCTTGGCATTCAGCTGAGGGGGGATGTTGGAATAAAATAAAATATCATAGTTGTCATGTCTCGAGAAACCAAGAGACACCAATACCTTTTCATACCCACACACGCACCCCTATAACTGTACCCACAATCACGGAATGAAACAAGCCCGACTACCCGTCTATCTCTGCGTATATCTCTCTCTCTCTCTCTCTCTCTCTCTCTCTCTCTCTCTCTCTCTCTCTCTCTCTCTCTTTGTATCTGGATCTCTCTCGTTCTCTGTGTAACACACACACACAGTAATGTAATCTCTCTTTCTCTAATGCCTTACCACACTGTCTCTGATAGTTGACGCCCCACCATCAAGACATGTTTGGTGATGCTATATTGATGACAAGCTACACAACATATTCACTTCTGATCACGAGTTAATCGATAGCCTTTACCCCTTTTTATTGAACCTTTGTATTCATTATTGTATTTGATAGGATAAAAAAAGTGATGTAGCTCCTCATAAAATATTCATTGTAAAAGGAGTGATGTAGTTCCTCATAAAATATTCATTGTAAAAGGAGTGATGTAGCTCCTCATGAATATTGGTACATTCAATGATTTTTATAATATAACGATGGGTGTATATAGAAATGTGGGTTTTTTCCTTGATCCCCCAAGGGTTTTTTCATCCACAGTTAGGGACCCTTATTTGATCGGGGGTGTTGACCTTATATGTGAAGCTACTCAATATATGGATTACATATATAGCTTCTCTATATAGAGCACCGAGGTCCCCTCTATATATACATCATCTCATGTGTGCATTCTACACACTTGGACTTCTATTTCTGTGCTCTCTCTGTCTCTCTCAACAATGATGACGACATCGTTGGCACCCCCTCTCCAAAACCTTGAAGAATAGATGAGCCATGTTATATAAATTGAATGTTGTGAAGGGATGCAAAAAAGCAGAGATGTAGGCAGGAGAGAGAGTAAACTAAGAAAAACAAGTGTTTTTTTTTGTGTAGAAGATAAGAAGGAGCTTGAGGGAAGCTTGGGGAGAAGTCTTTAAGGAATCTCAGAAAGACACTGAGCGAGATTTGGAAAAACCAAGAGCGAGCAAAGTCAGAGGGGGGACGAGAGTGGAACTTGATTACAAAACTTAATCGTTAACAACACTATGCTATCATAATTAATTTCTCATTAATTGTTTGTGACATGTTTGTGAACAAAGGACAATAAGGTTGCTAACAAAGGGTAGTGTGGGCGAGGGTGCAAACTTTCTCATTCTAATATGTAATCTTCCCCTTAAAATCTACAACACTTTGATTCATCCATGATCTTCCTATCATCCTTTGAATATCTGAGAGTTTTAGAAAGAATATAATCCCCTTCTTGACCTTATTATTGTGCCACAATGCCCTTCTTCTTGCCCGTAGTTATCCGAAGAAAAATGGGGAAGGAACAGTCTTTGCACACACACAAATGACATAACTATCTTTCCCAGTCGACCAAGTCATTGGTTACCATCCATCTTTGTGCCCTTGATCTTCAATTCAAGCTCCAAGCATCTCAGTTTTCTCCTTGGTTTGAGCCAATTGAAGCTCCTTTTCATTGGGAAATGCTAAGCACCAATTGAAGAAGTGGTAGAAATGGATTGCATCATGCCACCTTGGCATACCCACTACCTTGCAGCTTCTAACAAATTATGACATAGCTATCTTACCCAACCAACAAAGTCATTGTTCACCATCCAGATCTGCTCCCTTGATTGCCCATGCAGAATCCTAGCTCCATTCTTGGTCAACAACATACAATTCGATTGGAAATACAAGTGAACTTCCTCCAACTCCCTTGAAATGTATGGCAGATCATGTTGCAATGTTTTTGTGCAAGCATTCATATCCCCAAATACGAGAACACCACCTTCCCCTTTGAAATAAGCAATGTCCTCTTTAATAAAAAAATGGATGATCACTATCCATGCAAGCATAAAAGGGGAAATCATGATGAGGAATGTAGCAACACCGGCTACAAAAATAGGAACTCGTTTTGGTGTCATAATTTTGCAGCCATGCGTAACATTTGTCTTATCTTTTTTCACAATTGATACAAAATCTTTCAATCCTTTCTTAACCATACATGTTATCCCTCCTTGACCTCTTCGTTGCTTAAGATTCATTGACCACATCAATGAACGTACATTTGTAATCCTCCAAGCCGTTAATCCTTTGTGTATCATGCTCCCAAGTTTCAACCAGAAGTACAACATTGGCTTTGCTTGCTAGTTCATCAATGCCAACCCCCGCATTCCATGGGTATCCATTGCAATTCCAAAAGCATATTTTCAATTGTAACTTGGCCTCATAGGTCGTGCATCCCTGTTTGCTCGAGGGACTTTTCTCCTCCTTGGGTACATTTTCTTTGTGAGAGATCTCTGTGTTTTTCTTATTCTTCTCGTCGTATGCCTTACGATGCATATTTTGTTTCTTAATAGTGTGATCTTCACATACAAAACATTTTGTATCCATCAAATAGATCCAACTATTATCAAGGATAATCTTTTGTTTGGTCTCATCCGGCATGGTGCATACAATTGGTCGTTCTCTCGAGCAAGAAGCTCCTTGCTTACCCACTCTATATTCTTGATAGACCATAACTCCGCATATGCCAAAGTGGGTTTTGAAGAGATCTTTGATAACAATGGCAAGAGAAGGAGGCGTCTCTAACTTCTCTTTGGGAATGCCACGAATCAAAATTTTCTTAGAACGTCGCTCCCGTTCCCTTAACTCTTCCACATCCACATTCTCAACATTGTTTGTTTGAGCCATAGCTTGCATGAGTGTGGAATTAGGAACCACATTGTTACCACATACATCATCCCAAGACTTTTTTGTGTATATATTTTTCATGTCGCATACATCCTAGCTCATGGTCTCGTATTTCTCCTCTTTCAATACATGGTCATCCTCTACTTTTCTCATGCACTCCTTCAAAGCATTCAAGTCCACAAGAGAGAGTTTACATTCCTTGACTTCCTCTTCAAGTTGCATCAAACATGTTGTTTGCATATCAAGTGTCCTCTTGAGATTCCCATTCTCAACCACAAGTACAGGTAGCATACTATTCTCCATTGCAAGTGTCTGTAAGTCTTCACCTTGTTTGTTTATGGTCTCTTGCAATGATACCAAGTATGCCATGATCATGGTTTTTGATGTCATCGGTTAAGTAGTTGCGTTGCTATCTCCACACTTAGGAGATTTGGGATCATTTTCCACAATCATTGTGGACCTTGTTTGAAGAAGAAGAACCCTTGCGAGTGCCGGAAGACATTGTATGTAAAATAAGAGATGAAAGTCAACTTTCTTGAACATGTTCAGTTCAGAAATTTTTCTATAGAAACACCTTTCATAACTTGTAACATTTATATTTTAACATCAATGCGTACAAGATATTGTGCTCTTCGATTGAGGCTATAGATCACCCAAATCGGAGTTCCAATGAAAAAGTTATGATCAAAAGAGTGAACTATTGTCTACTAGGTAAAAAAATGGCTGCACCAGAGAGAGAGAGAGAGAGAGAGAGAGAGAGAGAGAGAGAGAGAGAGAGAGAGAGAGAGATCCCCCTTCTTTGGTCACCCCCCCTTCCTCCCCTTCTCCTCCTTGAAGTCATGAAAAACCCTTTCTTTTTATTCGCTTTTTGTTTCACAAGAGTCACATTGCCATGATTGATGTGACATGGAAAAGTGGGTTGATGATGTCCAAAATGCAACCTGCACAAAAATCCATGAAAACCACTGGAACATGGCCAAAAAGTTGTGCAAGGGAAAAATGAGGAGTTCTGGTCTCTATGGTGAGACCAGCGAGCCCTTCTAGTGCTTAGTATAAGCTATGAAAATCCATCATCCCCCTCCCTTCTCCCCCTACTTTGTAACACCACATAGACTGTAACATGCCTCACTTCCAAACCTTTTTCCCTTTATATAGGGTAATCCCCCAATGGGTAGATTCTCCGGTTAAGGCAACACCGATCATAAAATCATGCTACAATGACTGGAGAAGCTCACTAGCTACGATGAGGGCTTGGTTGATTTGAAGGCTATGGAATACAAGGGGTAGATGGGAAAGTTGTAGCTGGGACCTTTTCTTTGGTTGTGGTGCTTGAACTACGAGCAAGAGTTGATAATATTCAAACTATGGATGGACTACATGGGCATCTTTTAAACAAGCCACTTTATCAAAGAGAAAGAGAATGTTACAAAGAATAATTTTCTAAGGTAAGTGCAACAATGCAACAAATGTCTCTTTCCATTGGATTTATTGAGAGAATTTGAAAATAGATTTGAATAACTATCTACTTTCAACTTATCAATAGATTTATTTGAAATAGTAAACAACTAAGCTCAGTATTCAAGTGGTAAAAAACTTGGTTGTTTACATTGACATGGTGAGCTCAAGGCCCCTTTGTGGCAAGACTTTGGGGAGGGCTCATGTGTGTGCAATACCAATGATAGCCAATGGTGGCTTTAAGTGTGGATGGTATGCCAATATCTATGCCTTGGTCACATAAGGCTTAGGTGGGCTTGTAAGGGATTTTTAGGTGCTCAAGTTGGATGAAGGTCCATGTGGGATATCATCATGTCTTCTCAATTCTTGTTGCACTGCGTTATAGTACCATACATGCTAACGGATCATTGAAGATCTTAATAACAAGCATGAGAATGCTGACAAAGGAAAGTTAAAGAAGCAGAGGAAACGATAGAAATCTTGCAACTTTATAACATTGAAAAGCTATGGTGGAAATTGTACATGTAGACTTGTACTGATGAAAGTGTAGAAATGTTGGGCATCGGCTGAGAAAAGGAAATTCTCTTCTCACTACAATGTGGAAAAGAAGATCGAATTCTATGGTTTCAAGCAGAATGAAGTAGACCAAAGTGTTCTTATCATCGACGAGTACAAAGAGAGATTATTGTGTCGACATAAATAAACTCGACGGGCGATCGATTGAAGATGAAGTTTGTTGAGGGCTTGCAAGAATTGTTGAAGTTTCAAGTGAAGGGTGCACGCTTTGTTGATTTTAACTAGAGTAGCACAATGTTTCAAAGGAAACATCGTTCTAATAATGCTATAGAAAGTCCTTGAAACCCACCTCATCAGTCTTTTCCAAATCTTCGAGGTCACAATGCACAATAGCAACGAGGACACTTCCCTTATAGGTGGAATGGAAATGCAACCAAACGAAGAAATCTCATGTGTGTTGGCACTAAGGATCACAATTCCATGAAAGACCGATGACGGCTAGTTTCTGCAAAATCGTTTTCAATCAGGAGAAAAATCAAAAACAAAAAGCGAAGTTGCTTTTCAGGCATGTACGCAGTCTGCGAACGATAAGTCAAAATTGGTGCAGAATTTGAAAAAAACTTTCTTCTGCAAAGTGGTAGACCACATCGATTCCGGGGCCCATAGCGGATAGTTTCTGCAAAATCTTTTTCAATTAAGAGAAAAATCAAAAGCATAAAACGAAAGTTGCTTTTCAGGTATGTACGCAGTCCGCGAACGATAACTCAAAGTTGTAGACCACATCGATTCCGGTGCCTTTCGTGGATAGTTTCTGCAAAATCTTTTTCAATTAAGAGAAAAATCAAAAGCATAAAACAAAAGTTGCTTTTCAGGTATGTACGCAGTCCGCGAACGATAACTCAAAATCGGTGCAGAATTTGAAAAAACTTTCTTCTGCAAAGTTGTAGACCACATCGATTCCGGTCCCTCATGCGGGTAGTTTTGAAAATCGGTGCAAGATTTGAAAAAACTTTCTTCTGCAAAGTTGTAGACCACATCGATTTTGATGCCTCACGCGGGGTAGTTTTCAAAATCGGTGCAGAATTTGAAAAAACTTTCTCTTTCAATTAGGAGAGAAATCGAAAACAAAAAACGTACTGCTCTGATACCATGTTGAGAGAGAGAGAGAGAGAGAGAGAGAGAGAGAGAGAGAGAGAGAGAGAGAGAGAGAGAGAGAGAGAGAGAGCACAAAAATAGAACCCCAAAGTGTGTAGAATACACACATGAGATGTTGTATATATACAGGGGACCTGGAAGCCATATATTGAGTAGCTTCGCATATAAGCTCAACACAAAGTGGAAGCAAGTCCGCTAAGACGGAACCAAAAGGAGAAGTAGTTGTAAGCCAGGAGCAGCATGTGGAGTTGAAAGACCACAACCAATATTGGGGAAACAACCACCTCTACCAAGAGTACGACCAGTCGGCATAAGATACACACCAGCAATAAACGAACTAGAAGAGAAGGATTTGGTACCTATGCATGCATATTACAAAGATTCCAATGGATATGCAGCAAATCCTGTCTATTATCCATCGGAAGAACCTAAAATGCAAGAACCTTGGAGCATGATTGGAAGTACAGAACCACCAACAACTAACTAGGCTGTAGGAGAAGGAAGATACAGCTTGGATGAACGAACATTGTTGTTCATAGCATACGGAGGCATGGGCGGGCAGAGGCATGCGTACCAACAGAGAGGAGCTCAAGGAGCACCTCAACAGCCGAAGGGACCCTGCTACAAGTGTGGCGGAGATCATTGGCTAAGGGACTGTCCTCATGATGAAATCATTAGAGTGAACGCGTATTTCACTAAGTGTGGAATTACTCACTTGATTCCTGATTTCCCTAAGAACCCGAGCGAAGGAGCAAAAACTACTTTGAACATGCTGGAAGCAGTACCTTCCAGTGGGAGGTCAAAAAACGAAACAGTAATACCTATTCAGGCAGTCACACGCGCACAAGCTCAAAAAGGACAAACGAACCCATAATTGAAGAGCCAAAGACCGATGCCCCTAGTGCAGAAATGAAAAATCAAAGAAGCACTTGGAAAGCTAGAAAGTCTCGTATGAAAGCTAGGAGGGAAAGAGAGCAAACGGCTCTATCCGAGGAGCTAAAACACACAAAGGATAGATTGGAGCGATTAGAGTATCTAACTAGTTTAAGTTCACACACTACTACAACCAAAGGGGCTTTAAGAGGTGCCCTTAAGAGGGTGCGTGTAGGGTAAACCCATGATACGTGGAGGCACCACGCAGCCCAGGTCTAAGGCCTTTGAAATTCCATCCAAAAAACCACTTTGAAGGTTCAAATTTCCTCCTCCTTTGAAGGTTTGCTATACCTTGCTCCAAGATTGGATTCTCGAGCCACTGAGTTCGGCCAAAACTTCATCATGCTGACTCCCACCCACCCCCTTCAACCTTGTTATGTTTAGACTCCTTGAGACAAAAGATCATCTGATCTCGCACCGTCTACAAATTGATGTTGACTTCTTGTAGTTGTACCTTGCTCATTAGGAATTTGATTGACAAGCGGTCAACTTCTATGGACTTTATAGATCATGTACCACATTGTCAAACTTGCTCGAGGCCCAAAAAAATCCAGATGGCATGATTTCCAACATCTTTGACTTGGCCCATAATTGGCCCCCTATAAAACTTCAACTGATCATAACTTGCTATCCAGAGCTCTGATTGGAAATCCTAAAAAACAAGCATGCTTCATAATTTGAGCACTACACATCTATCCGTTGACATCTGCTTGTGCCATCTGTCCCAAATTCCCCTACCTGTCAAGGTTCTACTAAACCTTCTAACTTTGCAATGCAATATCTTGAGCACCGGGGCTCCGTTTGACGAGCCTCCTGGACCGGCTTCTAGAGCACATCTAACACTACATTTTAGAGCACTAGCTTGGCACTTTGAGCACCTTCATATGCTATCCCATCTAGACTATCCTTGAGCTTTTTGGCCTAGAAAGCCACTTTAAACATACATTTCCACTACCCTTTGGCTGCCCAGGGACTCCATACCTGCTCTAGCCTTCTGCACTACACCTGCCTGTAGCCTTTGCCTAGCATATATCACTTTCCAGCTCATACCAACTTTGGTTGCACCAATGTGTGCAAGACCATGGGTGGAGGGTGACTGGTAGCCGAGTCACACAGGGCTATCATAGCTAAGAGTGCCTTTGAGAAGTGGGGTTTTCATGTTACCAGTCCAATCTCTAAGCCAACTAGAAGTAAGAAATACATTGTGGTAGCCATTTACTACCTTACTAGGTGGGTCAAGGCTAAGGAAATGCTCACTTTTTATAGAGATCAGGGGTTTAGAAGAAACTTAATGCGTGCATTGGTTGAGAATTTGAAGTAGAAAACGCAACATCAGTTTTCTTCACCCTATCACCTCCAATGTAATGCTCTAGTGGAGAGTGCCAACGGACAGATCATCAAGATGTTGACAAAATATGTGTACAAGTAGGAAGCAAAGGGGAGGCTAATCTACAAAAGTTCTTGTGGCCATACATAACATCTTACAATGTGGCTAAGAATTTCACTCCGTTTGAGTTGGTCTATGGAGAGTGCTCCCAATGCATTCACACGTACGTGCTTTCAAGCATGTGTGGTGAGTCAATGCCACTCAACACGATGTTTTGCAAGATCAAATTGCTAGTCTTGAAGCTTTGCAAATGGAGAGAGAGGGAGAAATAGAGTACTATGTGAAGTAGCAAGAGAAGCTGGTTTCCAAATTCAATCAAAGCTTGTCAGACAAAAAGATACAGAAAGAAGACCTGGTGATTAATTATGAAACTTACTTGGATTTGACTTTCTATAAGAAGTTCAAAAAGAAGTGGACAGGTCCATACAAGGTGTAGAAGTATTTTTCTAATAGGACCGATGTTAGTCTCCCATGTGGATAACATTGTAGATAAGGGGGGTGGGAAACCAACCTAGAAAGATAGTGTGCGGTAGAGTAAAACTTTGTACATATCTTGTACATATGGTCAATTTGTTTTAGGTTTCTTAGGTATTAGTATGGTGTTTCTGTCTTTAAGTTCAATTAGCTTGTTTTTGGTTGTACATAAATGTTCAACAAGGTGGTTGGGCAATGATGGTGCTGTCATAGTTGGTCAATGCTAGGAGTGGTCATAAGGAGGGATATGTATATTGGGAGACTTCTCAAGAAGGTATGAAGGTCCTAGTTAGGCAGGTGATATGAAAAATGTATGTTTTATGTGTCTTTTTGGCACAAGAAGGTCTCTGAGAGCCTAGGGGATGTTTTTGTTGAAGCTCACCATTGTGGCATTGCAAGGTTTGTAGAAGCACTCTTCTAAGAAATATCAAGCCACTCCCTCCCTTTGGATTTCATTTCCCTCCCCCCCCCCCCCCTCCTTTCTCTTGCTCTTTGTGTGTGTGTTTCAGTGCCGGTAGAGGTGTGTGTTCGTCGACGTTCTGTGGTGCAAAGAGAGTGAAATTGAGGTGTAGTGTATGTCAAAAGAGATGAAATGAGATGTTGTGGTGTGTATGTGTTGAATGGTGGTCTTACCAAGCGTATGTGTGTTGAGTTGTGTGTAGACTTGGTTTAGTTAGTGTAAAGTGTATATTTTGAAGGTTTTTTCGAGAGAACAGGGGTACTATGAATACTCTGGGCTACAGAGATACATTTGCGTGTGTGATGGGTGTGTTCCCCATTTCCCCTCTCCAACATAAATCATTGGGTTGGACGTTTCTATAACTATGTTGAAATAATCAAAACATTGAGGGTTGTTGCTGGAATGGGTGTATCGAGCACAAAAGGTTCATAGTATAGAGGCTTGCAATCATTTTGCAAAAGATTGAGTCTTTTTTTCAGCATTATGAGTGAAACAAATAGCCTCATATAATGCCGAAGATTTAAGCATAGTCATTTTAGTTTGGATACCTTCTTGAACTTCATCTTTGTATTTTTGTGAAAGCATGTTGTCAAACTTCTTCAAGCATTCATATGTTCCACAAAAATTTGCCAAAATCTTTTAGTATACTGAGAAGATTAGTGTCACATGGAATCCAAAAAATTACTCCAAGCTCAATGAGCCTTGAAATGAAACTGTCAAAGTAAAAATGACTCCTTCATGCAAGCTTTCAAGTCGTTCCAAGTGTGTGGACGGTCAATGATTTTTTACAAAACAATCGGTTCAATAGTCCATAGCCTCTATGTGTTTCCGAGAGCATGAGAGCCCTTGTAAAGAGTAAGAGAGAGGATGCACATGCATCCAATGGCTAGGCCTAATCAAGCCATGAAGCTATAATCACCACAATAATGACCAATACTATGTATTGTATACCCAAAAAGGGGAAACACTCATTGGCAATCCACAAGGGCTATCACAAGTATGCAAAGGGAAGAGAGGAGAGCAGCCCCTGATGGAACATGGGATCAACGCCTCAAGATTGTCAGATGATCGTTATCGTTGGATTTCCTAGGGAATGAAACATTTTCCCACGTTTTCAAATTCAGGGTTTGAACCCATCCCCCCTCCTCCCTTGAGATTGATTCTAATGTCGAAGCTATCGCATACTTGTTTAAAGGTGTGTGTAATTGTGTTAAATCTATAGATCACATCGTCACGGATAAGTTCACACCTAGTTCACCTCTAATTCACATCGAGCTGACACCAAATTTGGTGTGGTGCACATACCCTCCCAAGTTCACACTTAGTTCACATTGAATTCACACAAAGATTGGTGTGGTGCACATACCTCCCGAGTTCACACTTAGTTCACGCCTAGTTCAAAACATGATCGGATGGCGGTAGGCTACTCCCGCCCTCGGGATGCCTCATGTGAGTCATTGCTCCCACCTCTTTAGGGAGATGTCAGTTAGTGACGAGGTATAGAAGGAGAAAGGATTTTGCAAGTCTGCAAAAATTGAAGACAATTAATACCTAGAACACATTACCCAAGGCAAGCCAAGTGGCCTAGTTATAAGAAATGCAAGAGAAAGTTCCCACTAAAGTGAGCTAGTCCATGAGGAGTTAGTTTTAATGAAGAAAATCTAGCGACAAATGATGGACAAGGTAGGTTAAAAAACCAAGTTTTACCAGTGGAGAGAGAGGGAGAGGGAGAGAGAGAGAGAGAGAGAGAGAGAGAGAGAGAGAGAGAGATCTAGAGAGAGAGAGAGAGAGAGAGGTCTTACAAATTGAAGGCCTTACAAATCGATACGTCCTTTAATTTCAAAAGTGGTCGAAGAAGAGATACATTTTCATGTGCGCACCCACACAAGGCTTTCCAAAAACATTTTTCCTAATTGAGGAAAATGAGGCCACACTAGCTTAAAACTCTCCGCGTTTTCAGGTCAAAATTTGTAGCATCCTTTGATATTTACACCGAAACTCATGAAATTTTATTGGCTTTCTTCAAGGAAAAATCAAAATCTAACCAGGAATTTGTAGTTTCACTAAATCTTGGTCTTTTGCGAACATTGAGCCCCATAGTTCAACTATTTTTCTTGGCAAAGAGTTGCGGGGGTCATGAGGCGTGAATCGCCCCCTTCTAGATTTTAGTACGATACAATGGTATGCAAGGATCAATGCTAGGTGTAATCATGCTTTGGCATCCCCCATGAGCGACTATATGGACAATTGAACTCAAGGAATTTCTTTTGCAATGGTTAATTTGAGAACCTCCATTTGTTGCCCTGCCTCCGCAATGATTCAATTGCTGAACTCAATTGGCTCATTGAGTGTGAAAGGAGAGGTGACAAGCTGCTTGCCTATTGACATGATGGCCTAGGAGTATCAAATATTGATGAGAATGGGTGTATATTGGCCGAAAATGCAAGAAAGTGTTCATATGCATATCAAATCATGTATTATCTGCACTTTTCCAAAACCGATAGAACACGCGACTCTATTCAAATTATTTGTAGCACCCAGATGGAGTAACTACATTGTAGAATACCTTACCACCGGAATACTGCCTGAAGGAATGAGTAGATCACGTATCAAAACGATCACGAAAGAGGCAGAAAACTATGTATTGATTGAGGACAATCTTTACAAGAGGGGAAAAGACAATCAATTGAGAATGTGTGCAACGGAAGAGGAATACGTTCCTATCTTAAAGCAAGCACATGGCGGACAAGCTGGAGGACATTTCTCAGCTGACAAAACGGTGAAAGCAATTCTTAATGCTGGCATATGGTGGCCTACACTATCCATGGACGCTGAAGAGTTTGTGAAACGATGTGATGATTGCCAGAGGACAAAGATTCCTAGAGCATGAGATGGCATGCCCTTGAGGCCAATGCTGGGGGCAAGAGCGTTTGCAAAATGGGGAATAGATTTTGTAGGACCAATTGCGCCTCCTGGATATAAATCGCACGCTCAATACATTATTGTGGCAACAGATTATCTAACAAAGTGCGTTGAAGCAAAAGAAACAACCAAAAATGATGCGAAAATGACAGCACGATTTTTGTATGAGAACATTTTCACCAGATATGGCTTACCAATAGAGATAGTGAGCGATAGAGGGACTCACTTCGTCAATGAAGTGATTGAATTCCTATTGGATGAATTCATGGTAATTCACAGGAAGTCAGCTCCCTATCACCCACAAGCTAACGGCCAAGCAGAAAGTATTAATAAGATTTTGGTGACAATTCTCACGAAAATTGTTAGCGAATTGAGAGCCGACTGGGATCAGAAGCTGCATTCAGCTTTATGGGCATATAGAGTAGCGTACAAAACCTCAATCGGAACGACTCCGTTCAACATGGTTTATGGAATTCAAGCGATTTTGCCACTTGAATTTCTTATCCCCACGCTTCGAGTCGCTAAAGAATTAGAATGGATGGGCCATGAATTATCCAATCAAATAGATATCCTAGAAAAATTGGATGAAACTAGATTGAGAGCAATTGCATCAATCTACGCGCAAAAACAAAACATGAAATCATTCTTTGATCAACATGTTATAAGCAAGGAATTTGCTATGGGGGATTATGTCTTAATGTATACCCTGAAACAACATTCCGAAAACTCAAAAAGCGAGGCAATGGATCCTATGTGATTCATGACATATCATCTAGCGGAGCCATTAAGCTTGCAACATTAGAGGGAGAGGAGATGCCTAATTGGATTAGTGGCTACAGATTAAAGAAGTACAACCTACCACTAACTTCAGAGATGCTTGCCAAAATCCACGCTGCAAAGGAGCGTAAGAACAAAGCAAATGAGACAAAAGCTCAAGCACAGGAGGAGTCCAGAATCAGGATTTTAAAGCGAAAACAAAAATTACAACAACAAAGACTTCCTCAACTAGCAGATACGGCTCAAATTTCTCTTTCTATAATTCACACTGACGAGCAATGGGAAGTAGGAATCGATGTTCACATCAATGTCAGACTTCCGAATGGTAGATATCAACAAGCATTGATTGACATAGGGGCAAGAGTCAATGTGGTCAACTTCTCCACTTACAATATGCTTACAGATAAACCCCTAGCGCAATCCACACGATATTTACAAGCCACAAACGGGGCAAAAATGCCAACATTGGGCATAGTAAACTTACCAATCAATATTGATGGAAATAGTTGTCCTCATCAATTTCTAGTAATGAAAGACGAAGGAATCAGAGAATCATTATGTTTGGGAGTTCCATGGATGAGAACGTTCAATGCAGTTACCGAATGGTCAGAACATGCGCTGTTGTATACACACAACTCTAACACGTACATGACTCCATTCGCCAAAACAGATCACTCGTGGCCGAGTATCCCCATCAACAAAAAGCAACCTGCTCATTAGCCAAAAACACCGAAAACGGCTGTTCGGAAAGTATGGATAAAGAAAACCGTCATGCAGAACAAACAGAGACAGATATGGCTACCCAAGGAACAACTCCCAATGAAAGCAGCACCAATCAAAGACCTTCAGGAGCTAATCCAGAATGGAAATGGAAACCAAAGCTGGAGACAACCAAAAATTCGGCGACAAAGCTCGAAGGAGACCAAAAAGTCAACACAAGAAGCCTGAACTAACAAAATGGCAATGGAAACCTAAAGAAATTCAGGAACCTAAATTAAAATCTGCAAATTTCAAAAAACCGAATACAAATGGGTTCCAAAAATAGTTGCCATCAAAAAACCAGCAATCAAGGAGAGAGCAATTCAACTACAAGCTCTGTTGTTCAATAAACAGCTAGCCTCACCATCCAAAGCCACTGAAAATTACATTCAATCCCCGCATCTTTCATAGCACCTTGTTACCCAATGCATTTTCTCAAACATGAGGATAGGGCCACATTACACGGCCATGCATAGACACAGGTTTCAAACCAATGCACATGCACACAACCTTCGTCCGGGACGACTCAGTTTAGGAAGAGGGGAGTAACTGCTGAATCTAGTAGCAGGCAGGACCATTAAGGGGTCCAATGTGTATATATGTACATAATGCATGTGTTGTGTTTTTCTTTTTTTAGAGTTCAATTTCGAACAAATTTGATCGAAATCGGGCATTTTTTAGCGTTTTTATCATCCAACCAGCATAATAATGAGATGTAATGACAAAATCTAGAGCATTGGGATGCTTCTAGTGAAAATATATGCTTAGGGATGAGTATAATAATTTTCGGTTATTTTCGCCAATTAATAAGTATTTTCAATTTATTTTGTTTGATTTTCGTAAATAAAATTTCAAAAATTAAAAAAATATCGCCCACAGTGTTGGAATCAAGTTCTGGAAGCAAACACCGAAGTATCATGATAGGGTTATCAAGCATGGAAGATATGAAGCTAATCTGAAGACGTTGAGTTTCAGACTTAATGATCATGACCACATTTCGCCAGAATCGCATCAAATGGTCAAACGACGCCAGAATGACGAGCAGTTCGACCCACAGGTGGTATGCAGATTATATCGTGATCAAAGGTAAGGAAAATCAGCCCTATGTCACGAAAACCTCGTGAAGATATAGGTCAGGTAGGCCAAAGTCTAGCTCATTGTTCATTTTCACATTTTGAGAGAGAAGAAGAGAGCTTCTTGACCTAGAGCGAGCTGCCACATTTCTACCCCATACGAACGATCGGAGCCAACATTTCATACCAGATTTCACAGGTATGTTCCTTATCAAGTAAAGATCAAGTCTATTACGCATGCAAGCGTGAATCAGTGCACAAACGGGCGAATTGATCAAATCAAAGTCGGATTGTGTCGAATAGGTCAAGGGCCCTTAGAGGCATCATGACAAAACTTTTTTCAAGCACAGAACACATCAATGTGTTCCCCACAATGTCAAGAACCAGGCCATGTAATCAAATCTCAGTTTGGTGGTGGTACAATGATCGCGATCGGTGTACCCCACTGACCAAACTTGACAGAGAATCTGCAAAAAACCTCCCCTCAGTCTCGCCAACAACCTGCAGGTGTCAAAACTCAATTTGGGATCTATGGTACGATCACGATCGGTGTCCCCAGATGCAGGTTTTGCAACTTTTGGCTTGGCCCAAGCTTCGAACTCAGTGAGGGATACACTCTCTTGAATTTTCATGAAAAATGCAAAAATTTTGCTCATGGAATGGGCCAAATTTGACAAACACACCCGAATCGGAAATAATTAACCTACAACTACCAAAATTTGACTGAAAATTATGACGGATGGTTTGAAAGACATACCTGTCCGACTAGGAGTTAGTATAGTTGTAGAAAATCCCGAATGGATCTCAAAATTTCCTACAAGGACAGGGATGACCATTTCGCTCTCGAATGATCAAACAAAGGAAGAATTTTGGTCGAACTAATGTCAAAGACCAAAAGGCAACTTAGAGATTCCCAAATATCACATTGGTATCCAAAGAATGCCTGAAAAATGCACAAGTCTGGAAAATCTCCCAAAGACGGGGTGAAAAGTGTCTAATCAAGTCAGAATCAGACAGTGGAGTAGGTTGATGATAGCAACAACTCATGGAAGTAGGGAAAGCTCAAAAACTAATATCAACTAACTCCAGGCTCCAACCAGAATTTATCAAGAAAACCCAATATGGTTAGACTTAGTAAAATAAGGTCAAACAGTGAAAAAGTGCTCTAATTTGTTCATTTTAAGTCCAAACTTGAAAATAAATCATCAGTGGGCTAGGCAGGCATAGGGGACCAAGGCCATCCAGTTTTCACCCAAAAAAGCCCAAGTACTACGATCGTGATCGGTGTACCTCAGCATCAGATTTTGACCAAAACCTAACAGATCTCTTGTACACATCTTGTTCAAATCACACATCAAGTTTCAAGCCAATTGGACATCAAAAACCCATGAAAAATCAAAGTCTAGTCCAAAACTCCCTTGTAATCCAAAATTGGGACTTATAAACTCAACAGTGGTTCAAATAAAAGACACAGTGGACCAAAATGACCCTCTAGCTATCAGCAAACCACTCATGTGATCAATTGTTATTTTGGCCTCTGTACTACGATCGCGATCGGTGTACCTCAGGCCCAGAATCGACTCAAATTTCAATCAGTCATAGTTCTAGTTTTCCTAGTCCCACTGGTGAAATATGGAGAAGAATGGATGAGATTTGTTCAAGTTAGGATCAGTGTTAACTTTTGAACTGCTTTTTACTAAAAGTCTAAATGCTACTGGTTGCGAAAGGAAAATCCCGATAGCTTGTGATTCTAATGACACAGAATGCCTCGCCAAAAGAAAGAAAGGCAGTGGACAGCAGCACCATATGAAGTGGATGAGCTGGCTACAAATGAAAAGGCTCACATCTTGGATGAAACACTAGCTCAGATCCCTACTCACATTTTCATCGCAAAGTTTAGGGATGCTGATGGTGACATGGTAAAGACGACTATCATGCCACGAGAAATATGGAATCTCCACCGAAGGCCGGAGGTCACAGAAGCTTTGTGGGCTGTGCATTTGGAGCAGTTTTTCAGATTGCAACCATGGGGAACAGACTACATGAGGGCCCACGAGCTCATGAGCTCGATACAGTATGATGGGCAAGCAATGCTCACGGACAAGGATAATTCAAAGGTAAAAGTAAAGATCACCAAAGAAATTATCAACAAAGCTTTGCACTTCCTTCCAGGGCAACACGACTTGCTGGCAAGACCAAGTCACTGGATAACGAGAAGGCATTTATCAAAGCAAAATGAAACAAGTACAAATACAATGACATGATATACAGTGAGCTGGAATTACCAATGAGATTGATCTCTCAGCATTTCAGAGTACAAAAGCCCTCTCGCTACACCGATCCAATCCTGCACATCGCAGTGGTCATGGCTCTAGCAACAGCTGAAAACAGAACCATCCGATGCGACTATGGTTCTTACATCTTGGAGAGCTTGGTCAAAGCAAATTTGAAGAGCTCGGTATAAAAAAAAAGCTACATGAGCGCAGTGCCAATGCTAACAAGAATAGCATACCAAGCTTTGGGAATGATTGAAGACCTGCCAGCTGCCAGTTTACAAACGGCTTTGATTCAGAAAGCAAAGCTGGTTTCTCATTCAGTAAGGACGACCACTGTGCAACATCATCGCGCTCTGGCAAGGCATCCAACAAAAGCTCAAGTAATGAAGAAAAGACGGAGACTGAAGACAAGGGAAACTCTCAAGGGTCAAAAGACAAAGGACCGTCTGAATTTGAAGAAAGTGAGGAGGAAGACACCACAAAACCGCTTGAGAGAAGAAAGAGGGAAAGAAGTGTCGTGCCGTAGTCCGACCTTCAAAAATCATATGCATAGGCCCAACAAAGAATTGAGGAAAGAAGGACCAAGCTGCGAGCTGACAGAAAAGCAAGAGCTACTGCAGCTCAACAAACAGAAAAACAAAGGTTTGAGAGGGAAAGACAGGCAAGAATAGAAGAGGCGGCTCGAATACAGGCTGAAAAATAAAGGATAGCCGCGGAACAAAAGGCTGCAGAAGTGGACGTATCTTCTCACTCTGCTGAAGGAATAAAGGAGAAAGAAACGACTGATGATACGAACCAAGCAGAGCAGCTAAAGAAAGCTCAAAGAGAGAGGAATGTGGAAGCACGACGGGCGGCGGATTTGACTCGCCAAAGAATCATAAAGATTTTAAAGAAAAGAAAAGCAGACGCGTCTACTTCACAGCCAAGGGAAGATGCATCCAAAAAGAGGCATGTACAAGAAGTGAAGAATTCATCACCTCCTCCCTCGCCTAAATCACCACCTCCTCCCTCACCGAAATCTCCTTCTCCTCCTCCTTCTCCATCAACCAAAAAACCACCACCTCCTCCCCCTTCCTCCTCACCAAAAGAGTCTATACCTCCTATGGAAGCAATAGGATACCACGAAGCCTGTCAGTCTATTGTTGATTTTGACTACACGAAAACCTTACAGGAATTGGAAAGACAATTCCAATGCCAGCACGTGGTGCTGAGAGAAAAAGAAAAGCAGGTACAAGAGGCTCAACAAAAGTAAAAAAACTGGGCAAGAGGAGTTAGAGAGCCTACGGGCACAACTGGAGCTCACAACCAAGGAAAGAGACATTGAGCGATAGCAGGCTCAGTCTCTGATCAGAGATCTGGTGGACGTCAAGACGGAATTCACATCCAAGGAAAAGGAATGCCAAGCTTTGACATCAAGGGTCAAGAAAGCGACGGAGCAGCTTGAGTACGAAGGTGCAAGGTTCCAAAGAGTGACAATCTCATACAACACAGTAAAAAGCACGCTTACCACATTGCTGGCAAACCAGGAACCTGCTGGAGCATTGGTCTCCACATCAGACAATGCTAAAGCAGTGAACACCCTAGCGGCACTGAAAGGGGAGCTAGAGCAAGAAAAGCTTCAAAGACAGTTGCTCTTATCAGGAATGATGGCCCAAACGGCGGCCAACGAGCAAAAGGTAAAAGAGTTGGAGCAGCAACTCGCACAAGCAAGGGCCAAGTTAGAGACTCAAAAACAGACACTGCTGAAAGAAAAAGAAGAACTGATTTTTCAACAACAAATCAAATCAGACAAAGCCCAGGTGCAACTGCAACTGCTGTCTAGACAAGAAATGCCAGACTTGCTTGAAACATCACACCAAGAAGAACAAGAGCAAGGATCAGCAGAGGCAAATCTGGATATTAGAGATGAGCTCACTGAAAGCATTAAGGACATGCCAGAGGGACCAGCAAAAGATTACATGCTCTATGAAAAGAAGATAATGGAGTTAGCGGCCCTAGCGTTCTTACAGCCAGAAGAGTAGGTGGAGTGGTTTGGCCATGAGTACCTACCATTTCCCTTGATATGCCATGAAGTAATCCTTTGGAAGGAGAAGATGCGGCCGACCCTGCCACAAAACAAAGACGGGGATTATGAAGGTGTTGCACTGACAGCTGAAGAAGCACAGGTACTCGTCGACGACCACCCAAAGTGGAGACAGAAGTGGTTGGACACATGGCCACAAGATCTAACCAACTACCACGACGCTCCTTAGCACATTTAAATAGATCCTACTTTTTGCCCAATCCCTAGAAAACGCACATGGAAGGAGTTTGCCACATGGAAAGGCTCAAGGCAGTAAAAGTTAAACTACCCAGTCCTGACAACGCAAAATCTCCCTACAGTAGCCTATGTAGTCAACACCCTGAATTCGACAATCACCTGCTACGGGATGTCCTTGACGTGGCCTGTCAGATGCTAGTAAAGATAGCCCGGATGATCATCACCTGCATCCAGGTTTTCAAAGACACTGAAGGCAATGATCATCCATGGAACCTATTCCTAGAAGGTCATAGAGGGATCTGTTGGAATCTCCAAGATTTGCCGCCTCGACATATTCTGATGGCAATGTACTCAAGACTAATGTACCTGCCTTCACATTACTTGCAGATGTTTGAAGAGGCCTTCATCACAGGGTTCTTGGAAATCGACTCAAGGATCTTCCATCCTATGGCAAAGGACCTCAAGGCATGGTACGTAGCATACCAGCACACTTTAAGTGAAAATCCTTTCAGATAGCATCAAGAAGCCCTGGAAGCTGTCCTTCGAACACGGAGTTTCTCAGCAACACTTGCTTCCTTGGAGCCTCATCAACGACCAAAGCTCTAAACATGCACGAGGACATGCAAGGATAAGGAAGGGGGGAGTGTTTGGCGGACGAAGCTGCAGTTTCCAAAGAAAGAGTCACATTTTTCAGGGAATCTACATTTTGGCGAAAATCTTGACCTTTTGTAAAAGAGCTTCTCAAAGTCGAGAACTTGTAAAAGAATTTATGATTATTTTTCTGGGAGCAATTGTATATTAGAGAGCCAGTTAGAAGTTTAGGAGCTTTTGGCCGGACAAGCCATTTGTAAAGACCTAAACTATAAAGGTCGAGTTTTGTAAGTTTGAACATCATCCTTTTTATGAGAAGTTTTGAAGAGACAGCGTACGTTTGAGAGCTTCTTCTTGCTCCAACTTGTAATCATCGCTATTGTGGCTATGGTAATCCGAATTCAGATTCGTTTATTGCATTGTGTTCCTCTTCCTTTGCTCTTCCATTCAAGTGTAATCATTCAAGATTCGGTGTAGGTTTTCAACTACGCATTTGAGACCTTAAATCGCTATTTTGAGTGCTTATATGCGTATTCTATGTTGTTTTGACCCTAGGAGAGGCTTTAGGGGCCCTAAAATGACCCTTTAGGATCATCTGTTTGCTGTTTTTACGTACTTTGGGACAAACGATCGCGATCCATGTACCTACCCACAATGCTGTGACAGTGATAGGATATGTTCCTGATAGTCCCCTATAGCTTCCCTTCAAGTTTCACGATTCCGAATAGATTTGCATGGTAAACGGGCATGACGACTGTAAACCTGTGTAGAAGGACATAGGCAGATTACTTGGTGATAGCACGGTTGATTTGCTTGTAGAGTTAGTAGTTGTATCTCATCAAGTTCACTTCATTAGGATTGACGCCCTAGTGAGTTTCCATGCCTCATCCTGGTCACTTCCCTTGTATTGGTAAATATGTTGATGCTTGAGAGCTATGCTATGGACCTCCGTCGCGGCAATCCGCAAACAACGGGCCTCACTTGTCCATCGGTGTAGGGCGTTCGTCATTTTTGGGGCCGATCGGGGTATGCCTTCTGCGTCTTTTCTTGTTTTGGTGTCGGCATCGTGTGACTTGATCGCCTTTCTCCTTTTGCCGATGATGTTGATTCCTTTGTTTTTCTTTTTGTGCGTATATGCGTGTGTGTAGTGTGTGCATAGGTGAGTGTGTGTAGGCCTGTGTGTATAGATGTGAGTGCATTTTATTTGTGTCAGTGCTTGTATGTGTGTGTGTGCGTGCATATATACACGAGGTTGTGTGTGTGTATATTGGTGAGGGTACTTGGAAAGAGTGTGAGTGTGTGTGAACGAGAGGGGGGAAGAGAATATATATATATATATATATATATATATATATATATATATATATATATATATATATATATATGATTGTTTTTCTACGCAAGCAGGGGGGTGGTATGGCAATGGTGGGTAAGCTTGTGAGGGGGGGAGGGGGGGGCGGGAGGGTGGTATGGCACGAGAGGGACGGGGTGTGTGGGTGTGTGTGTGCGTGTGTGTCGAGAGAGGGAGAGAGTGTGTATGTATTGAGAGAGAGTGAGTATTGTTGAGAGAGAGAGAGAGAGAGAGAGAGAGAGAGAGAGAGAGCACAGAAATAGAACCCCAAAGTGTGTAGAATACACACATGAGATGATGTATATATAGAGGGGACCTGGGTGCCATATATAGAGAATCCATATATTGAGTAGCTTCACATATAAGCTCAACAACCCCGCTCAAATAAGGGTCCCTAACTGTGGATGAAAAAACCCTAACGAGGGTGCCGCCAGCTCTTCACCTGATGTTGCTCCCGATAAGCATCTCGCTTCAACCTAATGCTACTTTCGGTTCTTCAACCCGCTTCCACCTTCGTTGACGAGGGCGCCATCATCTCTTTACTCGATGTTGCTTTAGGATCATTAGCCCGCTTCCAGGATTATTTCACGCTGCAAACACAGCAGCTGAGATGAGTCGACTGAGAGTAGTTGAGAAAGCATTAGCCATGGCCTCAAGATGGATGTGTGAGGCTTGGGCTACCTCATCCACACCTGCGCCGGTCTCCTAGACCTTCCCCCTCACCTCCATGATATGTACCTCCACTTTCAATGGACCATGATCCAAAATGTACGCCAGCTGAAATCCGCCCTATCTCTTCATTACCATCACCACCAACTTCTCTTCTCTACCCTCTGGTCCAGCTGCAATCCTCCCTATCTCTTCAGTACCACCACCAGCAACTTGTAAAATGTAACTTGTTATCACTCATCACATGTAACCATCATCAGAACTGAGGCCCTGTTGTATTTCTAAACTCAATTCTTTTGGGAGTTTTGATAAAGGACATTTAACTAGGCCTTGTGAGATGTCTTGTGTAGAAGCTCCTTTGAGTTGTGATAGCTTGGTCAAGTGCATAGCAGGTCGAGTCGTGATCGCTAGGTCTAGTCTAGTGTGTAGTAGGTCATTTTACCTTGGACTAAGTGTTGCTAGCTATGCGGCTTATGGGGATCACTAATGTCTAGTGCTTGATATCCTAGATTAACAACACATCTTCTCTCAACACCAATATACTGAGTCATCATCAGAAAACCATTTTAGTCCAGTGCCATAGTCTTCTAATAGCCACAATAAAACCTTAGTGACACCAAAAATAGGTATTGGGTTAAGAAGGAACTCGCGAAAAGCACCTCCACATAGAAAGATTGAGAAGATCTCTACCCTTTGCTAATATGTTTTGAGCTAGCACCACTCTGTGAGGGTGGTTGTCAAGCTTATAATATCTTCTAGGATTGGTACCTAGTGTTGGAATTAGGGTTGCAAAGAAACGCACACAGCTTGGAGAAGACGACGGAAGCTCAAGGCACACAATAGAGAGTGTGTTACTTAGTGTGCAAATGAAAGATAGATAGCCCTAGAGTGATGGGCGTATATACAATGCACGGGGGGGAAAAACTCCTAAAGAGGGAAAAAATGCCCCGACGGTCCTAGTGTGTTCACACACATCACTACCACATGTATATGGTAACAAATCCCCCCTGGAGTGATGCGGTGAACGAGAGCTGGCACATGAGTAAAGGGAAGTGCCATGCCCTAAGGACATGATCAGTCCACAAAGGGTAGTAAGCCCAAAGCTTTGCGAAAATCTTCAAGCTTCTCAGGAGACAATGCCTTTGTGAAAAGATGTGCAAGGTTGTCCTGTGTTGGCACATAAGCCAAGCTGATCTCTCTTGCTGAGAGCCTCTCCCTGACATAGTGGTAATGCACCTCAATGTGCTTTGTGCAAGCATGAAAAACCGGGTTCCTCGCAACTGCCATTGCTCTGAATGGCAGTGTAGATAGTGTTGGTAGTGTTCTGTCCAACACCCAAATCAGCCATAAGGCGTCTGAGCCATACACACTCAACCGTAGCTGTGAAGACTGCCCTGTACTCAGCCTCACAACTCAAAGTGGCCACAGTATGTTGCTTCTTGCTCAACCATGATATACATGAACTACCAAGCATGAAACAAAAACCACTTGTGGACACTCGCGTGTCAAAACAACCAGCCCAATCTGAGTGTGAAAAATCATGTAAGTCTGGCAGCAATGATCCCCCCTTGGGATAAAACAAGCCAAGATGTAAAGTGCCACTAAGGTAGTGAAAAATCCTCTTGACAGCATGCCAATGCTTAGACCCTGGGCTATGCATAAATCTGCTGACCTGTGAGACTGCAAACTGAATATCTGGCCTAGTGTTGCATACATAAATGAGGCAGCCAACAACAATTTGGTAAAGAGTGACATCAGCAGGATCGCCAGCATCATGTAGACTCAACTTCAAATCGGTTTCCATGGGAGTGGCAATAGGTTTGCAATACTCAAGTCCAAACTTACATAGCAATGTCTCTATGTAACTTTTCTGACACAAGGCAATACCACCATCACACTGCCTAAACTGTATGCCCAAATAATGATGCAACAACCCCAAATCTTTCAGCTTGAAAGTAGCATTCAAATCAGCCTTAAATTCAGAAATATGTCTCTCATTTGGTCCAGTGATCAGCAAATCATGGACATAAAGAACCACAATGAGAATTACATCACCCTCATGCTTAACATACAATGTGCTTTCTGTTGGACTGTTACGAAAGCCTTGTTTGACCAAATGAGTGTCAGCTTTCTCATACCAAGCACGAGGAGATTTCTTCAACCCATACAAAGCCTTCTTACATCTGCACATTTTGTCCTCTTGTCCTTTTATGACAAAACCGCGAGGCTGCGTTACATAAACTTCCTCAAATATGTCACCATTCAAGAAAGCAGTAACAATGTCTGATTGATGTGCATCCCAACCAAAATGAGCTGCCAATGCACATAGAAAATGCACAGTAGTCATACCACAAGTGGGAGCAAAAGTCTCTTCATAATCTATGCCTTTTTGTTGTGCATAACCCCTTGCAACAAGTCGAGCCTTATGGCGATCGATCTCACCATCCGGCTTGCATTTCAACTTGTAAACCCACTTTGTACCAATGGCCTTTTTTCCAGGAGGAAAATCACATAAAGTCCATGTGTCATTTTCTATAAGTGCATCATATTCTAATTGCATGGTAGCCATCCAATTTTTTGAATTTTGTGCTTCATCAAAAGACAAAGGCTCCTCAACATCATGTAAGCTAGACAAAGCCAAAGCATAACAATCTGATGCATAAGATGCATGGCGAGAGCCTGAACGAGTACGACTAGACAAAGGTGCATCCAATTTACTGTCACGCAAAGTGTGCACCAGCCATTTTGGCATACCTCTAGCATGCTCATTTTCAGCCCTTTCCTCATCAAGTACATCAAGTACATCTGCGTCAGTAATAGGCTGATCTGTAACATTTTTAGAAACCCCCATAGGCTGTACATTTGCCTCATTGGAGCTTACATTCATATTTCCACCACCAAAAAGAGGCAACAAAGTGTCATAAATGTCTTGTGAGCTTACATTACTGTCTCTAGTACATGATAGCAAGGGCTGAAAAGAATCTTCCACAAACACTACATCCCGTGAAACCAGAATACTCTTTGTTTGCGGATGATACAACCAATAACCTTTGCTTTCAGCACTATAACCAACAAAAATACATTTGACAGCCTTATCATCCAATTTTCTACGTTGTGCTTGTGGCACCAAAGCATATGCCAAACAGTCAAAAACACGCATGTGCTCAATAGAAGGCTTTCTATCATGCCATGCTTCATATGGAGTAATAGACTGCAAAGCTTTCGTAGGACACCTGTTAAATACATAAGTGGCACACATGATGGCCTCAAGCCAAAAGGAATGCGGCAAAGCTTGACTTTTGACCATACATCGTGCCATTTTCGTCAGTGACCTATTTTTTCTCTCAGCAACACCATTTTGATGAGGTGTATAAGTCATTGTACATTTGTGTTTTATCCCACGACTAGCCAGAAATGCATTAAATTCATGAGACATATACTCCCCCCCTTGATCGGAACGGAGGGTGCCCATAGTACATTTCGAGACATTTTCAACCATAGCCAGAAATTGTTTGAAGCACATAAAAACTTCGGACTTCGCTTTAAGCGAAAATACCCATGCATGCCTAGAGTAATCATCAATGAAAGTCACGAAGTACAGGTAATTGCCCAAGGACAAGGTTTGCATGGGTCCACAAACATCACTATGCACAAGCTGCACCTGCATGTGGCCCGAACTGAAGCATCCTTTGGAAACTTAGAACGCTGTATCTTACCAATACATCCTTCACAAACATGTTTGACAGGTGCTTCAAGAGGCGGCAAAGAAGCAACCATATCAGATTTTTGCAAACGCAGCAAACAGGCAAAATTCAGATGACCAAAACGTGCATGCCAAAGTTTTGCATCTGAAATAGCCCTTGAATCTGCAACAGCATTTGTAAAATTTTTTCCACACTTATCATACAAAGTGAGCTTATACAGCCCACGGCACAAAAGGCCAGATGCAACAATTTCATCACCAAAACTGAGATCATGAACTGTACATCTGTCATCCACAAATTTGACTACAAGTCCAAGTCTAGCAAATGCGGATATAGACAAGAGATTCTTCTTGATCCCAGGTACATAAAGTGCATCAACAAGTGTGAAGGAACTGCCATTTGTAGCAGTAAGCACAATCTTTCCAACTCCCTGAACTGGATAAGAGACATTGTTGGCACAAGTGACAGAATTCCCATGAGGGACAGACTCGAGAGAGGTGAACAATTCACGATGTGAGGTAATGTGCTTTGTAGCACCACTGTCAAAATACCACACATGTGAATCTGCAGCAACTGACAAGCATGCATCATGGACAGTAGGATTGTAAGTGCACTCTGCACTAAACGCCCATTCTACATCAACATCAGCAACACAGTCTCCTTTCACAGAAGACTCAACAATGGCTGCATTTGTAGTGGAACCAGCATTTGCAGTGGAACCACCCTCTTTCTTCTTAGCCTCTTTGGCCTTCACTTAGGACACGACTTGATCAAGTGATCATTAGCTTTACAATAATGGCAGCGCATCTTCTTTTTGCCCTTATCACCAGAATTGCCAGACGAAGTGTTGTCAGCAGAAGCATTGGGAATAGAATTTTTGCCACTCGCAGCAGAACCATAAGAAGTGGCTGCATTGCTGCTATCACCCTTTCTTTGAGAAGCAATAAAAGCCTTCTCAACTGCACGATGTCTAGTTCTATTTTTTCTGGAAAGTGACTCTTGCAATAGCAATGTGCATAATGCATCAAACTTGACAACTTCTGGATTTCCTTGGGTCATAAGTCTCCAAGTACTAGCAAAAGTCTTGTAAGAACCTGGTAAGGCATCAAGAACAGTCTGCACAAGGGAACTATCTGAAATGACTTCACCTGCAGAAATAAGCTGCTCATTGATATCCTTGACACTAGCAAGGAAAGTGTCCATATCATCTTCCTCATGCATAATGTTTGCCTTTAGCTCTTTACGCAGCAAAGCAATTTTAGCCTCATTGCGGCTTGCATAAAGACCAGCCAAAATATCCCAAGCCTGTTTTGCAGATTTTGGTGAATGGATGTGAGGAACAATGGTGCGCTTCACAGACAACGCAATCAATGCATGAGCCTGCGCATCCTTTACATCCCAACGAGCTTGTTCTGTAATAGGCAAAACAACTCTAATAGCAGCAATCCTTGCAGCAAGACCTGCAATATCCTCAACATCGCCTGCATCCTCAGAACCAGGAGGTACATCAATGCCCTGCACAATATTCCAGACGCCCTTTGACACAAGAACGTGTTGCATCATATAAGCCCACATAGGGTAATTGTCCCCATCCGACTTGTCCTCAGCAGTAAACATCTTGAACACTTCTGTGTTGTTGTTGTCAGCCATGGTAAATGATGCACTTGATGTGAAAACCACCCAAAAATAGGAGAAACGGAGCGGAAACAACACGTGCTATATAGCACAAACCCTTACTTGTGAGTATTCAAACTTTAGCATGTCAAGTTTTGACTAAATTGGAGCTATTTTTCCATGTTGCTATGAACAATATTAGCAAAATGATTCCAAAATGTACGAAAAGATTCTTTGTATGCATATAGAGAGGATAAATTATTACACTAACTAGAGGATCCTATTACATGGTTGGGTCTTGTATATTGCCAAAATACCTCCAATTAAATGAACCATTTGAAAAAATAGGACTTGAATTTTTCCCATTATTCCTAAATTGGTCTTTAAAGAAGAGCCCTATCATTCTCCAATTGTAAAAAATATTTTAACAAACCAAATCTGTATAGTCTCAAACCAGACCCGACTAACACCCAGGATCAAGCTGAAGAAACAAGGTCAGATCTCTTCTCAAGCTTACTGCATTCTCCTCAAGCTGCAGTTCTCCATTTCTCCATGAGCATCACTAAACACCTCTACCTAACGCTGAAGATCTGCTGCATATTCTTCTGCTAGATCATCCCTCTTTCTGTCCTCAACAGGTTTCCTGATCCTTCTCCATTGTCCTCTCTAGAGAGCATCTACTTTCCTCTCAAGCTTTGCAAAATTGTCTTCCCTATTAATCCAACAAGCAGGTGGAGCAGTATAGCAGTAAGTGGCATCCTTCGTCTGATGTACCATCAAGAATCTTGCTCTATACAACTGAAAACATGGATGTGCAATCTCTAATCATAAGTGTTTGTCTGCAGGTTGTGCCACTATTCTCCATGGCATCATCGGGTACTCGACGACCTAGGAGTGTCATTGACTCCATTTCATGCAGCAATGTACCACACAATAGTGGATGTTGGGTGACGATGGAGTTTAAACGATTTATGTGGGTGACAATGTAGCCCAGCTCAAGAGGTGCACACAAGGTCTCAAGGAGACACATGGCTTTTCAAGCACACCATTGGAAGGGAAGGATCATGAAGTTCAAGCAAACCCATGATGGCAAGCGTCTTGCAAAGGTGCAACATGTGTATGTTGCTTCACAGTTGGAGCTAGAGATGACAATGGCTCCATCGAGGTTTCCTGCAAACTATAATTTCACTCCTCTATCAAGTTTTGAGATTGTATATTTTGTATTTCTGTTGTATATATTGCTTTGGTGTCTATAAGGCTTTCATTGCTTGTTCATGTTTGCAGATGTATTCCCATCCAATTTTGTAGACTGGGAGCCAATAGAGTCCTTCACAAGAACTTTTGAGGCCATCCACGTTGACCTTGGCAAGCTGCTCTATGCTGGTTGTCCATCCGCGGAGCTTGTCTGACAGGACATTCTTTTTTATAACCATACTTATGTAGCACCTAGGCAAACTGGGTATGGTAATCTTTCTCCGGTTCATCCACCAACCTTACAGAGTATGGAATGGCCAAATCCTGATAGTGCCTTGATCATAGCAACCAAAAGGAGAATCGATACGGATGTGTATTTAGCAATGAAGTGCACCTATGGTTCCCATAAAGCTTCCCTAACTTGGTTTATGTCCCTTCATGTGTTCGTGTTTATCTTTCGACTGCAAAGTGTTCACAGGACACCAATAATGTGGACTTGCAAAGGGGGAAGTGCGATCAACAGTTTCCTTGCAATTGGATGGGAGACTAAGGTGGTCAACCACCAGGGAGATACAATCAAGTGCTCTATAGTTGCTGAGAATGTGGTGTGCAGATACCATATTGCAAAGCAGAGCTTGTCAATTGTCTTTCCCTACAGAAGATGGAAGCTGACAAAGGGAGAATGGGAGGCACTAGACTCTGATGTTGCTCCTAGAGAATCAATTGATCTGCAAATATGTGTCTACGATAATGCAGTGCATGACATCTCGGTGAATAACAACTGGAATCTAAGTCACCTTCGCGACTATCTTAATGTTAGATATACCTTGCCCAATCAATATGTTTTTGTAATCAATGAAAATATTGTTCGTTCCAAAAAAGAGAAGAGTTTTCTGTGTGAAAACATTGGTTTTCCGCGATGTATTAATGTAAAAGCTTGTAATTGAAATGATTTCGATCCCATTAATACATATGGCGTTTTGATTCTCTGTTTCATTCAAGCTAACCACTTTTTCTATTCTACATTTTAAACTTCTTTGTTCTCTTGTCTTCTTTCTCTCTCTCCCTGCTAAAACTCTGTAGAACCAATTGAACATCTCGTGAAGGGCATTGCTCTTTTTCTTCCACTGATGGGGGCTTTTCACAAGCCAAGCTCCCATACCCCTCTTCTCTCGTCCCCACCCCATGAAAACCCCCTCTTAGGGAGGGAGTGATAAAAGGCATTGGAAAAAGTAAGAAAAAAATAAAGTATGATTATGTAAATATATAAGAAAGGTAAAATAGGCCACCTCATGCCTACGGGGTAGCCCATCCCCACCTTGCCTCCTTTTTCTTCACTGTTGCCCCGCCGTGTGTCCCTTTTCCTCTCCTCCACTCAAAAGGTCAACCCCCTCTCTCTTCCCCTTGTCCTTTCTCCTTTCTCTCTCCCCTCAAGCTACCCCACCTCTCACCAATAATGCATTATAACTCACCAGTAATGCACCAACTCACATGCAACTTACCCTATCTTCCAAAATAGTATACCCCACCCCCTCTTTCTCTCTCCTATCATATCCCATGACCCAAATACCCCCCTCTCTCTCTAAAGGGCGCCATGTCTCTTGTCTTGTAGCTAAATAACCTCCCCCACACTCACACACACTCAGATTCATTGAAAAAGGTGCCCACAGACCCATCCCCACCCGGTGGTTACCTGATTTTTCTTGTGTTCACACACATCTGCACACAGATTCACCTCTGAACACACTCCCCTCTTTCCCCTCTTGTAATTACTTTATTCTCCATGTCACCTCTCACTTCTTTTCATCAACCCATCTCTCTCTCTTAGTCTCTCTCTCATGAGACTGCTGTTCTGGCACATATACACACAGCCAGACAAGTGGGGCCCACAGTCACATGGCCTATGTACATAATGATTTCTTCATTTCTAAATTCTAGAATTTCTCCCCCCTCCTCCCCTATATAAAGAGGGGTCACCATCACACAAAAACACACGACCATCACCAAAGAGTACACTATGCACTGTGTGTGCCTAGTGCACACACACACACCCACACCATCACCATCACCACAATCACCATGCTTGTCTTGAGCATGACCTCTACACCCTTGGCTATGGAAGATGAAGGGCAACTTAATGAAGGATGATGGCCATAACCCTCGTGCGAGTCTTCGCCATCATCTCCCACCTATCATCCATGTGCTCTACCACTCTCTCCCTTCTCTTTCCCCTACCCTATGCCCCCCATTTCATCGCCTTATCCTCTAAATAAAGATTGAGGTTTTGTGAGTATGTTTTCTTGCAATGTTTTGCCCATGTGAGGTGTGCGGAATCGCCACCTAGTCTTTTGTTTGGAGTGAGCTTGTGTATGTGTGAAGGGTGTGCGGATTCGCCATCCTTCTGTGGTGCCTAAGTACTAAGCCGCTATACTCTCTCTCTCTCTCTCTCTCTCTCTCTCTCTCTCTCTCTCTCTCTCTCTCTCTCTCTCTCACTTGATCTCATTCCCCTTCCTCTTCATCATTACTCCCAAGCATCCATCTCTCTTGGATGAAAACTTTGTTATGGTGATGTGTTGTTTGCGTCCTAGCCGCTGAAGCTAGGTGGTGCCCCCTGTTTGCTTTACCATGACAGGCTCGAGGTGCTCCATTCGGTCCCCGGTGTTTTAGAGGCCGTCGGGGGTTCGGGGTTCGCTTTGCTCCCGTCACCACCTCCATGTCGTGTATTTTTAAAATACACTGCTTTTTCTTGATAGTGTGAGCGCTCCATCCCTTGGCTGCTCCAAATGCCTAATGAACCATAAGTGTCGAGGAAAAAAGCACTATGTGAAAAAGAATGTGCTGAAAAAAAAAACAAACTTTCGTTTGGCATACATATGTATTTTGATTGAAAATATCAATAGGGAGATCTTATGTACTTCCAGACACCTTCTTGTCTTTTGATAGCTCAACTGCACCCCCATGTAGACCAATGCTCGATAGAATAGATTCTAGTTCTCGTATACACTCTTCTCTTCTTTCTGTAGGCTCCATATTCCAAGCGTAATTAATATGGAGCATAAGCAACTTGTCAAGAATTCATAGACGAGCATGAAGGGTGCACACATGCACATTTACCAATGGTATTGAAAGAATAGGATCCCAATTTGGATCATACATGTTTCAATTAGGGGGTACTTGATGGTCACAATTGAGGATACCTTGAAACCATTGTTGTAGTGCTTTACCCACTGCTTGTGTAGTGGGTACACCTTTTGAAGAGTTGACTGTAACTTTGCCTCCCTTACCCTTACCACCTTTTGACTTGCTGGCCTTTGCACCCTTTCCATCAGTTCCCATTGAGACTTTATTGTGGCAACAAAAATAAATGCATAGAAAGAGGGTCATTGCACCTTGCTTGCACCCTAACATACACTTGAGTGTTTTCAAGTCTCCTGCCAAATGCCACTCAACTTGGAACGTTCCAAGACCTGAAACATGCAATCTCTGTCCTTCTTGCTGTTGTTGAATGACATTAATGATTGTTGTGTGATTGAAATACCATTTGAAAGTCTCATGTGTCTCATGTGGGAGATGAAAAGCTGCCAATCACCAAATACTTTTCTCTGACTGAACACCTAAATAAGTGTTTTCCTTCTCATTGGCATTTAGCTCCATATCGACACCCACCAAGGCCCTGCTCATCAACGTAACACTTACCCTTTCGAGCTGTTGATCTTTAACAACTTGACACTCATCAAGCTTCATAAAAAATATCGCTTTCCCATCACACTCTTCTTGTGTCAACCCATAAAATCTTATCATTGACTCGTGGAGCTTCAACAAGTCAACATACACATTGTTGAACTCGTTGTAGCAGAATAATTTGTTGTCTTCTAATGGCATGTCATCCTTCACATACTGAAATCTGTCCAACAAGCTTGCAACATCATTATTGGCGCACTTTTTTGCAACACTGACATTGTAAGGCATTGACAGAAACCGAAACAAACCTTTTGTCCGGTGATCGACTGTGATACTTTTATACAAAGATTCATAGGCCTTGAAACTTATTCCTGCACTGTCACACACCTCCATCATCTCTTGAGGAGACAGAATGTTCTTGAGCTCACTGAAATACTTCTGCCGCAAAACATTAGCAATGTTAGCATTGGATGGATCATCTAGTAGCTCAACCAACTCCTTTGGCTTAATGATATGTTGCAGCAAAGCACGTTTGGTTGTTTGAGCATCGGGATCAATTCCCATCATCATTCAAGCCAAGTTTCTGCATATTTAATTACCATTACACAAACGTGTAGAACATATAGGAAATCAGAATCTTGCATCAGTATTCTTACTGAGTTTGGCGGACACGTTTCTTTTGAGCTCCACCACTTGAAGATAGCAAGGACATTGCTTGTCTCTTGCAGTTACGAATGTGGTAGCTGAGGGAAATGTGTGTGAGATGATCGATTCGCCGACGCATATTGCGTGAAGTGTGTTGTAGTTGAACATAATTGTCTAGTCGACACTCCTGCTCTTTTTTTTTTTGCTGTACTTTTTCATTGAGATTCGCCATCTCATCATTCAGTTGCTTCATCTTCTTGTTGGCTTCCTCTCTAACTTGTTGTAGATCTTTCGCAGATTTCTCTTGTAGTAGTGATGAATAGGCAGCCAAGAGATGTTTACTTGCTTCCCTTTCATTCACAAAAGTTGAATACAATCTCCAGCAGTAGACAAACAGTCCGCCTCTTCTATCTCCAATAAAACGCAGAAGATCAGTGACATTACAAAAGGATAGTGGGTTGAAAGCAAGGGATGGTGGTACAAAATTGGTTGTCCTTGACACCACCTAGGCTTGGTGGGTGTGGTAAGGAGAATCAGACCCAAGTAAAACATGCAAAATTGAACAAAAAGGAGAAAAAATAAATTCAATTTCTTGGAGGCTTTATAATTTACTCTACTTTATTCTTTTTTCCCGAAACGGGTTTTAACAGATAAACGACGTGGGTGCAAGAAGTGGGGAAGGATATTCGGCTGGCTCTCTCTCTCTCTCTCTCTCTCTCTCTCTCTCTCTCTCTCTCTCTCTCTCTCTCTCTCTCTCTCTCTCTCACTCACTCACTCACTCACTCACACTCACACACACACATTCTCTGTTTTGTTCTTTGTGGAGCACCCACCCTTCCCGCCCACCCTCTCTCTCTCTCTCTCTCTCTCTCTCTCTCTCTCTCTCTCTCTCTCTCTCTCTCTCTCTCTCTCTCTCTCTCTCTCTCTCCCCCCCCCCCCCCCCCCCCCCCACCATACAGCCATGGCATCTCAAGCTAGTACCATATCTTCAGAGATGACGATGGATACTGAGCGTGATTCCTTCACCTATCTCGAGTCAGGGGTACCTGCATCTACAGAGGGTGCTATGATGGAAACCACGAGCATTCATGAACCTGTCAGCAACCAAGTATTTTTGCTGGGCTATTGGGCACAAAAGAAGCGTGAGCAACAACACAAGGACCACAACCCTGCTAAGAGAGCTGAACTTGCTATAACCAGATCAAGGAACAATATATGCAAAGACATGGCTAGATGTTGGCGTCGGCAGACCCAAGGACTAACACCACTAGAACAACAAGAAATTCTAGAGTAGCTCATGCATCATCAGCCATTTTCCAAGTTGAGGAGTTCGGATGTGCAATCGAGTCTTCTTTTTTGGCGTTCGCAACACATTGACTCAGCTGAAAGTGCCCCACTCTTCAACTGAGATTTTTGTGAAGAGAAACTCTTTGACGATGATACTGAACAATGGTGATCAGAGCATAACCACTGTGAACCAGTCCAAAATTGTTGTTGCCTTGGGTGTTCATCGACGTAGTATAGCGGTAGCAAGCAATCGACTGGGAATGAAAGATGAGGATGAATTGTTGCCACTTAGTGCTTGTCACAGACAGTTGCCTCTGCATACAAGTATCACAATCGAAACTAAAGATTTGGTGGCCGCTTTCTGGAAATCCGAGACAAGAGTTTCTCCTAACAAAAAGGATATATGTAAGCACAAAATCAAGGCAGAATGTGTCACTCAAACATCTCATACATCTTCTAGATGATTCTCAAGTAATATGTGTTGCCCACACTGTAATCCTTGCTCGCCTTTTTACTCTTGGATTAAAGCAAAATACCACAACTTGTTAGCCAACAATCATTGTACGAATACTCAGCTCCATAGTACCATTTCCAACATGCCAAACCTGGTACATTCTAGTACCAATTCCTACCTCAGTAGTACCCAATTTGAAGCTTTTCTAGATTTTGAATAGTACCAAACAGATGCATAGTACCATTGTTTGGTAGAAATGCTCCAAAGTAAAGATGCATAGTCCCAATTAGGTACTTTTTTGTATCTAGAAAGTTGTTATTTTGGAACTATGGATCCATTTTGTAGCTTTGCAGTATACAAAAAAGTACCCAAATTGGTACTAGGTTTCCAAATTGGTACTATGCAGGGTACAGACATGTACCCACTTTGGGACTAGGGATCCTATTTGATACTGTGAATTTAGGTTGGTACTATGCAATGTACAAAATTTGGTACTAGAGATACTGTTTGATACTACGAATTCATGTTGGTACTATACAATGTACAGGATTTGGTACTAGGGATCCTTTTTGGTACTATGAATTCAAGCTAGTACTATGCAATGTACAGGATTTGGTACTAGGGATCCTTTTTGGTACTATGAATTCAAGCTAGTACTATGCAATGTACAGGATTTGGTACTAGGGATCCTTTTTGGTACTATGAATTCAAGCTAGTACTATGCAATGTACAGTATTTGGTACTAATGATCCTTTTGGGTACTATGAATTTAGGCTGGTACCATGCAATGTAGAGAATTTGGTACTGGGGATCATGTTTGGTACTATGAATTCAGGCTGGTACCATGCAATGTAAAAAATTTGGTATTAGGGATCATGTTTGGTACTAGGTTTGGTACTATGAATTTAGGCTGGTACCATGCAACGTACAGAATTTGGTACTAGAGATCCTGCTTAGTACTATGAACTCAGGCTAGTACCATGCAATGTACAAAACTTGGTACTAGGGATCCTGTTTGGTACTCTGAATTCAGGCTGGTACCATGCAATGTATAGAATTTGGTAGTAGGGACCCTGTTTTGTACTATGGATTCGGTTGGTATTATGCAATGTACATAATTTGGTACTATGGACCCTGCTTGGTCCTATGAATACAGGTTGGTTCTATGCAATGTACAAAAATGTACCCACTTTGGTACTATGAATCCAATTTGGTACTATCAATCCAGTTTGGTGCTTTTCTACAATTAATTTGGTACTATAGCCTGAAATCTGGCAATACAGTGCCAAATTTGGTATTTTAGAATGAGTTGGTGGTTTACATTGTTAATTTTGGTACTGCAAACTACTTTGGTGCTTGGCTGTTTTATAGTAATATTCTGAGCTCTAATGTGGATCAAATTTTGTATATAGGTGGAGCTCTATAGAAGATTCAAAAGCACGTATCCTGCGGTGGAGTTGTCACTTAGGTCCTTTGAGACACTCAAGCCATTCTTTGTCCAAAAATTAAAGGAGCGCTATACTTGCTGCTGTATTTACCATATCCAGATGGTATACTTCAGGGATGCTTTCAATCAAATGCGCCAGAACAAGTTTGGGCATCACACAAAGGAACATCCATGTACATGCTCCATTTGTGGTACACAGTGTGAAGTAGGTGAGTGTTCTACAAACCAGGCAGTTTTTCAGCACATAAGTATCTTGTTGGATTTCATATTGTGCCCTCGCCCTAAGGATCATGAATATCACGCACAGAGATGCTTGCTGGGAGAGTGCCCTAGATGTGGTGTAAGGAAGTTGTCATTCTTCCCAGACGAGATTGCAACAGATAGCAGGGAGGTGATTGTTAAGATAGACGAGATTGCAGCAGATAGCAGGAAGGTGATTGTTAAGATATTTAAGGATGTGGGTATTGGACAGGTTAATGCTGAAGGAAACGAGAAGAAGAGAAAGGAATTAGTCATGGAAAGGATGAAAAGTGCAACTTTCATTCATCTTTTTTCAGATCATCTGAAAAGCTTTGTCAAGCACAACTTTGTTTTTAGGTGGCAGGCCAAACAATTTAAAAACTGCTTGCTAAAGTTTCCAAGTGACGTTGTGGTTTCTGCTGTTGATTTTGCAGAGAATTACAGCTTTAAAGTGCAGAATGAGATTAAGTCCATGCATTGGTGGTCAACACAGGTCACAATACTGGTGCACATCTCTTATATCAGAAATTCAGTAGGAGCCATTGAGAAGACTCTGCATTTTTACATATTAGACGATAAGCTCCATGACACGCTCTTTGTTCAACATTGTTTTCTCTTGCATGACAGCTGGATGAAACAACAAGGACAATGTTTCCGTTATCATTGGGTTTGGTCAAATGGTGCCGCTTCACAGTTCAAGGCAAGACGATCGTACTATTTTGTAGCCAGGTATTATCAGTTGACAGGATTGCATATGATGCACACTTCTCCGCTTCAGGACATGGAAAAGGAGAGCATGATGGTGCAAGTGTTGTTATCAAGAGAACCTTAAAGCATGAGGAGCTAAAGCCCAATGACTGGCCCATGAAGTGTGTGGCTGATGTGGTCAATTTTCTAAACGCGATGTTTAACACAGTGAGGGAAGGTGGGGGTGCCAGCGCAAGAAGGGTCTTTTGGTTGGTTTCATCGAATGATGTGTTGTGTTCTCCACTATGGGATTGCAAACCAATTGCAGGGTCTCGCTCATTCCATTGTGTTGACGGCTACTCAATACACAATCCATGTGATGTGCGTTTTTGGACGCTGTCTTGCTTTTGTGATCCTTGTGTGCATGGGCAATGGAGGAGATGCAATAATAAACAGTGCACTGAAGAATGGAAATATCTCTCCATTGAGCCATTGACAGAGTCTGTACAAGTAGGTAGTGACGAGGACGAGGATGATGAGGAGACCTACAATGATCTGCTTTCCTCCCAAGTGAGTGTGGATTTAACCATGCCTATGTATGAAGGAGACCCTAAGGTGCTAAGCCAATTATTGTCCATTGGGGATAACTTTGCAGTGAAAGCAGCCGAGGAGAAAGAGGACTTCTACCTTCTAAAGTGCACCAAAACCATGTACCAGGCACCAAGAGTACTGAAGGACCTTTGGCATAACAAGATCGTAAAGGGTGGAATTCTAGTTGAGGATTTGTGCTATGCCCTGGTTGAGGGCAAAGTTGATACTTTTACCCTATTGAATGAGAAACCACTGGTCATGATCTACTCCCATCTTGTTAGAGCCATACGGTTCCCCATGGAGGTCAAACCGGGCCTGCATAACCATTTTAAACTATCCTTAGAGATATATGAAAATATCTACAACAGTATGCCATATGACAAAGGGAGTGACCACGAGGGGAGCCATACAGCGTAAACCCCAACTACAAGTCTAGCCACTGGCAGCAACAGTTGTAATTCTCTTGAATAGAATCTTACTTGTGATCAGTAGTGTGTACTTGCTAATTTGTTTTCAGTTGACTCTTGTAGTACCAAATTTGATAGCCAGACTGCCTAATCCTTGTTTGATAGCAAGATACTTTAATATCGTTGAAAATATCTTAGGCAGGTGTAAGAATCTGGGTTTAGTTATCAATGGGACAGAAATTAAAGTGGGAAGGAGTAATCAATGCTCGTGGGTTATTTGACATTTCTGTTGATTCAGGCTTCACATGCAAATAGCAACAGAAAAATTACCAAAGAAGTGGCAAGAAAAAGATCATGTGCAGAAAAATTAAGTGCATGTGTAAAACTTTTGCAGACGAAGGTTCATGCCCAGCAATAATTTCTTATTACACGAAAATGCCAGTCTTTTACAGAATCTTTTACACATCAGGGGGGTCAAACCGGTTCGAGTACCCTTCCAAAGATACAAAGTAGTCAGCAACATACAAGGAGATGTCGTCCTCTACATCAAACAGGGGTGTGCACCGGCTATAAGGAGTGGGGAACTTCTCATTCCCCTGCCACCTGTATTGTTTTGATTTGATTGACCTTCTCGAAATTGTCCCCTGCAACCACTTGGGCCTCGACCACGACCTCTACCTCTACCTCTGTTGGAGTTAGAATAGAAGGCCTGTTCAGAATTATTTTTGCCATGAGAAGAAGATGTGTCAAGGTTCTTCTCCTCAAGAATAAGCATAGAAATCAAATCTTGGAACACGGGGATGTCGTCTCTTGTATTCATGGAAGACCTGAAATGTACATACTCATCTCCTAGGCCATCCAAGCATGCACGGACAATGTCATCGTCTTCCACTGAGACTTTAATAGATCCAAGAGCCTCAATGATACTCTTGATCTTCAAGGCATAATCATTGATGGAGAGGTTGTTCCTCTTAACCTGATTTAGCTCCGACTTTAGTTGAAGCTTCCTGGCCTTGGTGTTCACCTCAAACACTCTGCCTATGGTTTTCCATGCAATGGCGGGGGTTTCACCATCCTGTAGATAGCCCATCATGCCATCTGTGATGCTCATAGAAAGCCAATACATCACTTTGCTCTGGCCTTGTTGTCAGTCCCTTAAAGCTTTTCTTTGCTCTGCTGTAGCATTTGCCTCAGGAATATCTGGTTCCTTTTCATTGTCTCCTTCTACATAGTCCCAATAACCTTTCCCTTTTAGAAAATTAGTTATTCTGAACTTCCATGCAGGGTAGTTATTTTTCTCAAGCTTCTCACTGACAATCTGATTGAAACCGTCAGACATCTTGAAGCACTAAGACAAAATAGCTGCAATCTGCAAAACCCTGCAAATCTGTTGAACCTGCACTGTACTTGTACAGTAAATCTCTATATATTGTACTTTGGAGACCTGTTCAGAAACTTGTACGAAAAACCTGCAAATCTGTTGAACCTGCACTGTACTTATACAATAAATCTTTGTATATTGCACTTTGGAGACCTGTTCAAAAACTTTGGCATCTGGTCGTGGATTGCGAACGAAGAGATTGTGATTCTCTTGCTCTCTTAGCCTCTCTTGCCTGCACCAGGCTCTGATACCATGTGAAGAATGAGGATGCAAGAGAGCTACACGAGACAAGCACAAAGCACACAGAGATGGAAAGCTTCTTCTTCTTCTTCACTAAGAAAAGAGAGTACAAAATGACTAAGTGCTAAAGCTGAAAAATAGCACATATGTACATGCGGTCACTAAGTGTGAACTCGCTACAAGCATACTAGGCTGGCACTATAAGTGTAGTCCAGCTGTAGAATCACTGGCAGAGATCCTCCGTGTCGGTCACCTAACGCGCCAGTGAGTAAATGTCGTAAGCGGCCAAGACCCGTAGTGGATGCCAGCTCAAGATGTAGACCTAGACATCTCAACAATAAGTTTTTTTCCATTGTTTGAACCGTGCAATGCTTACTCAGTTTAATTCTTTCATTCTTCCTCCGCGGCTCTCCCAAAGGAGCTACCCAAAAACTGCCAAAAAGTTGGGCCCTTAGGGCGGATTAAACCTCCTATTTTTAGCCCCCCTTTTGCATGTGAGGCCTCCCTATTTTTGGCTTCATTTCCTTATGACCCAAGTCATCCACTGCGCGGGATCCCCCTTTTAATCGGGGCACCAACGGCGCCGTCGGTGCTCCCAAGCCTCCTCTCAAAAATGGTTGCCCTTTGGGTGTGTGAACAATGGCCACGAGGGCCTGCCATGTCATCGGATGCTCACGCTACACAGCCCAGGGCCACCGCCTGTAGCGATCCACCTACGCCTGCCAACTACCCAAAGGTGCCAAAATACAGAGGGTCACAACCCAAGCAACGCTCAAATCCGTCAGCCACCATTGGGAGCGCCACCACAACAACGCCACGAGCTCGACCCCATAGCCGGGGAGCTCAACATGCTCACCACATTGATGCCTCACAAAAGGTGATGCCCCATTATATATATCCCACAATCAGTTTGCCCACGTGCACATATGGGTTCATGCGACGATGCCACATGGCGGCGCCAGAGGGGTCCCCCTCCAAGCCTCCCCAAGCTCACACATTCCAAAGAGACTTTATGAAGGAACCTTTTTGACCAACAACTTCTCTCTCTGCAGTTTGATGCCTAGGGGTCGGATGACCGAGCCATAAAAAACAAGTGGGAGCTCCTGTCCCTAACTTCAAGTTGTCAAGCCCTTGTTGCTTTTCGACCTTGTCGGGCCTGTCAACCAATATAACCAAAAACTAGTAAAATCATCTGGCCTCACCTAACCGACAATCGTCACCAACTTCAAGAGTCTGCATCTTCTTGGTCCGCACTCCGTTTGAGACGCTGTCACTTTCTGTCTATTCCATACACCGCATAGAATGCAGAAAATTCTTGGCAAGGCTCCAATCATTAGATGGCACATCTTCCGAGGTGGCCAACCCAACACAACCTAACCCCCGACAAAACTTTGATTGGTCGTATCTTGGCATCCAGGACTCCGATCGATGATCTGAAAAGACCGACATGCTCCATAAATCAAGCACTACACACCATAGTCCCAAACTGTCTCGGACCACCTAGCATCACTTGGCCTATCCATCTCAAATTTGCAATCACTTCCAACTTCTCCGCTGTCACTTGCCAGCACAGGCTCTTCCCATCTGCTCTATCCCTCTTCCGTGCATCTGTAAGCATACACATTGATCATTGTTTGTGTCCTCTTCTAGGGTTGACACACTTTGGCTGCACCATCATTGCCCAAGTGATTCACCCATAACCGCAGCCATCAGTACACACAGTATGCCCAAATCACTTTAGCATTTCTTCGCACACTTACCTGCCTCATCAGCACTCCTGGCCCTATAATCACATCATCTACACCAACCAACAATTTTGATCCTCCCTCCCAACCATGTAAAGCAGAGATCATCTCCATGGAACTCCGTATCTGGTAGATAACATACCTCACTGATGCACTTACAAGCATATATTTCGACCATGTATTGCATACCTCTTTTGACAACTTGGACTCACCCTTGACATCTCCTTTCCTCTCCATAGAACATGCTCGTGGCATTGGACTCTCCACTTGTATAGGGACTAACCCTCGCATCACCTGTACCCTAGTCAAAGCTTTATCCACAAGCACTAGAATCTCTTTATCCATGGTATCCTCAGTAGCATCAAAGACCCAATGAGCTTCACTTTTACAACATACCTGATCCAAAAAACCTGCACCTATAGCATCATCATGGAAATACATAGGTACCTCCAGATGCTCTTCTCTTTCGGCAGCATCCATCACCTCATGAGCTTCAGAAATATGCCCAACCCCCTTGGTTTCTATTTCATCATCATCCCCTTGTCGTTTTTTTCGTTTTTGTGCATAGATGTGAGCTACGGCTGTTAGCCTTTGCTCATCAAGCTTTTCTAAATCTTCAAGCCTCTCCAACAATTCATGTCCAATCAACTCAAGATCTTTTGCTACCCTTAATGTCAGCGCTTTAAATTCTATTGGTAGTATGGCATCAAGACCATAAACAAGATTAAAAGGTGTAGCATTTAAAGTTGTCTTAAATGAAACTCTATAAGCCCATAGAGCGGCATGTAGATTCATTTCCCAATCAGTTCGTCTTGAACTAACTACTTTAGTCAATACCGAGCTAAGAATTTTAGTCGTGTGCTCAACTTGTCCATTTGCTTGTGGATGATATGGAGTGGATTTGTTATGGATGACCATAAATTCATTACTCAATTACCTCATTGAGAAAATGAGTTCCCCTATCACTGACAATTTGTATTGGAAGTCCATATCTTGTAAATACATTCTCGTACAAGAATGCGGATGTGGTTCTAGCATCATTCTTTCTGGTTGCCTTAGCCTCTGCCCACTTGGTCAAATAGTCTGTAGCTACAATAATATATTGAGATTGAGTTCTATAAGCAAGTGGTTGTATTGGACCAACAAAATCTATGCCCCATCTATGAGTTCCCCTATCACTGACAATTTCTATTGGAAGTCCATATCTTGTGAATACATTCTCATACAAGAATGTGATTGTGGTTCTAGCATCATTCTTTCTAGTTGCCTTAGCCTCTGCCCACTTGGTCAAATAGTCCGTAGCTACAATAATATATTGAGCTTGAGTTCTTTAAGCAGGTGGTTGTATTGGCCCAACAAAATCTATGCCCCATTTTGCAAAAGCTCTAGTCCCCCATCATTGGTCTTAAAGGCATGCTATCTACCTTGATTGGCATTTTTGCTCGTTGGCATGCATCACACTTTAGAACATATTCTTTGGTATCTACAAAAAGTGTTGGCCACCATATGTCTACCATTAAAATTTCTCTAGCGGTGGTTTCACTGACCTTCAGCTAATCCAACATGTGCTTGTTCTAGAGTGGGAATGTATGCATCTTCATTTGCACAAATACGCAAATGTTGATCCTTTCCTCTCCTATACAATTGGTTTTCAATAAAAGCATAATCTCTTGCTTCAGTTTCAATATCTCATATCCTCTAGAAACGTTCTACTTGATAAGTAAGAAACTAGAGAGTTACTCCACTTAGGAACAAGTGAAATATGAAATAATGTCACATGAGGTATGGGTGCTTGTTTCTAGCATTTAAGACAGTTTTTTACAAATGAGTGAACATCACTCCTCATGGTTGGCCAGAATACTCCAAGTCTCAAGATCCATTCCATAGTTTGGTCTTTCGCAAAGTGAAGTCCTACTATGGTTATGTGCGCTTGACTTAGGTATTGGGTTTTCTCCTCAGGAGTAATACACAAAAGCAATATTCCATCTCGATTTCTTTTGTATAGTCTTACAACTAGTAATTGATACATAACTGATTGCCCAATTAATCCTGGTGTAGGAAGTGGTATTTGAGAATCCACTTGAGCTATGGTCATCAATCAAACCATATCTTCTAACCAACGGGTTATCATTTCCACGAAGAACAGATATGCATCTGGTAGATCATCGTCTACTCCTTTTGGTGGTTCTCCTTAAATATCCATGGCTTTATTCCAAGGAGGGGGATTAGTAGATATGCATTCTGGGGTAGCCCCATGGAAAATCTCTCTCGCTCTACTTTCTAGTTTCTATTTGCAAGTTTCGGAGAGGAGGAAAGCATGTCGTTGTTTTGGTCTTTGTACATGACCCCCAATCCACAATGCTTGCATAGACCCCCTTCTGTCCAAAGTGAAGCATCATGTTACAGGAGTGAAGGTCATTGTGGAGATAGTCGTATGCATGTAGATACTTTAGGGTCTGCAAAATGTTATTTTGGAATAGCTCTATTGCTCCTTCAGTGGTTACATAATCGCGAATGGCAGGTTGATTGCCATCTGCAGTGCACTCTCTTATCCACTGCTCTACATGGCTGCCATTCCAAAAACGTGAAATGAGCATTGGACACTCTATGTGGCGGACCATGGCAAGTGGATAAATAATGTCGTGATAAGCGATGTCCAAAACTGTGGCTTCGTCCATGATGACCTGCTGATCCACTGTGGGTCCATGCAAGTGGACTTTGAAGATCTTCACCGCGTACGGTGGCTCTTTAAATGCAGGATGTGTGACACCTACATGCTTCACATGTGCCAATATCCCTTTGAGCCGATCTAAAATAGAGAAACCTATAGGTCACTCTGAAGTGAGAAGTGTAGCATCATGCCTACAGCACTCCACGAGTCGACCACTAAATTCTAACTCAACCCTGTGGTGAGAGATAGACTACTGCACCACACGAGTGAGAATCTAAGTCTATCCTAAAACCCTTCTCTATAGTGAGCCAAGTGGTTGCACAACACATGAAAAGTGACTAGTTTCTACTCACTTCTAGAGTGAGCCGGATGGCTACACACCACGAAGTGGCCTATAACTTGCAATCCACCTCTGTGATGAGAGAAAAACAACTACACCACACGAGTCTGGCACAACACACAAAAACAAGTTAGAAAAAATGGTAAACTTCAAAATTATACCTTAAGCTCCAGCTATCTATTGCTCCTCTTGTAGTCGTTGGTTTTGATCGAAACCGGTGACCGTCCTTATATAAATATTTTTTCGATCGAAAGATATTTTGATCGAAAAAAATGAAACGGCTATTTGGTGATTATTCGAGATTTCGACGTATAATGACGTTTTATACGTATATTTTTTTCGGTACGAACATATAAATACAACATAAAATGTAATTTATAGCAGTAAGAACAATCTTTCTGTCATAAAATCTAATATCTAACCAACCCAAATGATTTTCTCATATTAAATTGATCACTTAATGTGGGAGAATAAACGGGAACAAGTGTTAGATATAGATATGTGCTTATAGATCTATCTCAACATGGGGCCAATGGTAAAGGGGCCCAAATGAGAGATGGCATATCAAAGAGCAAGGCTAACCAATGGAGCATAAGACCTTAGGGTTAGCTTCAATGACGACCTCCAATAATGTGTCAAAAAGTCCTTTGACCTTAGGTAAGCTAGGGCTGAGCTTGAGGTGGGAACCCGGCCTAAGCTCGAGGTGCTTGTCCTGCTTGAGGTGCTTGTCCTGCTTGAGGTGCTTGTCATGATTGAGGTGCTTCATTAAGGTGCTTGAGGTGCTTTGACATGCTTGCTTGAGATGCTTGTGGGAACACCCCCTAGTCCAAGTGCTTTGTCATGCTTGATGATTAAGGTGCTTGAGCACCAAAAGTCAAAAGTATCCCTACAAGAGGGGGGGCGAGCCCTTTTCCTAGGGACTAGAGAGAGAGCACACACTCACACACACAAGGAAGGCCCAAGCTTGAAGAGGCAGCAGGGACACATGTCAGGCCCCTACCCATGTTACCTTCATGAGATGCTTGAATCCTATTGGCTAGGCTTCAAAGGGGTCCAATGATAAATTACTTGAATTATCTAATTGTTTTTGCATTTATCAAGTCCTCTCTCTCAAAGGGGAAAGGGGGACACTTGTCCCAAGACTACACCTATTGCTAGAAATAGCCCAAGCTTGTGATTGGCTAGGATGGCAAGAGCCAATGAGCTTCAATTATGAGCTAGAAGGGGGGGTTGACCTAGCAAGGAGGGGGGTTTCTTGGGGGGTATACTCACCCACACACACTCACAAACTCTCTCATTGTGTGCTATGCAAAGTGCAAGAGATCCCTCTCCTTCTCCAAGCAAGTAGAGGTTGAGAGCTTACACCAACACTCTTGGCTATGGAGTGCGAATCCAACCAAGAGCCATGCTTCAATTCTTAAGCTTGCCATCTCCTTCTTCTTCATTACTATGCTATTATGTATGCTAGCAACAAGAGTTATGATAAGTGAGGAGCTACTTCTTTCTCCTATGAAATGTTTCTTCTTCCTCTTCCCTACCCTCATTCCCTGCTAGCTCTCTCCACCTTCGAAGGTGTTTGAGGTCTTGGGACTGAGGCTTGGGATAGTTAAAGCTTTCTTCAATTTTATGTTATGTTATGTTTGTGATGCATGAAGCTTTCGATCTTCATTGCATCACCTAGGTCACAAGGAACACAAAGGTTGTATTGTAACAAGTCTCTCTTAATGAGAGAAATCATAATACAAATGCCTATTGGAGGGGGGACCAGCTCCACATAAATCCGGTCCTCAACTGTTGTCATGTTCTCTAAATTCTCTCTCTTGCAAAAGTATTGTTCATGCCAAGTTAACTAATTGCTATGATAATGTTGCTATCTTCAATTATGTTCACCGGCTATGCTCACAAAGTCATTTCTCAAAAGTACTCTCATTAATTTCCGCTACTCTCAAGTTAAATAGGCCAATTCCATTACATTGGTATCAGAGCATTTGGTTTCTCTTTTCTTGCTTAAGAAGAGAGGTCCTTAAGTAGCCTATAAATGGTTGATGTTGTTAATTATAATAGGGTAAGTGGAACTAGGATCTATTATCGGTTTTGTTGAGCCCACTATGTGGGGGATGATGCACACCTCGGGAGCTTTGGACTTAATAATGGAGTCTTTTTAGACTTGCCTACGGCTTTACCATTATTGAGCCATAAGAAGTCCGAAAGGAGCTAGCCCTCGGCAACTCTGCTATGTTAGACCTACTCCTCTACTCTCTATAATTAACCACTTTGAGCCGTGGGTGTAGATACTTAAGAGCCAATTTTCAAAGGCTAAGAGGGGTGGCAACTAAGGTTTTGAATTGCCAAAGCATACACTAGGTACATACATAAATTTTGTTAACATGGCTGACAATAATCAAGAGAGTAGAATGAACATTGATAGCTTTGATTTTGCACATGAAGGTGCTAATGATGATGCTCCCATGTTTGTGAATTATCTCGTCACTAGGTTGCAGCAAGCTATGGGCAACCCTGCTTTGCAAGCCGAAGTTACTCAACAACTTCGTGCTTATGGAATTTCCCTTCCTCTCCAAGAGGAGAGAGAGCTTAGGAGGCCTCTTGATGAGACCCCCAAAAGAAGACTCTCTCCCATTCGAGAGGAGGAATCCAAAGAGAAAGAAAGCAATGAAAGTCTAAGTTCCTCTAAAGATGTGGCTCCATGAAGACGGCGGTCTAAACGATCGCCTACTCCTCCCAAGAGGAAAAGATCAACACATAGTCCTTCTCCTCATCACTCTGCAAGGTGAGAGAGGAAACAAAGGAAGAAAAGGGCTAGGAAGAGGTCACCCTCTTCTCCTTCTTCTTCACCTTCCTCCTCTTCCGACGAAATTTATGGCTATTCTCCTAGATAATACAAGAGGGGAGGACATCGCAAATCATTTCCTACATGGCGAAGGTCACAAAAGCTAAAGAAGTTCAAGGAAGGAGGAAAGAGTATCTCTTTTCTCACCTATGATGGCACCTTTGGTGCTACCGACAAAGTGTTGGCCTTCATCCAGCAATTCGATGCGGCCTTTGGAGACGAGGGCTTCACAGAATCCTCCAAGCTACGCCATGTAGCTATGCACTTCCAAAAGTCAGCTCGTCAATGGTGGGCTAGCCTTCGTGGCAATGGTGAAGCCCCAAAGACATGGAAAACTCTACGAGTTTCCATCATGAAGCAATTCCTTGCAAGTGATGCAAAGGACAAAGTTCTTACCGAATGGCGCAGCTTGAAGCTTCTCTCTCATGAATCTATCCACAAGTATGTAGACAAGTTTTGGGATTTACATCTCAAAGCTATTGTCTTTCAAAAGATAGACTTTGTTGAGCAAAGGCAGCAATTCTATGCGGGATTACCTGAAAAGATGGCCGAATACATCAACTCTCAACGGCCTGGTACTATTACCAAAGTAATCCATCACACCATGGTTGCTTCACGCATCAATTTCCATCAAGGGGCTAGACGTAATTTCAAGCCCATGAAAAACAAAGATAAAATGATGCAAAGGAGAAATCCAATGCTCAAAATAATTCCCAAGGCACTTCCAACAACAACAACAACAACAACAATCGGTCCAAGGAGAAGGGAGTTTACAAAGGTAAAAACAAACTCTCTCCTGAAGAGCTTGAAGCTTTTCGCAAGGACCATAAGTGTTTCAAGTGTGGGGAGCAAGGACATGGCTATCGTTCTTGCCCCAAGAAGAATACTCACAATGAGACTCCTAGAGCTTCCACCATCGAAGCTCCAAAAGAGGATGCTCATTGCAAAGGATCATCACTTTTCTATGCTTGGGGAAAGGTAAGAGAGCATGATGCCTTCATCTTGTTTGACCCTGGCTCTACTCTAAACTTCATATCAATGGAGTTGCCAAGTTGGGCATTCAGACTTTTGAGATGGGAGTTATGGTAATAGTTGATGCAGCTTTCAAGGGACAACAAGCCTCCGTTACTCCCTTGATTGGGAAGTTGAGGCTTCATGTCCAAAGCTATGTCGACAAAGAAGACTTCTTCATCTCTCCTCTCCAACATGAGGATGTTATCCTAGGGGCGCCATGGTTTGATCGCATGGCTGCCAACATGAAGCTCCCTGAAAGGAAAATCTACTTCACTTACAGGGGAAAGAACATGTATATAGATGCTAGTGAGCGTGGTCGCACTATTCCACTTGTAAATCCTCTTTCTTTTGATAAGTCAATGAAGAGCTCAGTTTCTGTGTACATGATTTTTGTCAAAGAGTCTCTAAAAGGTAATAATGTTTCATCAAATGTAAATGATAGGAATCAAGAAGAGTTAGACTTGTCTACTTTTCTAAAAGGATTCCAAGATGTGTTCATCGATGATATCCCTATGGACCTACCTCCAAAACGAGGGGATGATGACCATCGCATTGAGCTCCTTCCAGGAAGCTCACCGCCTAACAAACCTCCTTATCGAGTCTCACAAGCTCAACAAGAGGAGATCATGAGGCAAGTACAGGAATTGGTAGACAAAGGGATGGTGAGGCCTAGTTCCTCTCCCTTTTGTTCTCCAGGCCTTTTAGTGCAAAAGAAAGATGGTACATACCGTATGTGTGTGGACTATCGAGCACTAAACCATATCACTATCAAAAACAGATTTCCCGTGCCTCGGGTAGAAGATCTGTTTGATAAGCTACAAGGCTCTACCTACTTCAGTAGGATTGACCTTAAGAGTGGGTATCATCAAATAAGGATAGTGAATGAAGATATCCTAAAGACCGCGTTTCGCACAACATTTGGTCTTTATGAATATCTAGTCATGCCTTTTGGCTTGACTAATGCACCAGCTACTTTCAATCGTTTGATGGAGAAAAATTTTAGACCATATCGCAAATTCACTGGAGTGTTCTTTGATGATATCATCATCTACTCCAAGTCTTTGGAGGAACATAAGCAACATCTCCAAGTGATTTTTCAAGCATTGAGGGAGAACAAGCTTTTTCTCAACCAAAAGAAAAGTGAATTCTTCCTTCAAGAGATTCAATACCTAGGTCATATTATCTCTCACGATGGTATCCGTATGGATCCATCAAAGTTAGAGGTAATAAAATCATGGCCTAACCCAAGAAATCTACATGAGCTAAGAAGCTTTATTGGTATGTGCGCATACTATAGACGCTTCATAGCAAAATTCTCTCAAGTAGCGGGACCACTACATGACTTAACTAAGAAGAACGTTAAGTATGTATGGACTACTAAGGAGCAAAATGATTTTGAAAAGCTCAAAGAGAAGCTTACTTCCGAACCAGTTCTCGTGCTTCCATATCTCTCAAAGCCATTTGAGGTCCAATGTGATGCTTGTGGTGATTGCCTTGGAGCAGTTTTGCTTCAAGAAGGGCATGCCATAGCATATGAGAGCCGAAGGCTCAATACCGATGAACGAGTCTTGGGCATTTACGAGAAAGAGCTTTTAGCTATTCTACATGTCCTAGACACATGGAAGAACTACCTATTGGGGACTCCATTTATCCTACGAACCGACCACCAAAGTCTCAAGTACTTCATGACGCAAACCAAGCTTTCCGACAAACAAATGAGGTGGGCAAATTTTCTTTCGCAATTTAATTTCCATATTGCTCACATAGCTGGTAAGCACAATCAAGTGGCCGATGCACTTTCACGAAGACCAAAAGTTAATGCGGTGTCTATAGCTACTCACAATGATCTATCCTTTATGATAGATGAGTATGCTACTGACCCTCACTTTAGAGACATAATGTCAGCCCTTGCTTTGGGGAAGAAAGAGGAACCATTCACCTTGCAGGATGGTTATCTTCTCCATGGCAATAGGCTATGTGTTACTCATTCCCTTCGTGAGAAAGTTATGTATGAATCCCATGCTCCTCCATATGCGGGGCATAGAGGTATTCAACCTACTCTCCGAGGAGTAGAGACGTATTTCTATTGGCCTACCATGAAAGTGGACATACAAGAGTATGTTTCAAAATGTGTAGTATGCCAAAAGACCAAGTATGATAGAGGGAAGCAACCTGGATTACTCCAGCCATTGCCTATTCCAAATTCACCATGGGAGAGTATATCCATGGATTTCATCTTTGGATTACCCAAGTCTATCCATGGGAATACAGGAATATGGACAATAGTCGACAGGTTTAGCAAGCAAGCACATTTTATTCCTGTCAAAAAGACTATTAAGGCACATCAAATGGCAGCTCTCTTCATATCTCAGATTTTCAAGCACCATGGATTACCCACATCCATCGTGTCAGATAGAGATCCTAGAATGACCAGTAATTTCTAGAAAGGTCTCTTTGAAAATCTAGGAATAAGATTGAATTTCTCTTCGGCCTATCACCCGGCCTATCACCCACAAACGGATGGCCAAAGTGAGATAGCCAATCTTACGATACTCAATCTACTCAAGACCTATGTTACCGAAGTAGATCAACGCTCACAGTGGGAAAAGTACTTACCTCTTGTAGAGTATGCCTACAATAATACTGTACATACTTCTACGGGAAAAGCACCTTTTGAGATCATTGAGGGAAGACCAAAAAGTCCCTTGCTACTCAAAGTACATGGGAAGATCTTCGCCGTCGATGAGTATAGCCGTGACCTACAAGAATCTTTTCAAAAGATTAAGGAGGCTATATCCATCTCTCAACAAAGGCAAAAAGCTGCTGCTGACAAGCACAGAAGAGCTTTAATGTTCAAAGAAAATGATTGGGTCTTACTCAAGTTTCCTAAGGCTTGATTAAGACAAACAACGGGCAAAAATCCTACGAGCCATCAAAAGTATTATGCTAAATTAGCAAAAAGATACTATGGTCCTTTCCAAATCTTGAAGCCCATCAATGAGACGGCTTATCAACTCAAGTTGCCCAACCATTGGCTCATACACAATGCCTTTCATGTAAGTCTACTTAAGACCTACAAAGGAGAGCCACCAACTGAACCAATTATTGAAGACCCTCCCAAAGTTGAAGACCAAGAAGAGGTGCTACAACCCGAAGCTATCCTTCGGCATGAAGACAAGGTACTACGACATGGTAAGATTATCCGACGGTATCTTATTAAGTTAAAAAATTATCCTTTTGAAGATGCTAGATGGATGCAAGGAATACAGCTTAAGGATAGTATGAACCTTGTCAATGCTTACAATGCTACATTAGAGTAAGCAAATGTACAAATCTCTTTTAAATGACTCATGTTTTTGTCTTATAAGACTAGTCCTCTTTTTAATTGTGCACAAGTTTAACTAGTATGCATGCTTAGAATCATGTTTGTGATGACGACGTCTCTCAAACACCAAGTAGAATTTGTCACTCTACTTAGGGAGAATCAAATGGACTAAAGAGCAGACATGCTTGCGGAATCTATGTCTCCCAAGCACCAAATGGATTAGTCATCCATCTTGGAAAGATGTCGTAGGGTAAAAAGGGATCCTCTACCCGCTAAGTAAAATTGACTAATGACTAAGGCTTTATCTCTTCTACCTCATAATCGAGGACGACTATGATTTCAAGAGAGAGGTAATGTCATACAATCTAATATCTAACCAACCCAAATGATTTTCTCATCTTAAATTGATCACTTAATGTGGGAGAATAAACGGGAACAAGTGTTAAGATATAGATATGTGCTTATAGATCTATCTCAACACGGGGCCAATGGTAAAGGGGCCCAAATGAGACATGGTCTATCAAAGAGCAAGGCTAACCAATGGAGCATAAGACCTTAGGGTTAGCCTCATTGAAGACCTCCAATAATGTGTGTAAAAGTCCTTTGACCTTAGGTAAGCTAGGACTGAGCTTGAGGTGGGAACTCGGCCTAAGCTCGAGGTGCTTGTCCTGCTTGAGGTGCTTGTCGTGCTTGAGGTGCTTGTCATGCTTGAGGTGCTTGATTAAGGTGCTTGAGGTGCTTTGACATGCTTGCCTGAGATGCTTGTGGGAACACCCCCTAGTCCAAGTGCTTTGTCATGCTTGATGATTAAGGTGCTTGAGCACCAAAAGTCAAAGGAATCCCTACAAGAGGGGGGGCAAGCCCTTTTCCTAGTATAAGGGGTATGAGCCTCCCGAAAACGGCCACGGGAGGGGACCCCCCACCTAGACACGCTAGCCTCACTCCACGCACTCGTGCACCGTGGGGACTCCACGCAAGGTTCCCCAGGGCACGCTATGACCCTCCGTGAGTACGGGGGAGCTTGAGGCTACGTGGGGCTAGGGACCCGGAATGCAAGACCCGCGAAACGCACCACGGCCGCCGACCCACGAAACGCAACCACGCCCGAGCCGGGCCCCTTTGAAGGCAACTCAACCCGAGCTGGTCCCGTCCGAGCCCTGCCCTCCTGAGCCGGTCCTGTCCGAGCCAGGCCCCCCTGAGCCGGTCCCGTCCGAGCCAGGCCCCTTGAAGACAAACGCACCTTGACCCGAGCCGGTCCCATCCGAGCCGAGCCCTTTGAGCGCAAACGCGCCCACCACGCACCTTCCGCATTGACAACCCAACTCCTGGGTCATCACACTTGGTATCAGAGCTCCAGGAAAAGAGCTCGTGACGCGCCCAACCCTCGGGACGTCACCACTACCCCAAACAAAAAGGAAAGATGCGAGCCAGACAGGGCTCTTTATAACAAAATCAGAACGACCAAAAACGCGATGGACTAACCCGACTTAGTTCGTCGCGCCCCGGCCACTTTTGTGGCCCATGCTGAGCTGAAGACCCATTCCAGTCTACAAGAGACCACAGGGCCCCGTGCTAGCCCTCCAAATGACGTCCACACAGGGACAAACAGGGATCAGTTTGAAGATTGAAGATTCAGCCAAAGCCTTCATGGTGTCATGACGACCAAAGCTACTTCAACCCAAAGACTGCATCTAACCAAGTAAACTCACCCGAGTCAAGATTCAGCGATTGGAAACCAAAGCTGGTGTCAGCCTAAGTCTACAACGCGCATCAAAATGACGGTAAGTTTCCTTGCAACTTCGCAAGGGCTGCATTGCGACGGACTCTACTCATATTCGGGTTTCAAGAAGTCTCCGCGCGGGCCAACGCAGCAGGTGGCTCCGCGCACTCCGGGTTACTTTTTGGGGAATGCTCAAGTATGGGGAATTCTACTTGGGTATTCAAAGCATATCTTTTCAGCCTTCTGCCAAAAATCCAAAAATACACACACACTTCATTCCAAAAATGACAAAAACAAAGCATGTTTTTCTACTTGCATTTTCGGGTACATTTTTCACGCACTTTGCACTTATATGCACCCCTTAGCCTCTGGCCTCATGCATAGCCAAGCTCTCTTTTCCCTTCGTTCGACGAGGACGTCGAACTCTCTTCAACCGGGGGTGTATATAAGGGGTATGAGCCTCCCGAAAACGGCCACAGGAGGGGACCCCCCACCTAGACACGCTAGCCTCACTCCACGCACTCGTGCACCGTTGGGACTCCACGCAAGGTTCCCCAGGGCACGCTATGACCCTCCGTGAGTGCGGGGGAGCCTGAGGCTACGTGGGGCTAGGGACCCGGAACGCAAGACCCGCGAAACGCACCATAGCCGCCAACCCACGGAACGCAACCACGCCCGAGCCGGTCCCGTACGAGCCGGGCCCCTTTGAAGGCAACTCGACCCGATCCGGTCCCGTCTGAGCCCTGCCCTCCTGAGCCGGTCCCGTCCGAGCTAGGCCCCCCTGGGCCGGTCCCGTCCGAGCCAGGCCCCTTGAAGACAAACGCACCTTGACCCAAGCCGGTCCCGTCCGAGCCGGGCCCTTTGAGCGCAAACGCGCCCACCACGCACCTTCCGCATTGACAGCCCAACTCCCGGGTCGTCACACCTAGGGACTAGAGAGAGAGCACACACTCACACACACACAAGGAAGGCCCAAGCTTGAAGAGGCAGTTGGGACACATGTCAAGCCCCTACCCATGTTACCTTCATGAGATGCTTGAATCCTATTGGCTAGGCTTCAAAGGGATCCAATGATAAATTACTTGAATTATCTAATTGTTTTTGCATTTATCAAGTCCTCTCTCTCAAAGGGGAAAGGGGGACACTTGTCCCAAGACTACACCTATTGCTAGAAATGGCCCAAGCTTGTGATTGGCTAGGCTTGGCAAGAGCCAATGAGCTTCAATTATGAGCTAGAAGGGGGGGTCGACCTAGCAAGGAGGGGGGTTGCTTGGGCGGTATACTCACCCACACACACTCACAAACTCTCTCATTGTGTGCTATGCAAAGTGCAAGAGATCCCTCTCCTTCTCCAAGCAAGTAGAGGTTGAGAGCCTACACAAACACTCTTGGCTATGGAGTGCAAATCCAACCAAGAGCCATGCTTCAATGCTTAAGCTTTCCATCTCCTTCTTCTTCATTACTATGCTATTATGTATTCTAGCAACAAGAGTTATGATAAGTGAGGAACTACTTCTTTCTCCTATGAAATGTTTCTTCTTCCTCTTCCCTACCCTCATTCCCTGCTAGCTCTCTCCACCTTCAAAGGTGTTTGAGGTCTTGGGACTGAGGCTTGGGATAGTTAAATCTTTCTTCGAGTTTATGTTATGTTATGTTTGTGATGCATGAAGCTTTCCATCTTCATTGCATCACCTAGGTCACAAGGAACACAAAGGTTGTATTGTTACAAGTCTCTCTTAATGGGAGAAATCATAATACAAATGCCTATTGGAGGGGGAACCGGCTCCACATAAATCCGGTCCTCAATTGTTGTCATGTTCTCTAAATTCTCTCTCTTGCAAAAGTATTGTTCATGCCAAGTTAACTAATTGCTATGATAATGTTGCTATCTTCAATTATGTTCACCGGCTATGCTCACAAAGTCATTTCTCAAAAGTACTCTCATTAATTTCCGCTACTCTCAAGTTAAATAGGCCAATTCCATTACACTTTCCAACTCCGTGAACCTGATAAGAGGCATTGTTGGCACAAGTAACTAAATTCCCATGAGGGATAGACTCAAGAGAGGTGAACAAATCGTGATGTGAGGTAATGTGCTTTGTAGCACCACTGTCAAAATACCACACATGTGAATCTGTAGCACCTAACATGCATGCATCATGGACATCAGGATTATAGGTACACTCTACACTAAAAGCCCATTATGCATCAACATCAGCATCACAATCTTCTTTCACAGAAGACTCAACAATAGCTGCATTTGTAGTGGATCCAGGATTTGCACTGGAACCACCCTCTTTCTTCTTAGCCTCTTTGGCCTTCAACTTAGGACACTGCTTGATAAAGTGATCATTAGCTTTACAATAATGGCAACACATCTTCTTTTTGCCCTTATCATCAGAATTTCCAAACAAATGTCTACTAGCAGAAGCATTAGGAACATGTGATTTTCCACTCGTAGAAGAACCATAAGAAGTGGTTGCATTGATGTTACCACCCTTTCTTTGAGCATCGATAAAAGCCTATTCAATTGCACGCCGTCTAGTCCTATTTTTTCTGGAAAGTGACTCTTGCAACAGCAATGTGCACAATGCATTAAACTTGACAACTTCTGGATTTCCTTGGGTCATGAGTCTCCAAGTACTAAAAAAAGTCCGGTAAGAATCTGGCAAGGCATCAAGAACAGCCTGCACAAGGGAACTTTCTAAAATGACTTCATCTACAGAGAATAAGTTGCTCATTGATATCCTTGACACCAGCAAGGAAAGTTTCCATATCATCTTCCTCATGCATAATCTTTGATTCCAACTCTTTACACAGCAATGCAATTTTAGCCTCATTGCGACATGCATAAAGACCAACCATAACATCCCAAGCCTGTTTGGTAGATTTTGTTCAACAAATATGGGGAGTAATAGTGCACTTCACAGACAACGCAATCAATGCATGAGCCTATGCATCTTTTACATCCCAACGAGCTTGCTCAGCTATAGGCAAAACAACTCTAACAGCAGTAATCCTTATTGCGGCAGGAACTGCAATGTCCCCAACATCGTCTGCATCTTCAGAACCAGGACATACATCAATTCCCTGCACAATATTCTAGATGCCCTACGACACAAGAACATGTTGCATCATATAAGTCCACATAGGGTAATTGTCCCCATCTAATCTGTCCTTAGCAGCAAACATCTTGAACACATATGTGTTGTTGTCAACCATGGTAAATGTTGCACCTGATGTGAAAACTGCCCAAAAGAAGGAGAAACGAAGCAGGAACAACACGTGCTATATAGCACAAACTGTAGAAGACTGTAAGGACTTGTTATGCAAAAAACGGAACTGAGAAAAATTCTGCTATAAATGACGAAATAGCATGTGCAGTACTTCTTGTAGTGGAAACGGAAGCAGAAATGAGCCCGAATAAGAATCTGAGCAGACTAAGTTCTTTGAGCTATCCCAAAAAAAAAATCGACCTCCGAATGCTCGCCAAAGCTCACTGAAATCGGAGAAAGTGAGCAAGCGTGTGCTGGAGCTGCTGGCGACTAAGCCCGAGAGGACGTAACCTACTCTGATACCAATTGTTGGAATTAGGGTTTGTTGAGATGCACACACACACACACACACACACAGAGTGTACGCTCCCAAAGACTGATTCATATTGAGGATAAGATACAAATATATAGGTGAGACCAAGTTGAGTAGAGTGAGCCATATATAGCTCCAACACCCCCACTCAAACAAAGGTCTCTAGCTTTGGATGAAAAAACCCTTGGGGAGTTCAAGGGAAAAACCCAAGCCCCTATACAATGTGAAAATATGAACCAGTGATGATGATGTGAAAGTGAATTGTGCATCTATGTACAAATATACGAGTGACTCAAAGATCACAATGTGCAGATGTGGAGTGTGCATAGTGCATGGTACCTATAGGATTACAATGTCATATGTACAAAGCTATTACAATAGCAAAGAAGCTAATCTAGAAAGAGTGAGGCCGAAGCAACTCCAAGCTCCAAGCGCAAGAGGATGAAACGTGACTTGTTGAGGCCTTTGGTCAAAATGTCTGCAATCATCTGATCACTTGGACGGTGTTCAACCATAATGGTTCCTTTGTGTATTTCATACCTGACATAATGATAATGGACAGCAATGTGCTTTGACTTATTATGTTGAACATAGTCTTTTGCAAGACTAATAGCACTTTGGTTGTCACACCGCAAGGGTGTGCTACAAAGAGGAGAGTGACCAATATCAACCAGCATTCTTCGAAGCCATATCAACTCACGAGCTGCAAGTGATGTTGCAACATATTCTGACTCAGTCGTAGAAACTGCAACACAACGTTGTTTCTTGTTGGTCCAAGAAATAAGACAACCATTTATAAAGAAGCAGTTTCCACTAGTAGATCGCATAGATAAATGTGAGCTTGCCCAGTCTGCATCAGTGTAACCCAAAAGAGAAAGAGATGGTATAGAATTCGATGTGAGTTGTCGTCGATAGACCAAACCAAAATCTGTAGTGCCTTTCAAGTATTTCAACACACGCTTTGCTGCAGACCAATGCTTAAGAGAAGGAAGTGCAAGATGTTGTCCAAGATAATTAGCAACAAACAGAATATCAGGACGAGTGTTCATGCCAACAAACTGAAGACATCCAATCAAGTTAGCATAAGGCTGATTTGTGACAATTTGACTGCCATTGTCAGAAGTGTTCTTCGTAGAGCTCACAAGGCAAGGTGTGTTGGCTCAATGTGCAGATTTCATACCAAACTTTTGAATAGTATCTGCAATAAACTTTGATTTTCGAAGGAATAAAATACCTTTTGTATGATTCCGCTGGATTTGAATGCCAAGACACGAGTGAATCTCTCCAAGATCCACCATATCAAATGCAGAAGACAATAACTTTTTCACTTACTGAAGAAATCCTAAATCATTGGAAACAAGGATGGTATCATCCACATAAAGAGTAAGAATCACAAAACTGCTACCTTGGCGTTTTATATATAAGTTGGGGTCTGAGGAGCAAGAGATGAATCCTTTAGAGGTGAAAAAAAGATCAAATTTTGTATACCAGGCTCGCGAAGCTTGTTTGAGACCATATAGTGCCTTATGGAGTTGAGCAACAAGGTCTTCTTTACCTGGAATAGCAAACCCTTCTGGTTGTTCCATATAAATCTCCTGTTCCAAGTCACCATTAAGAAAAGCAGTTTCGCACATCCATTTGATGAGCTTCTAAATCAAATTAAACAGCAAATGCCAATAAAACTCGAACATTTGTAATGCGAACAACTGGTGAAAAGGTCTCTTGATAATCAACACCAGCTACTTGGGAGTAACCTTTTGCAATTAAACGTGCCTTGAACTTGTCAAAAGATCCATCTGCTTTTACTTTTGTCTTATACACCCACTTACACTTAATAGTTGTACGACCAGGAGGTAATTCAGTTAGTATCCATGTACCTTTAGAGATAAGAGAATCGTACTCTGCTTCCATAGCCTCTTTCCATTGATCCTTTTGTGGTGAAGAGATAGCTTCATCATAAGTAACGGGATCTTCAGAAGTAGAAAAAGCATTATCAACAATATCATCATCATAAACATGACATGAGCCATGTTCAAAATCAATAGGCAGATCAACAAAAATATCAATATCATCATTGGTAGCATTCGGAATGGATGATTGTGAAGAGGAAAGTTTCTCTATAGGAAGAGTTTCATCATCTGAAAGAAATGGAAAAGCCTGAAGTAATGATTTAGTATCATCAGAATCATCCATGGACCATGAGCCTCCCATAAGCTGTTCGTTAAAAGTAGCATCACTATTCACAATTACTTTCTTGGAGGAAGGGTCATAGAATTTGTAGCCTTTGGAAGTGTCAGAATATCCAATAAAAATAACTTTAAGGCCAGGAGCATCAAGATTTGTTCGTGTTTCTTTGGGAACATGAATATAAGCAATACATCCAAAGGTTCTGAAATGAGATACAGAAGGAATGTCAACTGTCCATGTTGTGATGGGTATCTTACTAGAGGGTGCAGTAGTAGGAAGATGATTCTGAATAAATACTGTTGTCAAAGTAGCTTCAGCGAATAGTGCGATTCTTTCGTTCAGCAACGCCGTTCTGTTGAGGTGAATATGGAATAGTGTGTTCATGATGAATTCCACTGTCAACACAGTAATTCACAAACTCTCGAGAAACATATTCGCCTCCATTGTCACTACGAAGCTTCTTAAGGCGACAACCAGTTTGAAGTTCTGCAGCCTTGTGGAATTGTTTGAAGACAGATAAGGCCTCAGATTTTTGTCTAAGTAAAAATACAGTCGTATACCGTGAGAAATCATCAATGAAAGTAATGAAGTAGCGATATTGTGATCTCGAAGAAGGTAGAGGTCCACATATATCAGTATGAACAAGATCCAATGTGTCATGAGAATGAGTTGTATTTGAAAGAGGAAAGGGTTTACGATTATGTTTTCCAAGAGCACAAAACTCACAAATTCCCATATGGGGATGAGCTTTAAGATCCATGCCATGAACAAGATCACGACGCTGAAGATCAAGGAGTTTTGAGAAATCAGCATGAACAAAATGGTGATGCCATACTTTGCAATCATGATCACCTGGAGCAGTAACAGCATTTGCTACAGCATCATTGAGAGAGAGTTCAAACAAATTACCGTTTCGAGGAGCAGTGGCTATAGTCTATCCATCTTTCTCAATTCGGCATTTGGTATGATCAAATTCAACAAAGAGACCAAGATCAACAAGTCTAGCTAGCAACTAAAAGAAGATTACGTTGAAGATCTGGTACATGCTATACTCCTCGCAAAATTCGAGTGGAAGAAGATAAGGTACCAAGATATAAATCTCCAATACCCTTTACTTGACAAGTCGTATCATCAACAAGATAAACAACACGTTGAACTGGTAGTGGATGATAGTTATGGAGCCACTTATACTGATATGTCATATTTCCTGTAGCACCAGAATCAACAATAAAAAGTGAACCATTGCATACATGAAGTATTCTGTCTAGAGCAATTGAACATAGGACGCAGCTTGTTTCTGGTACAATGTTGTTTCGATGTTCAGTAGCGTATGCTCTATTATGATCTGTGTCAAATCGACGCTTATAGCACATATGAGTGGGATGATCAGATCGTCCACAATATTCACAAGAAGAAGAAGCAGAGTCTCTAGATAAACGTGGTTGTTTTATAGTAATATTTTGTTCTTCATCATATTGACGTGCCCAACAATCATCTTCAGTATGGCCATTTCTGTTGCAGTAAGAACACCTACACACAAACTTGCGATGATAATTATCTAAGAATTGTAGTGGGTTAAAAAATTAATCCAAGCTACATTTTCATATTTGTATGAGGAGCCATTTCTTGGAGATCCTCTCTCCAAGATTGTATGTCTTCTTCCACTACAGAGGCTGAGTATGTTGCAGCATTAGATGCCAACAAGGAAGCTATATGGTTGGTACGTTTAGTGGGAGACTAACATGTAAAAATCCAACAAGTTCCAATTTTGCATTGTGATAGTCAGAGTGCCATTGCTTTGGCAAGGAGTCCCATGTTTCATTCCAAGTCAAAACACATTGAGGTGAGGTATCATCTCATTCGGGATGCATCAACAGATAAGCACTTGGAGCTTGTCAAGGTCCACACTACAAACAACCCAGCAGATGCTCTTACAAAGAGCCTAGCTATGGAGCGGTTTGCACCCTGCATTGAGTTAATGGGTGTAGGTTGAGAAGTTTTGTACATGGGTGAAGCTGTTGAGCTTCACAGTTGTACATACTAGCTTTAGTCACCACTTATGATCGTGTTGGCCTTTAAGTGGGAGATTGTTGGGTAAAGGCCATGATTGTGACCTGTGTGAACTCTCCCTACATATACACTAACTCAACTAACCTTTTACGTATCTTATATACAAAGAAAATAAAGAGACACAGGCTGAATCTCAGCTGTGTGTTTCCCCCAATGCTTCTCCTCTTCTTCTCCTTTCCCCTTCCTTACACACACGCGCACAGGGCTTGATCTCCTTTAAGGACATGCTCAATGCTTGGTAATCAAGCAATGACTAGAAGATTATACCCCTTTGTTAAGATATCAATTCAATTTAAGTATACACTGGTTCAATGCTTGTTGAACCCTAGCTCATTCTGCATCGTGATAGCTCTGGTGGCCCTGCATGAGCTAAGAGAGCTTCGAGTAGAGGCTGTCCAAGGGTCGGGGTTGTGGGGGGTGCTTGGGTGACTTTAAAGATGGCGGATCAGTGTGCATGCAGGTTGGATATGGTAAGAAAAGGATTGGAGATCGCTCCGAGAGGAAAGCACTTGATCTGTGTCGGTCTGTGCGCACCGCTTCAACATCCACCTTTTTTTGGCATTGGGGTTGGCAGCCCCCTCCTCTTTGGAGATCTTTGCTTGCCGTGGCACTAGTCGGGAGTTGTGCGGCTTTGGGGGGGGGGGCATCGACCTCTTCGGTGGCGGTAGGGGGTGTGTGATGGCACCCCTCTCTCTCCCTTGCTATGTGGTTTGCGAAGGGTTTGTTGTTGCACTATGGTACGGCTGATGGTCTCTTGATGGTCGGCTTGACAAATCTTGTCATTGGTCCTACTGGTTTACTATTATGGATGGCGAGTGTTGTAATTCTCGGTGGCAAAGTCTATGGTAGTCTCGGCTCTCTACGAAGGTGCTCAACTCATCTTAATAGCCCGGTTCGACTCCTACTCAGTATCGGCTCCATCCGGGCGTTTGGAGGTTTCTAGAGCCTCGTATGGTGATGGAGCCGGTGGCTCCCCCCTTATTCAACTTTATGCTCTCTTCGATGTCTCTTTTTTGGATGGTGGCTCTTGCCTCAATCCATCTTCTTTGGTGCTGCTTGTGAAGGGCGTATCCGGTGGCAAAGGGTATGTCTCTTGTGGCACTCAAACTGGTCTTTTTTTTATGGGTGGCTCCCTTTATCCAATGTACTTGGGGTAATGGTGTGGTTTGTTTTTTTATGGGTGGCTCCCTTTATCCAATGTACTTGTGGTAATGGTGTGCGCTAAGAAAGGTGTGTATTATGGCTTGCTAAAAACCATTTTTCTAATCGAAGAAAATAAGGGCATGAAGCTATACTAGGGATCCATCTAGATGAAGGTAGAGGTGTATTGACGTTGTAAAAGAAACTTTCCATCAGATTAAAGGCTTAAGGACGAGTATGGAAAAAACAAATGGAGCATTGAAGTTTGGCATGCAATCATGGGGGAGTGCTTGCACAAATGAGCTAAAGAAAGAAGGGACCATGGGTGCATTAGATGGAGCTTGTTATACATATCTTCAAGGACACCTACAACTACACCTTGAGATTACAAACTAGAAAGAATCCACCAACTCCCACATTTTTGGACATTGAATCCCTATTGGGAAAATTAAAGCTTGATGTGCAAAGAATGTATCTCTCTTATCTGGATGTGTTGAGCCTTGTACACAGTAAGAGTCTTTTTAAATAGTGGAGGCAATGAATTCTATTTCTATCAATTACAAGTATGACAAATGAAGCGAGAGTAGAGGTGATGCTCTCAAAGACCTTTATATTTATTAGCAATTGCACACATGAGAAAATTGATTACCTAATGGGGCATTGATGTTCTATGGGCAACACCTAGGTATACTCTCAATAGTGCCAAAGAAAGAAACAAGAATCCATGATCAGAGTTGATATAGCTAGTGCATGAGATCTTCAAGTTTGGTGTTTGATCAACAAGGGTTGCATCATGAGCACCACCATTAGTGCTTGGGAACAAGAAAGAATGGACTAGTTTCTCCTATTTTTATGTGAATTTTGTGGTCATGGATATTGCACTCCATGTGCAAGTCTTGAGCGTTGAGTTTATTTGTTCCACAATAATGCCAAAGCTGCTTTGTTTTCATTAGTTTCACTTACCTCTTGCTATCTACACATGGTAGGTGCATGGATGATTTGAGGCTATATTTTAAAAAAAAATGGATTATTCATGCAATAGATTGTAAAGTGGCCATAGTAGTCATGACTAAATTTTCATGTGCATAATTTAGACCTAGCTTGGGAAGGGTAGAAAAAGTTTTTCATTTCATTTTGATGGGCCAATTTTATCAAAGACTTTTCTAGATGATAGGCAACCATGGAAGTTCCCCTTTCCCTAGGAAATGTGATGGCAACATAAAATTTCTAGTCATGGTTACAAGCTTGAAAAGTGACAATTTTTTATTGAGGGGGATGCATAGGAGGGGATTTGTTTTGTGTTTGGGGGGGGGGGGGGCGGCATTGACATAGATCTTAGAAAAACAACCACAAAAAAAGTGATGTGGGGTATATTCAAATTTGGACCCCTGTGTAGAAGACCTTGTTTCAAATCAATAGGCTATGATTTTGTGTTGTCAATAGCGGTACACATAATGTAGTTATGGTGAACTTGATGTTGGGGTGTGGGTCTTGTTGCACCTCACATCTATCATTCGATGTGAAACTCCCCTTACATTTGATGTGTAATGTGCAAACCCATATGATTTTCATGTGGAATCCTAATCAACCATCCTATGTGAAAAGTGAATGCCGTGTATGGCTTATAATTAGCCACCTAAATTTCTTGCATGTGTGACAAGTTAAATGTCCCCTCTAGCTCTACAAAAGAGCTTGTGCTGTATACAAACTCTATGTATAAGAATCTGGGGGAGGTCACCAACAAAGAATGTATGTATTAGGTGAGTTCAACAAAAGGATATTTAATTTCCTAAAAGTTACAAAATATATATATACAAAAGTATACTATTTTTTAAAAAAAATAAAAACCTACAAATTTCAAAAGCAAAGGGTGCATTATATTACTTAAAAGATTTTCTTTCGATAAGAGGTTTTAGAAAGATTCCTTGAATGTACGTGATATAAAAGTTTTACATAGTGAACCCCGAGAGAATAATCTAGGATATACATTGCATCAGCTCTGTCTCTTTCTTGATTAAATGGTAGCAATTAATTAGTCTTGTTAATTACATGTGTTGGCAATGAATGTTACTTTAGCTATGGGGTCCACTAGATAATCATGTTAATCTACCACATTAGTTCAACGTGAGTAGTTTTCTTTTTTTGAAAATTTAATCAATTTAACTTAGATACAATAACAAGAGGAGTTTATTAAATCCATTTTGAAAAAAAACACGTTAATTCATTAAAAAAAGAGGGATCAATCTATTCATTTCGATATCTTTTTTTTTTTGCAAAACTCGCAATGGTGAGTATATTAAATTAGCAAAACCAAAAACTTACATCATTATGCCATGCTCAGACCGAGCCATGACACCATAAGTAGTCCATAGATAAGCCATTCCTTTTATGTAGCAAGGTGCTCCATCTCTCCACCTACAAGAAGTCATGGACCTGCGACTATGTAACCATGCAACTTAACCTTTTGCAACCATGTTGCTCATACCTAATCTGGCAACAATACCTAGTTGGCTCATCCTAGGTCATGCCTTCCAAGCATTCACATGCCTCTTCCTTGTAACACCAAGATTGTGAAATTGCTGACACAATCAATACTCCTCTGATCACAAAGTCACTACAAACAATACCTGGATGCCTATTTAGTGCAAAGCCCTGCCTTCTCACCACAAATGGCATAGCACTTTGCTTCAGTTCCAAATTCTTGATGTGATTGGTTGTTTCAAAGGCTCAACAAGAAAGCACAAAGCTTACTAAGCACATAGATGTGACACAACATCCAAAGGTTAAGAAGGTAAAAGTCTAGGGGGATGATTTACCACAAAAAAAAAGACCATTTCGGTTTGCACTGAGATTGTCACTTTTGCTATGTCAAGCAATCTTGGAAGTCAAGAAACTTTCAAGTCTTTGAAAGAAACCCTACAACATCCAAGTTCAAAGATGCCATCCATGAAAGCAAGGAATGGATCCTTTCGGTAGGGAAACATAAGGACTCCAATGAATGGAAGCAAACACTCCTCGACATTAGGCTCTTGGAAAGCTCTAGCTATAGGATTCTAGCTACAAGGAAAAACAAATCTCAAATGCTAATTGTGTAAATGTCTATATCAAAGTTTAGGCATGCACACTTCAATATCGTTTGGCCGCTTAAGACAAGGAGTGTGCTTGAGGCTTTTGTACGTTCTTTTTTGAGATGATATAACACTCACAGTGGTGAGCATGGCCAAGAAGAAGAAGAAGAAGAAGAAGAAGAAGTTAAAAACTCAAAGATTTACAAATATCCAACCATGGCCATCTACAAAACCTACATAGCTCACACTATAACAAAAATGAAAATATGTTTATTTATTGTACCTGACAAATGGCAAAAGCATAAGCAATCAATGGACTATACAAGAGGATAGCACATTTATGAATATTTTATTATTAAAGTGCTCTTTGTGAGCCATGATCACTTTATGTTTGGGCGGACAATCTATAATCATTTTGAGCATTCAAAAAATCTATAAATAAATATGTGCAAGAGGAAAATGTTCACTCTTATGCGGGGGGAGATCGCACCCAATGTTTGTGTCTTTCTTCTCCTCTCTCTCAACTCTCCTCTCTTATCGTGCATGTGCATCACTCTGCTCTAGGAGGTGCACTTGCACATTCTCTTTCCTTCTCCCTCTCGCTCTCTGCCCCCCTTGTCTCAGTCTTGCTATGGATTCTCTGTGTACACGATCATTCAGGTATGCTGATCTGTTGATTTTATCATCGGTCACATGCTATTTGTGTATTTTGCAAGTCCTCTGTACCTTCAGTTGTTGCAATGGTACCAAAGCTCAAGCTAAGTTCCTGCAACTTATAAAGATTAGGCATCCTCAAACGAGGTTCTTATATAGGATTCAAATCATGGCCATGGAAAGGAAACATCACTTTCATATACCAAAGCTAAGTACCACTTCGTTTTGTACTTGATTTGTTTTTTCTCTATTGGCTATGATGCATGTCCATTGTCCTCGAACTTCCACCTAAATCTCAAGTTACTAACTGATTTGAGCTACTCGGTCTAGTCCATTTGTATTAAGCAGAATCTATATAGATTCCTTTTAAGGATGGCTCTTCTCACTATGTAGAAGTGAGTGAAATAGACATGCAACTCTTTGATATCAAGAGCAACACGTCAAACATTAGATTGATCGTTCGTCCAAAACCATTGCGCTACGAGCTATTCAATGTAGAGCCCAGGACCCTAGGGACATTAAAAAAACTCGCTTCCCTGCCAAAGCGCCCTTTCCCCTCCTACTCGCCACCAAGTTGCCTGGAGCCCCCCACCTACACAAGCTACACCCGCCCTTTCCTTTTCCTCTATCCAAGGCTTCCAAGCCTTTCAGTCTTGCCACTTTTGCACTCGTCTCCCCCTCCACATGTCGATGTTGCATTCGGCTGCCAGTTGCGCTAAGCCACATGCACGACAATTGTACTTTCTCTTCGCTTTTACCCTTGAATCGCCCTAGGTATCTTCCAATATTCTCCTTAATGAGACACTTTGGCACACTTACTTGATCACTCTTAGTTGTATATGTAATTAGACGCTACTCTTGTTGTAAAGCGTTTGAGAACAATAGAAAACACCATGCAAGACTATTAGTGCTTGTATAATGACTTTACAAATAATATAGAAGTCTATGCATTAGCAAAGAAGTTGAGAGAGAGGATCAATAACTAAAACTATTAAGCTTCTATGGTTAAACACAACAAGAAGAAGGAATAGAAGATGAAGAGATCTTGAAGTATGTCCGAATTTGAAATGGCATGTCTAAGCTTAAAGATTGAAAGAGAAATTTGCATTTGTCGGGCCGATTCAAAGGGATTCTACTACCCTACCAAACAAGCTTCATACTTAACAACAAGTGGTAGTCACACATGTTGTGGGAACCAACCTTCACTTAAAAACAACAATCACAATGACTCGCTACATCATCGGAGGATGACCTTGACCATTCAAGGAGTGCATGGTACACAGTGTAGTAGTAGATGTCGTTCGCCGCCATTGCTATCCAAATAACTCTCACTCTCTCTCTATCTCTAGAACATCAGTTCCAATAACAACTATCTTTCTCTCTCTGGTCAACTAGTGAATATACACACAAATCGAGTCTTGGATCGAGCCTACGCCTTTTTCGACTTGCTCACCAAGGAACTGCCTCTCACTCTCTCTTTGGAGGGATATTATCCACCAATGATCTCTCTCTCTCTCTCTCTCTCATTCTCTCATCTTTTTGGGTTGTCTTTCATCTCTACGGTGTCCCCTACTACTCCTTGCCGCCTCTCCAATTCTGAGGTCACAGGAAGGCTAGCTCAGTCCAACCTTGGGGGGTCACTATGTATAAATTGTGTATATCACGTGCGTTCAATGACTATTTTTAAAACTCCTTATCTGAGAATTTTTGACAAATATAAAACACCATTTTTTTATTCAATCTCTTTTTTTTTTCGCTTCCATTTTAGGGTACCCTTATGTATGTGAAAATGTGTGAAAAGAAGAAACTTAATAACCCCTTTTGGTGCTCTTACGTGACCCCCCCCCCCCCCCCCCCCCTTCTTGCCCCACAAATCAAACCGAAGCGAAAGACCATGGACTCTGCTTGCATTGAGAATCTTTTCGGTAGCTTGGGAAATCATGGCATCCGTCTGAAGATGCATCTGTGTTGCATTCCAGAAAGAGATGGAGAAGCCAAATCATCCTTTCTTTCAAGAAAGTATGGAGGGGGTCAAGGTAGAAGAGTTCTTTAATTTTAACTCCCGAGGAGTAGAGACGTTTACAAGAAGTTGGATGCTTGAGTCACGATATTCAAACCATTGGTGTTCATTTTTCATGGATATGGTGACACATGCAAGGTCTTCTTTTGAAGGGGTTGTAAGAAAGTTTACAAAGTCTGGTTATGTTGTTTTTGGGATGGAGTACCCTAGATTTGGCCTTACATCTGGCTTGCATTGCTATGTTTCAAGTTTCAATAGGCTTGTGGGCGATGTTATAGAGAACTAAAACAATATTAAAGGGCAACCAGAGTTTAAGAGGCTTCCTTGCTTTCTTTTTGGAGGATCTATGGGAGTTGTTGTAGCTTTAAAGGCCCATTTGAAGGAGCCCAATGATTGGGATGGTGCAGTCCTTGTAGCTCCAATGTGCAAATTAGAGGCTTGGGTATTTGGTTTGTTGAGAAATCCCCAAGCTACCATGGAGGATGATGATAATTTCAACTTTCCACCGAAGACATCACAAACAAGCCCAAAACTCAAGACCTCAATTTTGAGCACCTCGATTTGGCATTGGCTTTAATTGTTTTTCTTGCTTGGCAATGCCAAGGCTATTGAGGCTGAAGATCTTTATGATATGAATCCAACAGAGAGAACACAATATTGTGAACAACTCTGGAATGTTGCACTAGAAAAGTTAAGGCACACATCTAACAAAAAAATGCACCCTTATCAATCTAGAGGTTGTTGTGGATTTGTTTTGAATTTGATTGCGCTCACTGTTGGAATTAGGGTTGCAGAGAAACGCACACAGCTTGGAGAAGACGAAGGAAGTTCAAGGCACACAATAGAGAGTGTGTTACTTAGTGTGTAATGGAAAGATAGATAGCCCTAGAATGATGGGCGTATATACAATGCTCGGGGGAAAAAACCTCCTAAAGAGGGAAAAAATGCCCCGGTGGTCCTAGTGTGTTCACACACATCACTAACACATGTATATGGTAACAAATCCCCCCTGGAGTGATGCGGTGAACGAGAGCTGGCACATGAGTAAAGGGAAGTGCCATGCCCTGAGGACATGATCAGTCCACAAAGGGGAGTAAGCCCAAAGCTTTGCGGAAAGCTTCAAGCTTCTCACGAGACAATGCCTTTGTGAAAAGATCTGCAAGGTTGTCCTGTGTTGGCACATAAGCCAAGCTGATCTCTCCTGCTGAGAGCCTCTCCCTGACATAGTGGTAATGCACCTTGATGTGTTGTGCGAGCATGAAAAACTGGGTTCCTCGCAACTGCCAATGCGCTCTGACTGTCAATGTAGATAGTGTTGGCAGTGTCCTGTCCAACACCCAAATCAGCCATAAGGCGTCTGAGCCATACACACTCAACCGTAGCTGTGAAGACTGCCCTGTACTCAGCCTCACAACTCGAAGTGGCCACAGTAGGTTGCTTCTTGCTCAACCATGATATACATGAACTGCCAAGCATGAAACAAAAACCACTTGTGGACACTCGCGTGTCAAAACAACCAGCCCAATCTGAGTATGAAAAAGCATGTAAGTCTGGCGGCAATGATCCCCCCTTGGGATAAAACAAGCCAAGATGTAAAGTGCCACTAAGGTAGTGAAAAATCCTCTTGACAGCCTGCCAATGCTTAGACCCTGGGCTATGCATAAATCTGCTGACCTGTGAGACTGCAAACTGAATATCTGGCCTTGTGTTGCATACATAAATGAGGCAGCCAACAACAATTTGGTAAAGAGTGACATCAGCAGGATCGCCAGCATCATGTAGACTCAACTTCAAATCTGTTTCCATGGGAGTGGCAATAGGTTTGCAATACTCAAGTCCAAACTTACATAGCAATGTCTCTATGTAACTTTTCTGACACAAGGCAATACCACCATCACACTGCCTAAACTGTATGCCCAAATAATGATGCAACAACCCCAAATCTTTCAGCTTGAAAGTAGCATTCAAATCAGCCTTAAATTCAGAAATATGTCTCTCATTTGGTCCAGTGATCAACAAATCATCGAAATAAAGAACCACAATGAGAAGTACATCACCCTCACGCTTTACATACAAAGTGCTTTCTGTTGGACTGTTACAAAAGCCTCGTTTGACCAAATTAGTGTCAGCTTTCTCATACCAAGCACGAGGAGATTGCTTCAACCCATACAAAACCTTCTTACATCTCCACACTTTGTCCTCTTGTCCTTTTATGACAAAACCACGAGGCTGCGTTACATAAACTTCCTCAAATATGTCACCATTCAAGAAAGCAGTAACAATGTCTGATTGATGTACATCCCAACCAAAATGAGCTGCCAATGCACATAGAAAACGCACAGTAGTCATACGACAAGTGGGAGAAAAAGTCTCTTCATAATCTATGCCTTTTAGCTGTGCATAACCCTTTGCAACAAGTCAAGCCTTATGGCGATCAATCTCACCATCTGGCTTGCGTTTCAACTTGTAAACCCACTTCGTACCAATGGCCTTTTTGCCAGGAGGCAAATCACATAAAGTCCATGTGTCATTTTCTATAAGTGCATCATATTCTGATTGCATGGCAGCCATCCAATTTTTTGAATTCTGTGCTTCATCAAAAGACAGAGGTTCCATCACGCAAAGTGTGCACCACCATTTTGGCATACCTCTAGCTTGCTCATTTTCAGCCCTTTCCTCATCAAGTACATCATGTACATCTACATCAGTAATAGGCTGATCTGTAACATTTTCAGAAACCCCCATAGGCTGTACATTTGCCTCATTGGAACTTACATTCGTATTTCCACCACTGAAAAGAGGCAACAAAGTGTCCTAAATGTCCTGTGAGCTTACATTACTGTCTCTAGTACATGACAGCAAGGGCTGAACAGAATCTTCCACAAACACTACATCCCGAGAAACCAGAATACGTTTTGTTTGCGGATGATACAACCTGTAACCTTTGCTTTCAGCACTATAACCAACAAAAATACATTTGACAGCCTTATCATCCAATTTTCTGCGCTGCACTTGTGGCACCAAAGCATATGCCAAACAACCAAAAACACGCATGTGCTCAATAGAAGGCTTTCTATCATGCCATGCTTCATATGGAGTAATAGACTGCAAAGCTTTTGTAGGACACCTGTTAAGTATATAAGTGGCACACATGATGGCCTCAAGCCAAAAAGAATGCGGCAAAGCTTGACTTTTGACCATACATCGTGCCATTCCGTCAGTGACCTGTTTTTTCTCTCAGCAACACCATTTTGTTGAGGCAAATAAGGCACTGTACATTGGTGTTTTATCCCACGACTAGCCAGAAATGCATTAAATTCATGAGACATATACTCCCCCCCTCGATCAGAATGGAGGGTGCCCATAGTACATTTCGAGACATTTTCAGTCATAGCCAAAAACTGTTTGAAGCACATAAAAACTTCGGACTTCGCTTTAAGCGGAAATACCCATGCATGCCTGGAGTAATCATCAATGAAAGTCACGAAGTATAGGTAATTGCCCAAGGATGGAGTTTGCATGGGCCCACAAACATCACTGTGCACAAGCTGCAACCTACCTGTAGCCCTAACTGAACCATCCTTTGGAAACTTAGAACGCTGCATTTTACCCAAAATACAGCCTTCACAAACATGTTTGATAGGTGCTTCAAGAGGCGGCAAAGAAGCAACCATATCAGATTTCTACAAACACAGCAAACTGGCAAAATTCAGATGACCAAAACGTGCATGCCAAAATTTTGCATTTGAAATAGCCCTTGAATCTGCAACAGCATTTGCAAAATTTTGTCCACACTTGTCATACAAAGTGAGCTTATACAGCCCACAGCACAAAAGGCCAGATGCAACAATTTCATCACCAAAACTGAGATCATGAACTGTACATCTGTCATCCACAAATTTGACTACAAGTCCAAGTCTAGCAAGTGCGGATACAGACAAGAGATTCTTCTTGATCCCAGGTACATAAAGTGCATCAACAAGTGTGAAGGAACTGCCATTTGCAGCAGTAAGCACAATCTTTCCAACTCCTTGAACTGGATACGAGGCATTGTTGGCACAAGTGATTGAATTCCCATGAGGGACAGACTCGAGAGAGGTAAACAATTCACGATGTGAGGTAATGTGCTTTGTAGCACCACTGTCGAAATACCACACATGTGAATCTGCAGCAATTAACAAGCATGCATCATGGACAACAAGATTGTAAGTGCACTCTGCGCTAAAAGCCCATTCTGCATCAACATCAGCAACACAGTCTCCTTTCACAGAAGACTCAACAATGGCTGCATTTGTAGTGGAACCACCCTCTTTCTTCTTAGCCTCTTTGGCCTTCAACTTAGGACACGACTTGATCAAGTGATCATTGGCTTTACAATAATGGCAACACATCTTCTTTTTGCCCTTATCACCAGAATTTCCAGACGAATTTCTACCAACAGAAGCATTAGGAGCAGAATTTTTGCCACTCGCAACAGAACCATAAGAAGTGGCTGCATTGCTGTTACCACCCTTTCTTTGAGAAGCAATAAAAGCCTGTTCAACTACACGTTGCCTAGTCCTGTTTTTTCTGGAAAGTGACTCTTGCAACAGCAATGTGCATAATGCATCAAACTTGATAACTTCAGGATTTCCTTGGGTCATAACTCTACAAGTACTAGCAAAAGTCTGGTAAGAATCTGGTAAGGCATCAAGAACAGTCTGCACAAGGGAACTATCTGAAATGACTTCACTTGCAGAAATAAGTTGCTCATTGATATCCTTGACACCAGCAAGGAAAGTGTCCATATCATCCTCCTCATGCATAATCTTCGACTCTAGCTCTTTACGCAGCAAAGCAATTTTAGCCTCATTGCGACTTGCATAAAGACCAACCAAAATATCCCAAGCCTGTTTTGCAGATTTTGCTGAACGGATGTGAGGAACAATGGTGCGCTTCACAGACAACGCAATCAATGCATGAGCCTGCGCATCCTTTACATCCCAACGAGCTTGTTCTGCCGTAGGCAAAACAACTCTAATAGTAGCAATCCTTGCAGCAAGTCTTGCAACATCCTCAACATCGCCTACATCCTCAGAACCAGGACGTACATCAATGCCCTGCACAATGTTCTAGACGCCCTTTGACACAAGAACATGTTGCATCATATAAGCCCACATAGGGTAGTTATCCCCATCCAACCTGTCCTCAACAACAAACATCTTGAACACATCTGTGTTGTTGTTGTCAGCCATGGTAAATGCTGCACCTGATGTGAAAACTACCCGAAAATAGGAGAAACGGAACAGGACCAACACGTGCTATATAGCACAAACTGTAGAAGACTATAAGGCATCTATTATGCAGAAAACGGCACTGATAGAATTTTTGCACAAAATGACGAAATTGCCTGTGCAGGCCTGCCTGTAGTGGAAACGGAGGCCGAAATGAGCCCAAATCGAAAATCTGAGCAGACTAAGCACTTTGAGCAATCCCAAAATATCTGTCGACCTACGAACGCTCGCCAACCCTCACTGAAATCGGAGAAAGTGAGCAGGCGTGTGCTGGAGCAGCTGGCGACTAAGCCCGGGAGGACGCAAGCTGCTTTGATACCAATTGTTGGAATTAGGGTTGCAGAGAAACGCACACAACTTGGAGAAGACGAAGGAAGCTCAAGGCACACCATAGAGAATGTGTTACTTAGTGTGTAATGGAAAGATAGATAGCCCTAGAATGATGGGCGTATATACAATGCTCGGGGGAAAAAACCTCCTAAAGAGGGAAAAAATGCCCCGGCGGTCCTAGTGTGTTCACACACATCACTACCACATGTATATGGTAACACTCACCTGCAATATTTAAGCATGTTTGGCTAATATGTGTAATACTTCAGGTGTATATATTGAAGGCCTCAGTGAAAGTAGTCGAAGATGAACACAATTTTAAGTGGTGGTAGGGGTCATTTCTAGTCCTTGGTATATTCTCAATGTGTGTGCTAGTGAGTATATCACAACATATGTGCTTGAACTCGAGCCAAAAAGTTGGAATGAAGTTACAATAGATTATGATCATGGTAGCCCTTAATAAGCTTTTAAGCATTAATTTGTTCTTTTTGGTGGAAACAAATAGTGGATTTCTATTAAATCTTATTAAAAATGATAATAAAAAACTTCTTGACATTGCTACAATTTTTTTAAATTTTTTAATGGTTTACATTGAAGAGCTCGACACAGTCAACACACTTGAAAATGGCCATAATAGAGATCAATGTTTCAGCTATTCCTGTAGTGATATTGGCTTTTCTTACACATCCATAACAAGTATAGAATTAGAAGATACATTCTATTATCACCTATTTCGCAATTCAGAAGTTGCACGAAGAGACTTTAGAAAGGTGAGTCGATGAGGACACTACTAACCTTTTCAAGCTCAATCCTTGCCTAGTACCATGGATCACATTCTCAAGCAAGATAAATCCTTCTCCACTTTTACATGTATACTAGTAGTTTTTTAATGGTGATAACATATTATAGTTACATGACCTAATTGCATTGTATACTACCATTTATCCCCCTTAGATCTATTATAGGTAGTCCTGCTCAACCCTACACACGACACTATGTTCAAAACCTAGCCATGCCTATGATCTATCCAAAGGTCACACTAGGGATACACAACTATAGACCCATTTGTTTTAATAAAGGATAGTAATGCTCCACTTGGGTATCCCCTCGCAAAGGAAAACATACAACTAACTATTTATCTCTTTGTTTCCTTTAATCTCATTTCTCTCCACTTGGGTATGTCCTCACAAAGGAAAACATGCAACAACATAGAATACCGCCCAACATTGTTTTAAAAGACATGGCTCTTTTACTTATTTCCATTAATTGTATGAGTTGTGAAATCAACCGATTCTATCATCATCACTATACTTGCATTGAATGGAATTACTATTCACATCATTAAGCCAGGTGATTTGGGATGGTCGACAACAAGTTGTGTATACTTCACTATTTAAACCTATTTCACTTTGATATCAAACATGAAATATATGTGTTTTTTTAATGCCTTGTCTGGCCATTGGCCACATGCACGCAAATTTACCGATTTAGGTAGTGTGTATATGCCCATCTTGGTGTAGATTTCCCATTTTACGCAATACTAGTTATTTGTGAAAATTTGCCGATTTAAGCAGCACGAGTGCAAATTCACCGACTTAGGCAACACACCCACAAACAATCGCTTCACTATTTTAAATAATATAAGTGTAGATTTGTCGGCTTAGGCTGCATAAGTGCAAATTCACCAATCAACGCAGCACGATCGATTGGTGCTGATTTGCCAATCTAGGCAAGATAGATTACAAAATCATGCTGCAATGGTTGGCCCATCATTGCCCATAGTATGATTTTGTTACCTAGATATATAATGGAAATGATTCTAATTTGGAATTGGACTTGGATTTGGGAGTTGGGTTATGATGATTGGTTGTTGACACCGTGTGTGGAATAGAACTTGAAATTTATGAAATTGATTATTGACCAATGAATGTGACCAACGATGTCCTGATACATCAAGATATGACATATGCTGCCTATTCTTGCGGTATGGGACACTAGAATATGCAGTGTGCGAATGACAATAAGCATAAGCAAATGCTGTTTAAGTTTATGACTTTTTATTCTATTCCATGATACTTTTATCTAATTTTAACCATTATGTTTGAAGTTTGATTTGCAGATTCTTAACGTAGCAATAGGAGGATAGTTACTTTCTAACAGAGGGTTATGTAATGAAAATAAATAAATATATATTTATTGCAACTGATATGTGGCAAAAGCATACGCGATCAATGGACTATGCGAGAGGATAACACATTTATGAATATTTTATTATTAAAAGTGCTCTTTATGAGCTATGGTCACTTCATGTTTGGACAAACAATCTGTAATCATTTTGAACATTCAAGAAATCTATAAATAAATATGTACAAGAGAAAAATGCTCACTCTTGCACAGAGGAGATCGCATTTCGTGTCTATATCTTTCTTCTCCTCTCTCTCATCTCTCCTCTCTTTGCCGTGTCTGTGTAGTGTGCTCCGTTGTAGAAGGTGCACTTGCATGTTCTCTTTCCTTCTTTCTTTCGCACTCCGCTCCTCTCATATTGGTCTTGTTGTGGATTCTGTGTGTACACAATCATTCAGATATGCGGATCTGTTGATTTTATCGTCGATCGTGTGCTATCTGTGTATTTTGCATGCAAACCCTCTATGCTGACCGTTGCACACACTAAAGTGGGTAGATAAGGTCCAAATTTTTCTATATTATGACAACTTATGTTTTAGACACCTTAGATAATTAGCAAGTCTACGTGAGTCCTCACCTTGCACACCTACCGATGGAAGGACTCTTTGAGGAGGATTTATTTTTTTGGAAGAAGAAAGGGCGGGGTGTGTGTGTGTGTTTCGTTTAAATCTTAAAAGACCCATTTGATATAAGTTTTGATAGCATCATATCTTATCTTTTAAGATTTTACTATTATTTTCTCTTTGCTTAGTTGGTTGTATATGAGTAAGAGCAGATTCGCACAGGCGGGGGTGCTACCCCTGCCATGCGTGAGCAATTTTGACCTTTAATGAGTAAAAGCGGGAGCAGGTTAATACGCATACCTTTCGCTCGCTGTAGGTAGGCGGGGGTAGAGCTCACGATTTCTAACTCTGCCGTTTTTGGCAGAGCTGAACAAGGAGGGCGGGGGTTCGCTTGCGTCAATAGGCTGGGGTTAAACCCTGCCCGTGCAGACGCACCCTTATGCTCACATTTTGGAAAGAAAGTGACAAATTGTGATAGAGAGACTCTGAAAGAAAACAATGTTATGCATTATGCTTTTTTCTTTCTTAACGTAAAAGGCATTCCATTTTGAAAAACTTGTTTGTTTGCTTTAAAATGCCAACGTGATCCTTGACTTTGTTTGTTTTAAAATGCCAATGCCAGCCTTTACCTTGTTTCCTAGGGTGCCATGCTATCTTCTCGTAAAGAACCATTTTCTACTATATTTTTTCCCTCCATGGGCTGCAAGTTGCCACCATTAATCTCGATCTGCAATCGGCTCAAGGCACTCAGGTGTAGGGTAAATAAAAACAAGACTTCTAGAAAAGACAATGGCATTGTTTTTGTCTATCTATACTTCCTACCCTATTCGCTCTACTTTAAAAAAGTTGCATTCCTTCAAAGATTCCAAGGTAGAAAAAAAATTTAGGCTCTGCCCCTCCCCCTCAACTTTTTGACGGCACGTCCCTCACTCCAGAGACACCCTCGTTAGCAGCCAAATTTCATCTCGGCTTCTGATGAGAAGATGCAGATGCGCCAACCCCCCCCCCCCTCTTCAACATGAATTCTCTCACCCATGACCCATGTTATCGTTGTGCGCAAGGCGGCTCTCCCTAGCCTCGTGTATTCTCTGCGCTTGCTCCCAGCACGACCCCTTTCTCATGGATTCTTTCACCCATGTCAGCGTCTTGCTCAAGGCCACACGCCTTCAAGCCTCAAGGTGATTGCATATGAAGACAGGCCTACCTTTCGATGACGTGCGAACTGCCATGCATGAGAGAGAGAGAGAGAGAGAGAGAGAGAGAGAGAGAGAGAGAGATGTCAAATTTGCATGCCTTCCACACAACTCACAACCATTTTCAGCTGGAGTTCACAGACGTTTTGTGAGTTGCACTCCTCATGAGAGAGAGAGAGAGATTGCTGCCTACACCCATTTGCACGCGCGGAGAGAGAGAGAGAGAGAGAGAGAGAGAGAGAGAGGTCAAATTTGCATGCCTTCCACGCAACTCACAACCATTTTCGATTGGAGTTGACAGACGTTTTTGTGATTTGATGCCTCATTTTTTGACCTGTTCACAAATTGCATGAAAATCGTATCACCTACTAGTATAAAAGGAGGAGGGATTCCGCCCCCTTTGACACGTGATTGCATCTCTTTGATTCGACTTGTGACTACACGATGCCACAACGATACCAAGTGAGAGAAGCAACCAAAAACCGGTGACTGTATTAGTACTATTAATAAAGCACAGAGTTTTTGACAACCCTCCTTGGTCACGTATCGCCAACAGGGTGATCCGGCGAGTGCGGCTTGAGAGAAATGGCAGCGAGAGAGAGAGAGAGAGAGAGAGAGAGAGAGAGAGAGAGAGAGAGAGAGAATCTTGCTAAGTTGCTAGCAGCTACGCATACCCAAAAAAACATTAACGCTCCGTTTTTCTCGAAAGACTGCCATCACGATCGTCTGTAAAGATTGAATAAAGAGAATGTTTTGTAGTTATATGCGAGCAGCGGCAGCGCGGCTAGGCTAGAATGGCACATTGGCACGTGTGCAAATTTTGCAGGCGTTGCCGCGTTGTACATGCGTCACGCGTCACGACTCACAGTCTCTAGTGGAATTCTGACTCTGTACGGCAGACGGGCGTCGTGATCCATAGCCGCATCTAAAACCACGGTTGTAAATGTGGGTCTGTCAAGATGGTTAATTTGGCGCCCCACCTTCCCTCTTTTCACTCTCTCTCTCTCTCTCTCTCTCACGCACACACACACACACAGACACACAGACACACACACACACACACAAACACCAGTTCGTATCAACTCAGTTTGGCCTCATCAATCATGGCAAGCTTGCCCACCACCTTCCCAGCGAAGCGAGCAGTTTTTGTACAGAAATGGGCGGGCTTCGTTTCCGCTATCTGGCTCACAATTTTCTCTGGATGTTATGTGTTTCCCAACTACTCTTCGGCTCTCAAACAGGTGCTAGGCATCAACCAGAAGCTCCTCAATGGCATCAGCATTGCCGAAGATGTCGGTGACTCCTTCGGTGGCATCATTGCTGGCATCCTCAGCAACCACTTCCCTGTCTGGGCCCTCTTCTGCATTTCGGCTTCTACTGCGTTTCTTGGGTACGGCGTAGAGTGGCTAGTTGTCTCTCAAAGCATCAGCCCTCTGCCATATTGGGTGGTAAGCATGGTTCCTGCAATACACTTATCTGAGTGTTTTTTCTTTGTTTACATTTGAATGTCTTTCACACACACATTTATGTGCCCAATTCTACAATAATCCCATGGACTAGCATTTATAGCGATATTTTATGCTATTTGAGGCCTGACTGAAGTTTACATGGACATGGAAATCGCAGCAAGTGCTTTTAATGCAGCTTATGGTTTTGTTTTCTTGAATTGCAATAACGTTTTCATCATTAGATTTAACTTGATTTTGCTTACCATCCCCTTCCTCTACCTGCATGTGTAGATGATTTTGGCAGCAACGGCAGCAGGAAGCACGCCGTGCTGGATGAATGTAGCAATATTCAATGCTTCCGTACGGAACTTTATACGAAACCGTGGACCGGTTGCAGGATTGTTTAAGGCCAACATGGGACTATCTGCAGCAGTTTTTGTCGCATTTTGTGATACACTTTTCTCAAATTCAGCCTCTGCGTATTTGCTGATGTTAACAATCATTCCCACCACTTTTTCACTTATCTCAGCAATCTTTTTTCGGCCAGTCTCTTCTGCTGAGACGCAGGAAGAAGAGCAGGCAGAACAGACGAGCCTTCGTATCTTCAACACCATGGCCTGCGGGCTTGCTGTGTATATTGCCAGTCTTACTTTCTTACCTACAGACTTGAAGGAAAGCAATGTTTACAAAGTAATGGCAATAGTCATCCTACTTGCCATCCTTGGAGCCCCAGCTTTGGTTCCTCTAGTACTATTGTCTGAGGTCAAGGAAACAGAGGACTTGGGCGCTAACCACAATCAAGTGGTAAGCTCTTTTGAAGAACTTGAGGTAGATGATGATGATGATGATGATGATGAGAAAGGTTCCCCTCCGTTGCATGATCACGATTGTCATGTTCTTCTTGATAAAGCAGTCTCAAACGGTTCAGGAAATAGTGCATTATGTCAACCACTGCTGGATGCGAGTGCAGATGGCAGTAGCGCTGGCAAGTTTCCAGGAAAGACGTTACCAAGCAAGCTAGCAGAATGGTCATGCTGTGGCAGGTTACCTTCTTGGTCTTTTTGGAGAGTCGAAGAGCTTGGGGAGGACAAACCAACTCTTTCTCTGTTCAAGACTTGGCACTACTACGTGCTCTACCTTTCTCTCTTTTGTGGGTGTGGATCCTGTGTAGCTTACAGCAGCAACTTAAGCCAAGTGGGACAATCATTGGGCTACAACAACACCAACCTCTTTGCATCACTCTTCAGCTTGGGAAACTTTTCTGGCAGGCTTGCATCAGGAAACATCTCCGAGTATTTTCTCAGGTACAAGTATAGATTGCTCCTTTTCAAATTGTAAGTGGACTGGAACTGAGGCCATTGGGCTGACAAAAATATCAAACAGGTTCCACTTGTTAGCATTAATTTTTATGTGCTTCTTACTTTGTGTGAGGCCAAGGGTAGCTGGTCATGGCCCAGTGGGAACCAGCATGGGGGATTTGCTCTCCTATTATAGAAGAGGATGGCTGGGTAGCAGTGAGGGGTTCTTACCCTTTGGCCTCATACTGGTATCAGAGCTAAAGATAGTGGGGCATGGAGGCTTTTCGGGGGCCTCTCCTTGCATGCATGCATGCAAACCGTGGACCATGTGGCCGAGGAGAAGCTGTGGGAACGCTCCCTTGCACTCACACAAGCTCCATCTCAGACCTGTGCGTGAGCAGAACTCGTCTCTACAACAACCGTAGCTGAGCTCGCCATCGCCCCCTCTATCCTACTCTCCCTCTTTGCCTATGCTGCAGCCCGCCATAGCCTTGCTTGGTGGGTGGGGTGTTCACTGTTCACACTCTAGGCCTCCCTTGGTTAGCCCTTATGTTGCCAAGGGGTGGTTCTTGCCTTGCAAACGGTCACAAATTGAAGCGTAGAGGATTTGAAGCTTTGAACCCTCAAGGACTTCCAAGGTTCGGCAAGTGGAAGCACTCAAATGTTTCTTCTTGCCTAAGGAAGTTGCATGCAAGTGCGGTGGTTCTCGCTTGGAGTTTCAAGCCCTCACGAGCTCATAAGTTTGAAGCTTCCAATTCGCAAGGAATTCCAAGCTCGACAACTTGAAAATTTCGATCCTATTGTTTGCCATTGCTCCTCTTTCCAAGGGCCCAACCCATATCCCTCCACTTTCATGGATTATAATGCTTGTCTTCATGCTTGGAGTGGAGGTCCGCAACGGAGCTGTGAAAACCACGAACTTAACAGTTGAAGTAGTTGAAGTTATCATTATAGAAGATTTAAAAGCTGTCAATTGTTGAAGTTATCATTATAGAAGATTTAAAAGCTGTCAATTACCAAAGGGGTTTTCGAAGTAATTGAATATCCAAGGCCATTAAGAGCAAAGCTATCTTCAATGGCGCCTAATCAAAATACGATTACAAGGTAGTTTTTTTCCGCTAACAGCTGCACTTGCACCATGGATTCGGATGTTAATATACATCATACTTTCGATTTTGAGCACACGTTGCTTGTTGGGCCTACATTTGCTGTAATCACTTCCGATGAGCGATCGTACATAAACACAGAGATAATTGCAATCTACACACTTGGCAACACTTTTAGTACTTCAAAACAACTAAAACAACTTGGTGAGAGAGAGAAAATCCATGCGGGAACACAGGAGTAGTGGAGTTCCACCCTTGTCTCACTGGCCTCAAAGACTGGCGTCTCTTTCGGTATTTCTTTATTATTGATTTGCCGAATTACAAACTCCGAGGGTCCAACTCTCAGAAGTTCCGTGTCCAGATACCTCCCAATAGTGGCCCAAGGATGCTTATAAACTGTATAAGGGTTGCCAAAAGTAGAGACCCAAAATCAGCAGGTCTAAAAGCATCTTATCCCAAATCTGCCGTGAAATAGCGCCGAAAAACAAGGGAATTTGTACAGTTGCCATGTGTCAGCTGTCAACGCAGATCGCGGAGGTTCCGTACAGCTGCCCGTAAAACACGGAGAAATTTGTACTGCCAGCTGTGTCATTATTTTTAAACTCCGGGGGGAGGGGGCTTTTAATATGGAGGCCTCATCGACAGAACTTTATAAGCTGGGCAGACTTCAGTTTCTTCTCTTTTAATAAGTTAGGCACCTCTGAAGGTACTCATAAGTTGGAATCCCTTTAGTTTCTTTCTCATTCTAGGTTTTAGGCCCCTCGGCCGAAATCTGCAAAACACAGCCAAGTTAGCCTTAGACTCGAAGGTTACTCAGATATCCTATTGTTATGCAGACAATCACAAATGCAGACACCACTTAGAGAGAACTGCCGTCTCCATAGAGGTTTGGACTCTGAGCAAGAGATTGGTATGGACCATATTTCTAGGGAGAGAGTCACAAACCAGTGACGTGGAAGCCCGGATACACACACACATACACCCCGGCTCGCAGGTCTGTGAATTGTGGAGACAGGCTGACGTGGCAGGTTCCCGGATTTCACGCTGATGGTGTTGACGTGGTTGCCGTACGGACCCTTCGCAATTTGTGGCGCAAAAGGCATTGGCAAGCTGTACGGAAATTCTAGCTTTTGTGCTGTTGAATCCTATGCAATTTTTTTGAGAAGCTTTTGGGGCAAATTGCTTTATTTTGCAAAGATTTTAAAAGAACAGCTTTTGGGGCTTTGCTTTTGGGCATCCCTTGTAATCTTTAAATTGGTGGTCTGGGTCTCACAACTCAGAGCATCTGGACGCAGAGTCTGAGAGTGAGAACCCTCCCACTCTCTTGTACTTTGAACACAGATTAATACAAAAAGAAATACCGAAAGGGGTGCCAGTCTTTGGGGCCAATATCTCTAGGCACGGAACTCCGTCGAGCCGTGTCGAATCAATTGTGAATTGTGAACTGTTTTGAAGTGAATCTTTGCTGTGTCGCGGTAGAATCTTGACTTGGAGAGTCCCAAGTTTGTTACAGTGGTATCAGAGCTGTAACAAACTTGGACTCTCCAAGTCAAGATTCTGCCGTGACACAACAATAGAATCTTGACTTGGAGAGTCCAAGTTTGTTACAGTGGTATCAGAGTGCCACCAATTTCTCTTCTACCGGGAAATCCGATCCTTTTCTCGTGGCACTTAGCGATTCACTTCAAAAGAGTTTCTCACAAACTGGTGACGTGGCATAGCCCTAGACACACCTCATCAAGTGGGGCAGCAAACCGGACACACACAACAAGGGACAGTCCCGCAAAGAGCTCCAACAAGCGGTACGGCATTTCCTGAATTTACGCCGCAAAATATGCTGGCAGGCTGTATTGCAGATTGTACGGAAATCCGCTTTTTACGACTGCTGACGTGGCATTGCGTACGGATTTACGTTGGCTGAATTTACTTACAGCTTTTGGGATTACTTGCTTTATTTTTAACAAAGCTTTAAAAGAACAGCTTTTGGGGCTCTGCATTTGGACATCCCTTGTAACCTGTAAATTGGTGGGCAGGGCCTCACGACTGAGAGCATCTGGACGTAGAGTCTGAGAGTGAGCGCCTGCCTACTCTCTTGTAATTTGAACACAGATTAATACAAATGTCACATACCAGTGATGTGGCAGCTCGGATACACACACACATACACCCCGGTTGGCAGGTCCGTGAATTGCGGAGACAGGTTGACGTGGCAGGTTCTTGGATTTCACGCTGATGGTGTTGACGTGGCTGTCATACGGACCCTCCGCAATTTGCGGTGCAAAAAGCGCGGGCTGGCTGTACGGAAATTCCAGCTTTTACGTTGCTGAATCCTACACAATTTTTTTGAGAAGCTTTTGGGGCAAATTGCTTTATTTTGCAAAGCTTTTAAAAGAACAGCTTTTGGGGCTCTGCTTTTGGGCATCCCTTGTAATCTTTAAATTGGTGGTCAGGGTCTCACAACCCAGAGCATCTGGACGCAGAGTCTGTGAGTGAGAACCCTCCCACTCTCTTGTACTTTGAACATAGATTAATACAAAAAGAAATACCGAAAGGGGCACCAGTCTTTGGGCCAATATCTCTAGGCACGGAACTCCGCCAGACCGTGTTGAATCAATTGTGAATTGTGAACTGTTTTGAAGTGAATCTTTGCTGTGTTGCGGTAGAATCTTGACTTGGAGAGTCCAAGTTTGTTACAATGGTATCAGAGCGCGGCCGATTTCTCTTCTATCGAGAAATCTGATCCTTTTCTCGTGGCACTTATGGATTCCAACGAACAGTCGACTTCCTCCGCATCTAGGGATGCAGAAAGAGATCACGAAGAAGATTCTCACGAAGAGTACGGCCCACCTCGCCCTACTCAGTTGGAGATTGAAGAGATGGAACGTCGACAATTGGTTGACGATGCGACAAAGATGATGATCAATCTTGCGAAGGATCCGAAATTTGCAAAATTTCTGACTCAGACATCCTTCGACGAAGTGCACTCCCAGTGGCAGAAGGCCATAGAACCACCCCTCAAACCGGCACTCAAGAAACCTCCTACTCCGAGGATGTTTACATAGCAAGAATTGGAAGAGGTGGTTGATACACGAATTACCCAGATTTTTGACGCGAACAACAAAGCCAAAAAGCATGACAAAAAGCAGGAGAAAAGAACTGACTTCCCGGGTTATTTGGGTCGTCAATCTACTTCTGCTTCGGCAAGAAAACAAAAGAAGCGTGTGCAATTTTAAGGAGACTCCAACTCCTCCTCTTCTTCTTCTTCTTCTTCTGACAGTTCTTCTAGCTCTTCTCACTCGAGGAAAGAAGACAGGAAAGGGAAAAAGCGAAGGAAAAAGCAAAGCTTCGAAAAGGGCAAGAAAAAGGCAAAGAAGCCTAAGTTTCGCCCAATTTCTGACAATTCTACAGAGGACTCGTCTTCAGATAGTTTGGACTCCGACGATCATAGATTTGATGCAAAGAAGAAGAATTTTTATAAAGCCAACCAGTATAATTTTTTGGAGGATAAAAGCAAGAAAGTTCGAGAATTTAAAGAAGGTGGACAATCAATTAAATTTGACACTTTTTTCAGGATTCCGAGATGCTTCGAGGGCTTTGGCCTTCATACAACAGTTTGATATAGCTTTCTCTGGAGGGCATTACTCAGAGCACTCCAAGATTCGGAGGGCTACCTCTTACTTCAAGGGAAATGCTCGAACATGATGGTTCACTCTTCTATTGAACAAGAAAGCGCCAGTTAAATGGTTGAAATTTAAAAGGCTTTTTATTTCTTCTTGGTTGACTCGAGAGTACGAACAAGACATACGAACTGCTTGGAATCATCTCCGGATGACGAAGAAAGATACTTTGGACGCATATTGCAAGAGATTTTGGAGCTCTTTTCTACCCGCTTCTTCATTTAAGAAGATCTCGTTTAAAGAACAGATTGAGCGGTTTAGTTGCGGATTTCCTACAGAGATCCGAGATCACTGCTTAGAACAAAAGTCAGATTCTATTCAAGAACTGATGAGTCATGCAAAATAGGGCTCATATGAGATCATGACGCAGAGAACCGAACAAACTTCTAAAAATGAAAGTAGAAAGAAGAAGAGCCTTTAAGAACACAAAGATAAGGATGCACGACCCCGGCTCACTCTTCGGGAGAGAGCCAACTACATCAAAGAGGGGAAGTGTTTTGGATGCGGGGAACTTGGGCACATCTCCACGAAATGCGCACATAAAGAGCAAGATGAAGAAAGGCCAGAGAGCTCGAAAGCAGCTTAGCGGAACGTGGACGAAAAGGCGAGATGAAACCAGGACTGGTTCTTGATTGCATGGGTACTGACCCAAGCACGATTGATGAGAGTACAGAACTTTGCCGAGCTTGGGGCAAAGTGAAAGATCAAGAAGCCTTGATTTTCTTTGATGGAGGAGCCAAGGCCAACTTCATTTCACTTGAATTGGCGGTGCGGCTCGAGATTACACCCAATCGGATGGGACCACAAGCAGAGGCAGTTCTAGCGACACCCAACAGGGACGTGGCCATTACACCTGTCATTGGCAAACTTTGGTTGCATTGTCAGGGGTATTTGGGGCACGAGGACTTCTACATAATGCCCTTGGAAGGTTGTGATGTTCTCCTGGGAGTCCCTTGGTACCATAAGAACAACGCCGTGGTCCATTATCTGGCAAAGAAAGCGACACTGACTACTGAAAAGGGCCGAACCATTGTACTTGATGTGAAACTTAAGGGCGAGTCTGCCCCTATTGTATCGGCTTCGGCCGTTTCGAAATTAATGAAATCCAATCTATTTGTTTACTCGATCTTTTTGAAAGAGTTGAATATGAACATAGGACAAATGTCTGACCTTGATAAAGAACGCCAAGATTTTCTCCACACTCATGCGGATTGCTTTTCTGAGGGCGTGCCAGGCGAGTTGCCACCAGCTCGTCCTGAGGATCATACCATCGATCTGATACCTCGAAGCACACCATCGAACCGGCCACCTTATCGTGTGAGCCGAGCCCATAATAAAGAGATTATGAACCAAGTGAAAGACCTCTTGAAAAAGGGTCTTATCCATCCGAGTACTTCACCTTATTGCTCTCCGGTGTCGTTGGTTTTGAAGAAAGACGGATCTTGGAGAATGTGCATTGACTATAGAGCTCTCAACAAAATCACCATCAAGAACAAATTTCGGATTCCTAGGATCGATGATATTCTAGACCGACTACAGGGATCCTCTTGTTTCAGTAGGATCGATTTGAAGAGCGGATATCATATCCGAATCATGTCGGGAGATGTCTACAAGATAGCTTTTCGGACGACCTTCGGTTTATTCGATTTTTTGATGATGCCTTTTGGTCTTACCAATGCTTCAGCGACCTTTAACCGAATGATGGACAGGATTTTCAGAGAGTACAGATCTTTTGTGGACACTTTCTTTGATGGCATTATTGTCTTCTCCAAGGATGAGGCAAAACATAGAGAACATCTGCTACAGGTTTTTCAGGCATTGCGAGATCACAAGTTGGTGATTAATGCAAAGAGGAGTGAATTTTCCTACCAGAGATACACTTTTTGGGACACATCGTCTCAACAGCAGGAGTGCAGATGGACCCAACCAAGATTGAGACTATTCGTTATTGGCCCGATTACTACCGGCGGTTCATTAGATAGTTTGCTGAGGTTGCTTCCCCTTTGCATATCTTGACACAGAAAGGAGTCCCTTTCTCGTGGGGACCCACAGAGGTGACTGCCTTTTAGACATTGAAAGAGAAATTGACTACTGGACTAGTTTTGACTTTGCTGGATTTGCAGAAGTCATTTGAAGTATACTGTGATGCTTGTGGTCGTAGTCTGGGTGCGGTCTTAATGCAAGAAGGCCATGTCATTGCCTACGAGAGCCGATTGTTCTCAAGGCCGGAATCGACAGCACAGATATATGAGAAAGAGCTTTTGGCGGTTATCCATGCTCTTACTCAGTGGCGACATTACCTACTCGGAGCCGATTTTATGGTCTTCACAGATCACCGTAGTTTACGCTACTGAGACTCTGCTTCTTGTCACAAAAGGAGCTATCGGAAGAGCAGATGCGGTGGGCGAACATCTTATCACAGTTTCACTTCCAGATTGTCCATGTACAGGGACATACAAATTTGGTGGCAGATGCTTTGCCCTGGAAGCCGTTGGTTCTGGCTATTTCCACGATACATCATAGAAGCTTCGAGGATATGGTCGATCAGTATGCCACATATCTAGATTTTGTAGATGTATTCGGTCGAATACAAAATGGGGAGGTAGTAGCGGGATATTCCATTCGGGATGGCTACTCGATGAAGAAAACGATGTTGTGCATTACACTGCCGTTGAGGGAAAAGGTTTTAACCGAATTCCACTGTCCACCATTTACGGGTCACCGCAGCATTGCTACCACCTTGAAAGGTGTGGAGAAATACTTCTTTTGGCCGAGACTCAAGAAGGATGTGGATGATTTTGTACGCAATCACTTGGTATGCCAGAAGGTCAAGTTTGACAGGCATAAAGCACAAGGATTGTTATAGCCTTTACCCATTCCCACCCGCCCCTGGGAAAGTATTGCAATGGATTTCATTTTTGATATCCCGAAAACATAGAGTGGGCACGATGGTATCTGGACTGTTATTGATAGATTTAGCAAGCAAGCTCATTTCATTCCAGTGAAGAAGTTAGTCAAGCCGGATCATTTAGCGAGACTGTTCATTGCCAAGATATTTATGTTACATGGCGTGCTTGAGACAATTGTCTCTGACAGAGATCCCCGATTCACGAGTTTCTTTTGGAAGGCTATTTGGGAGAACATTGGCATACTGTTGCAATTTTCATCATCTTTCCACTCGCAGACAGATGGGCAATCTGAGATTGCAAATTCAGTCGTACTGGATTTATTGAAGTCTTACATTTCGGATCAGAAGACTCAATTGGAATTTTTTTTGCCTTAGGTGGAATTTGTCTACAATAACACGATACACTCTTCGACGGGGAAGGTGCCATTTGAGATTATTGAAGCTCTGAAGGTTCCACCCTTCTTAAACATAAAAGATAAATTTTTTGAAGCCGACGAGTATACGAGGGACTTGGACACAGCTTTTGCCAAGGTCCGGGAGGCTTTAGAGAAATCTCAAGAAAGACACAAAAAGGCAGCAGATCGACATCGTTGCGATTTGAAATTAAAGGAGAACGATTGGGTGCTCTTACGTTTTGAGAAGGCACGCCTGAGAAAGAAAAAGGGAAAGGAGCGGCTTTTTCCAAAGCTTAGCACGAGATACTATGGACCTTTTTAGATAAAAGAAAAGATAAATGATGTCTCTTTTAGATTGAAGCTGCCCGATACTTGGAGAATTCACAATGCTTTTCATGTGAGTCTCCATAAGCTTTTTAAAGGCGATGTGTCCAATGATGGGGAGCCAGATGAGCAACCCGAAGTGGAGGAAAACGAGGAGATACTCGTTCTAGAACAGATACTGACACATAAAGATAGAAAGATAAAAGGTAAAGTGATAAGGCAGTTCTTGGTTAAATTCAAGAACTATCTCGCATTCAATGCGAAGTGGATGGAGGAGGAGGACCTGGCAGATACTTCTCAGATTGTAAACCTTTACCTTGAAGCATTCGGTTTAGCATAGTCTACTCCGGTAGAACCCCGACTTCAGCATGGACGAATCTAGTGCAGTGGGTTTGCACAAGAGGGGAGTCACTACACTCCTTTGTCGACAGATTGCCCTGATATTTTGATTTAATATAGAGTCACTGATGTCCCTTTGGGTTTCAGGGATATTGCTGAGCTGATAGTATTCTGCTGTATGACTTTATGAACTGGAATTCGCGATAATGAAAATGATACTGATTGATTTGTACTTGACTTGTTTGAGTGCAGGAACTGATAGAAGAAATGACTGCAACATTTCGGTCTGATAAATCTCTATAGACATGATTGTAATAAGGATTAGTCAATCCGGCATCTGAGAGGTCCCGACTGGATCTAGACGTGATTGCTAAATACATTGCCGATTAATCATCGTCTAAGATTGGAATGATTGTTGAATGTGATTTGTCATGTGATGTCCTGTCATGTCAAGTGATGTTCTGTGATGTGACTATCCATTGGTACATGTGCTAGATGTGTTGTTCCTAGTGCGTCGGTACTAACAGTCAGTGTTTGCTAAGACAGTTTATGGCCTCTGTCTGTTTTGCAGGCGTAATCGGGGGCGATTACAATGCTTTCAAGAGAGGGGTATGTGTAACCGGCCTATACAACGTAGAGGGCGGTAGTACTTCAATTATCTGTTAACTTTACACAGAGGGTTGAGAAGAGGAGAGAAAACAGATGCGTCCAGCAACTAGAATGTCACTGCGCACACAAAGACGACACCCTGTAGGCCCCAAAGACTGGTGCCCCTTTCGGTATTTCTTTAATTTAGAGAGAGAATTACAAAGAGAGCCCCTGGAAGACAACACCTGCATCCAGCTAGTACGCTCCAGATTCGGCAAAATTTCGGCAGCATAACGGTACCGAAATCAATCCGAATCAGTTTCTAAGGTAAGCCCTCTGTTCCATGGACATATTCCCTCATTCGGGAGCACAAAACAGTAAATTGCAGGTCGCTGTAATTTCTGGTTCAGCCCTGTTTTTGACCTGATTTGGGCACACGACTGTCCCTGCACCTTGGGCTAAGTGCCCCTTGATTCTGGAAGCATTCTGGGCTCAAAACAGCCCCAAAACAGAGTAAAAACAGCGAACATACAGTGCTGAATTTACTGCGCAATCGAGAGGTTATCACCCTCTCGTGTACCTGCTTTGGTGCAGTAGCTAGCTACACCGGTTCCTGTGCAAAGAGGCTCTTGCCTCGGCACGAAAGCATATTTCCCCACAGCTGTGCATAGGTCAAATGAGAAGCCCACTAGTGGGGCATAACATACTGTATGTAGGGGAGAAAGAGAGCAGTATGTAGCGTGCGGGGCATCACTCCCGTCACCATACTGTGCATAGAGGGCAAGGTAAGCATTCCATAGCTTCTGTACCTGCTACAATCCACCTGAGGCTGAAAATGGCGCCCCCTTTGTTGATATGCAGCTCGTTTTTGCCTCCCAGAGTGGTAGAATCGCTCACAGGCTGACACGTCGCCCAGTTTCCGAGTTTGGGCTTTCCCTGCTAAAAATATCTCAACTGGTGCGTCAGTTGACTTGGCAACAGAGCAATAAAATGTTCCCCTTGTCATTCCAGAGCTAATGACGCGAACACATTTTCCGGTCAAAAATAGCAGTTCCCTAAATTTTAGGAGATGCTTCCATGGCGTCCCTATCGGTCTCCTGACCATCATTGAAGACTACCATTTGACCAACATCTACAATGTGGGTTAATTTACTAGCCCCTTTCAACCTTTAAAGTTGTCAGTGACTTGAAGAGTGGCCCAAATTCCAGTTTGGCGCACACGAGCTTCCATACTCATCAGAGTTCAGTGCTAACTGGTCCTGTCTGACCGACCTAGATCCCCGATGTGAGAAACCCATTTGGCTACAGCCGTTTCACACTGGCCATGCAATGTCCACTTGCATCTTTTCAAGGGTTCCGAGACAAACAAGTAAAAATAAATAAAAATATCTAGTACTTATATACGGAAGGCAACAGGAAAAATACACCTCCTGGTGACAGTATGTCACAAACCAGTGACGTGGCAACCCGGATACACGCACAAATACCTCAACTGGCAGGTCCGTGAATTGCGGAGACAGGTTGACGTGGTAGGTTCTCGGATTTCACGCTCATGGTGCTGACGTGGCTATCGTACGAACCCTCCACAATTTGCGCCGCAAAAAGCGCTAGCAGGCTGTACGGTAATTCCATCTTTTGCGCTGCCGAATCCTACACAATTTTTTTGAGAAGCTTTTGGGGCAAATTGCTTTATTTTGCAAAGCTTTTAAAAGAACAGCTTTTGGGACTCTGCTTTTGGGCGTCCCTTGTAACCTTTAAATTGGTGGTCAGTGTCTCACAACTCAGAGCATCTGGACGCAAAGTCTGAGAGTGAGAACTCTCCCACTCTCTTGTACTTTGAACACAGATTAATACAAAAAGAAATACAGAAAGGGGCTCCAGTCTTTGGGGCCAATATCTCTAGGCACGGAACTCCGCCGGGTTGTGTCGAATCAATTGTGAATTGTGAACTGTTTTGAAGTGAATCTTTGCTGTGTCGCGGTAGAATCTTGACTTGGAGAGTCCAAGTTTGTTACAGAGAGGAAGTCTGTGACTGGCCAAACGAACGCATGGATCAGATGCATCTATGACCTCAATGCAGAAATCCTAACCCTAAAACCCGTCACATATCGCCTTCTAAAATCAAAGCAATCGTCCTTGATTGTAGGATCTAAGAAAATATGCAAACTTTCAACATTTGTCAGGCAGGAATGCAATGCTTTTGATACGCATATAGAAAATAAGCTGCAATAGACACTCGATTGCGTTCGAAAATCTTTCAAGCAAGCACATCATAGTACATACTCCCAAAATATGGAAAGTATATCACGGGTGTACACCATTCCAATGCATATAAAATGACATTGGATCTCATTAAAGGGCAAGGTCCCAACTGATGTCTCTTTGGATGCGATCGTTCATCCAAAGTTTGTGGAGAGTCACATGAAGTGAACATCTTCCTTTTGATATGACGAAAGCATGCCATGGTCATACTATGTTAAAATCCATACATTTAGAAGTCAAGCTAATCCAAAAGCTTTTGTGTACGATTGTATCAAATCATCATGATCAGTCAGTTCCTCAAAATTCATCCGTTGGGCATCCATGGGTGGATAGCTCCTGAACATCACCAAAAATCTTCATGTTGTTTTTCCTCGAGTGATCAGTCTTTATGAGCCAAAATCTGTTTTGGGATCAAAATCTCTTCAGCCTCTTCTACCTTTGGTTCAACGTCGTGTGAAGGCATAGTAGGCAAATCTCCTTTGAATGGTTTAAGAAGGTTGACATGGAAAGCGTTGTGGATTTTCCAATGAGAAGGTAATTCTAATCGGAAAGAAACATCATTAATGGTGTGAATGACCTTGAATGGGCCATAGTATCGTTGACTGAGTTTGGGATACAACCGTTCTTTGTCTTTTTTTTTTCCGTAAACGTGCCTTTTCAAATCTAAGCAGAACCTAGTCGCCCACTTTGATACTCAATTGCTTCCTATGCTTGTCTGTAGCTCGTTTTTGCTTGTCTTGGGACTTTTGTAAAGCTTCTTTAACCTTCGAATAGGACATATCCAAGTCTTGTACAAAAATTTCGGCCTCAAAAATCTTATCCTTTGTGAGTTGAATTGGGGAGACTTTACGAAATCCCTCAATGATCTTGAAGGGTGCTTTTCCAGTTGTTGAATGAGTCGTGTTATTGTAGGCAAATTCCATGAGTGGTAAGTATTTCACCCACAAGTTCTTATGATCGGAGACCTAGGTCTTGAGAAGGTCAAGTATTGTGGAGTTTGCATTTTCCGATTGGCCATCTCTCTATGGATGAAATGATGACGAGAACTTCAATGTTGTGTTTATGTTGTCAAAGAGGGATCTCCAAAAGAGACTTGTCATTCATGGATCTCGGTCATTGACGATATATTGAGGCATCCCATGTAGTTGAAAGATATGATGTAAGAACAGATTCTCCATCCTATCTGCTTTGATGGTTTTCCTTATGGAATGAAACGAGCTTGTGTGCTAAAGTGGTCAATGATGGCGCGAATTCCATTACATCTCGATGAGGTAGTCGGCAAGTCGAATTTGAAGTCAATTGCAATGTTTTCCCAAGGTTGAGTAGGGATAAAGAGGATGTAACAACCCGGAAGCTTTTTGTTGGTTGTACTTCACTTTCTGGCAGGTGATACATTTAGAAACATACTTGTCGACATTTTCATGAAGAGTAGGCCAATAGAAAAATGTGTCAATGGCGAGGGCTGTTGGGTAAATATTGCGATGTCCTGCATATAGTGGGGCATGGGATTCAGAAGAGCACACGCAATACAAAGTTTCCCATGGAACAAGAAATATCCAGCTTTCAATGTATAGCTTGGAACAGAGAATCCAACCATCAATCGTTCAAAGGTATTCACAAACAGGCAAATAGGTACAAATTAACCCGGAAACTTCACATTTAATTTAATCTGTTTATCTCTATGGGTGAGCAGGATTCCTCTATCTTGAGCGCGAAGGAGAGCATCATACTTATAGAACCAAGGCATCCCCAACAAAACATCACCTCCTGCTAAGTTCATTATGTAGAAATCAACTGCATTGAGAAATTCATGGACATGGACTCGTAGAGCCAACCAAAGGTGTGGTAGACCCATAAGTGCCATTCACCATCTGGGATTCAATTGAGTTGCCTTTTGCGTTGTGAGCGGGATGAAAACACACACAACGCCTCTATAACGACCCGACACACTCTTGGGAAGATACACACACACTATGGGGCACCACTCGGCTTAGACAACACACCTGGCCGAGACAGGGAACACACCTCAGGAGTGAGAGGAGAGAGACTATCCACTTGTCCACTCCACACAGACACACACACACACACACACACACCCAAAAAACTCAGCTCAAAAGAGGAGAATTTCTGATGTTTAGATACAAATGAGCTTGGGCCAACACCAATGGGGCAAACAGCTCACACAATATGGGTAAAAGATACCAGATACAATCACAAATTGGAGAAGAAGCTTCACTCACCGGAGAAGATTACACAGAAAAACAGCAGAAAAAGAGTGAGGAATTTGGCAAAATGGACAGCGCCATCGCGTCCGGAACGGCCCAAAACCCCAGTCTACAATGTCAAAGTGCTCAAATCTGACATCGGATGAGCAGTTTACGGCCAAAACAGGCTCCAAAATGAGCAAAAACACAGCTGCGGCTGTTCCTCCTCTCTTCTCCACGTTTTTTCTGGTCTTCTCTCTGTTTTTTCAGTTCCCACACTTAGCTTTATTACTGGGGCACCCTTGGCCTTTTAGATGACCTCAAACGGACCCCGAACAGGCCAAAAACTGACTTCGCAGTGCATAGTTGTCACCTTTTTGCATCATTCGCACACCTGGCACTCAGCTTTTTTCCAATAATGCATCTCGCCACCACGCGAAGTGGCCCCAAAAAGTGGTCCTAATGATGACCTTTCTGCATAACTCTCACAAGAAAACACCCACGTTGTGTCTGTCCTCATCCGCGTGCAAATATTGACCTCGTTCGCCCTCCTGACGCCACTAGATGCCATCTGACGCACCTGCTGACCTCACGTCGTCGGCTCGTGGATAGCTTCCTCGAGAAGTTTTACGCGCTACCAACTCCTCCTTATTGTAGAAAAAACACACTAGTATTGATAATAGTGAAAATCGCTGCACTATGTACATGCTGTCCTACCTGTACACATGTGGGCCCCACGTAACCACCTGGCTCTGGAAAATGGGCAATCCTTTATTCGATGCACCATGCATGTGTATGTACATATGCGCAATCCCTAGCTCAAAAAAACTCCTGACAGCGTATTCGTCAATTCATAGTTGAGCGGCCATGTCAGTAGAAATGAAGTTTTTGGCGGACCTTGGGTCAAAGAAGGTAAGGGCATTTTTGTCACTCGTTCCCAAGCTCTACAAGGTTCTCCTACTGTATCATGTCTAGGCTCTTCTATGAGATTTGGAATCAATCATAGTTACTCGGAACGGGAATAGGGAACGGGAACGGGAGGCTCTGGAATGAGACGGGAACGGGGAGGAGAAGGGGGGGACAGAAAGGGAACAGGGCCGGGACGGTCGACTAAAGTAAGGCTTGAATCACCTCCATTCAGCTTAGTCCCAAACCAACTCCTAAACAACCCCAAATCTGTCCCAACCCCAAATCTGTCCCTAAATGACCTACTTTTTTGCCCCCAAATGCCTACTTTTGCCCGTTCTACCGTTTCGCCGTTCCACCTCATGTTCCCCCCGTTTCGGAGCACCGTTCCGGTTGCACCCCATTCCGAAACGGCGTTCCATTTCCGACTTCGTCGACTCGTTTGGATTGCGTTCCGTTCGTTTCTTGGTACACTGGAATCAATCCGACAAAAGGGTGGGGCTTCTTGTTATCGTTGTTGTCCTGACTATTCGGGTGCTTGACAGGGATACTATTGGATGGTGTACAGTGGATGTGTTGGTTACGATCTCTGAAAGTGTGTCGAATGCGCCCATACTTATAGCATCTTCCCTAAGTAATCATGCTGATAGCTTGATGACGTGGCAACATTGTATGGATTTCTAGATTTTAGCGCTGCTAGCTTTTTGGAGTCTAGATGCTTTTAGAACTTGAAGCTTTTCATGGCCAAGGGCCTTTAAATATGTGCAATTGGCTTAGTCTTTGGCATGTCTTCACGTGGGAATGCAGAGGACAGAGTACGCTTGTACTGAGTTGAAGCAATATACCGAAAGGGGCATCGGGGTCTGGGACCAATGCTCTCTCGAAGCGGAACTCCGCCACTCCGCGTCTTGTGTGTCGTGCATCTCTTTCAATTCTGTGTTATTTGAAGCACTTAAAGTTGTTCAGTCTGTTCTTTTCCGTTGGCACGTGGTGCCCATCCCGTTACAAAGCGTGTTTGAAGGGTACATTTTTAGGCCAGACCAAGTAGCAAGTATTTTGACCTCGAAGGTGTCATTCAGAAAGCTTGGGTAGAGTGTTAACTTAAAGTTGATCTAAGTTTTAGGGCGGTCAGGTTTCTTGGCGAGGGTAGCCCACCATGTCAACGCACTATCCTTGAGATAAGATGTGATCCTGAGAAACTTTGATTCTTCGGTAAAGTTCCCACCCATTACTGCACAAGACGTCGAATTGTTGCAAAAATTTGAGAGAATTATGAGAATCTTGGATGCTTGAGAATGCGAAAAAAACGTTACTGTAGCACCCCCATCTCTAAAGGGTTTTGGACGAGCCTCCATGGTAGTGGGGGAGGAGGATAAGATGAGGGTCTAGGAGGTAAAGGGGGAAAAGTATATGTGGCAGCATGGGAAGGTTCTCGTGAAGCCATTCCCTAAAACTTGAGAGACATCTCCAGAATTCTGTCAAGAAGAGGCCACAAGAGGATTTTGCAATACAAAAGAATGCACGTGGAAGGTCTATTGAGAGACAATTGGGACCACATGTGGATTTAGAGAGCCCAAGTAATTGTGCAAGGCTTCTAAATCAATTCGATCATCTATTGGGCTCTTCTTTTGGTGGTGTGCCAGGTACATCAATTGTCGAACCACTTATTGTGCATGTGTCTCGTTTGGTTGCCTTTGTATGGAGGGACTGGGAGGGTTCCCTTCTTGAATAGTGTGGTCGACCTGTTCTCCGTCCATGTTGATTGGATCGTGCTTTTGATTACATAGGGCAATGAAGCAGATTTGGCCCTGATACCACTATAATCAACTCTAATCACTTTCGGCGAGTGATTAGACGAAAACATAGAGATAACTGCAATCTACACACTTGGTAACACTTTAATACTTCAAAGCAGCTTTCACTCGAAACTTTACTTTAGACTTTAGGACATAGAAACTTTGCAAAGAAAACCTATAACGGGAATTGATACTTCAAACACACACGACTTGGAATCTAGAGCGCTACCAAGCAGATGCCGACACCTGTTGGCCCCAAAGACTGGCACCCCTTTCGGTATTTCTTTATTGCATTCAAAGAGGGAATAAAAGTTGTGATTTCCCACGAGATGTCCTGCATAATCCAAGCTGAAAATGACTTGTTTCGACCGAATTTCGGCAGCATAATTGTACTAGGACGCTTCAGAGATAGTGTCCCCACGCAATAGATGACTTTCCCGACGTATACGGACACTTTGCAAAACGTGGCGAGAATCTGTAGTACGTTGAATTCTTTGTTTTCTGCCCTGAAAATGTTCCAAATCATCTGTACAGTGGTCCCCTCGTGTCCCCGGACCCCCTGAGTGTATTATACTGTTTAGGACCGAAACCCTAAACCTGCAAAAATACACAGCAGGCTGTATTTCCCGAGGACGGGGTCGGAACGGCAAAAAAAAAAGAGAGTTTTTTTGGCATTTTTTGACCTACATACATACCACACACATAGAGCATCACTTTGACCACAAATTTACACTAAATAGACCAAAGAACATGAGTCATATAGACGCAAATGTGCTAATAAAACATCGACAAATGAGGACCCAAAGGGTGGCTTTTATATTCAAACATATGGCTATTGGAGAGCAACTAGCCACTAGAAATGATCAGATATTCAAATTTTAAAAAAAGTCCCCTGCCGTCCCCTCCTGTCCCCGGGACGTTTTGCATGCGTTCCCACTTGGCAGGCCATTTGCCGTTCGTCCCCACCCGTCTACTTCCCGGAACCGGGGGCGTCCCCCGTCCCTAGGCTCCGTCCCCTCCGTCCCCTGTAACTATGGTCTCATTAATTCATTTGTACACATGTTTTGACAGTCTTTCTTGCGGATACATGTGATGATAAAAGGGTGCTTACCACACTAAATCATCTATGGCATGTATATATGGCACGCAATCGAGGACGTTTGCCATTTTAAGAGGGTGGTATGTCACGAGGACGTGGCAATTGCTAACTTGAGTTCTTGGTTTCTTTCTGTAACTAAGTCAGACTTTGTAAATAATTAATTTATTTACGAGAAAAGAATTATCTAATTAGTTGTGTGCACATTAGAATAGATTTAGCAGTTCTGGGGCCTCAGGTGCGCCCAAGTTTGGGCCAGTGCAACTCAGGGAGACCCTAGCAAAAAATACCCTGAAGCCCTAGCCATTGGGAAATCGGAACTTCAATAAAGGGGTAGATAGTAGCCTCAGATTACAGGCTCAGAAAGATACGCGCGCTAGTGCAAGCATAGGAACGAGATGGGGTCCTTAGAATAATAACCCTAAGGCCTGAATCATTTAATGGCCTTAGGATAAGTCAATTAATGTATTCTTTAAATTGTCTATGCCGGACCAAATGGCCGGACAAGTGCGAACAGGTAATGCCAGAGCAGTGTCGGTATGGCATTGCGCTGGGGAGCAGCTAACAATTTAATTGGTTGCATCTATGTGTGCAGTTGTGCACTTAATTACACATTTCATTAACTAGCATAGGATTTTTAAAGTCAAGTTGAATGGTTTAAAAATTTCAAAGTAAGTGTGCCAAGTACTAGGCACACTTTCCCATGCAATCTCTCTCTTTCTCCCACACTCCCTCTCTTCATGCTAGCGCCCCCTCTTCTGGGAGGCTATAAGAGAGCAGCCTCTCCCCCTCTTGCCGGGTTGGTAGTGCACTATCCCCCCCAAGTTGACCATCCTCTACGCAGTGAAGCTCTCCATTGAAGCTTGAGAGCAGCACCTTGTGGTGTATGTGGAGCCTTTGAGCACCCATGACCTAGAACAAGGCCTCTCATGGTTGCATGCAGCTTTGGGAGAAGTTTCATCGCGTAAAGTAGTAGTAAACTCTCTTTCTCCCTTGTCTAGCTGCTGTAAATTCCCTGTTTTCAGCCCCTAATCACTTGTATTAGGGTGAATTTCAGCAAAGTCTTCATAGAATCTTATTCCCCACTACCTACTCTACACATACACCAAGTTTGGAGCATTTCCATCGCGAAAAGGACCTCCATTTTGGCATTGGAACGCGCTCAGGTAACAATTTCTGGTTATGTGCAGAAAATTACAGCAAGCGTGTGTGTGTTTTGCATGTTTCTGTGGTTGGTTGATTGCAGGACTGATTATGTCCAAAGTGGCACAGTTAGCGGAAGATAGATCCTCATTCGTGAGAGCTTCCGATGAGTTTTGTGGAAGGTAGACTCTCCTCTACGAGAGCTTCCCAAAATCTCGCAGAAGAGGATAGATCCACTCAGTAGTCAGAGAGCAGTTCTTCTACTCTCTCAGTCAGAAGCAGAAAAAGGCCAAGAAAGAATAGAGGACGGGCTTTCGTCCCGTTCCTGTGCTTGTAAAGATTCTCCCTTAGTAATAAAGATATTCTCTTTATGGGGGGGGACCAGCCCATCTTTTGGTCCCCAATGAAGTGTCAAGCTTTCTTTCTTTCTCTCATTCTCTTGAGTATTTGAAGTACATTAAAAAGTCAGTTTACGCTCTCGTATTTTTGTGACAGTGGTATCAGAGCAAGGTCATCTCTCTCTTCGTGAAGGGATTGACGACTCTTTGCAGACTGCAGAAATGGGAGGACGCGAGATAGAGTTCTCTCTCCTTCAACAGCAGGTGGAAGAGTTGCAGAAAGCTCTCTCCCATCCAGAAGTCCAAAAGATTCTCCATACTCTTGAAAAAGGGAAGGAGAAAATGCCGATGGGGTCGGGAGAAATCCCGCAGAACCCAAAGGCGCCACAACCAAGGAAAGATCCTTTGATTGGAACCTCCCGCATGCACGAGAGGCAGAGGAAACCTCCAGAACGTCATGTGCGGTTTAATCCAAAAGTTCAAGAGCAAGATTCCCCTGATTCCCCTCAGTTCTCTTTCATGAAGGATCTGGATGAAATAGTTGCTTCCGAAGACATGTTTCTCGACGATCCGTTGCAGCAAGAAGTGCATTCAAGGGAAAGGACTCCTGTCCACAAGGAGTCTAAGCATAGAAAGAAGGAGCACCATAAGAAGAAGCACCACAGGTAGAAAACATTCAAGTCGGGAGACAAAGATGTGAAATTCGACACCTACAATGGACGGCGTGATAATGACAGCTTTGGCTTTCATCTGCCAATTTGAAGTTGCATTTGCAGAAGGGAATTTTAAGGAAAGATCCAAGCTTCGCCATGTCAGTTTGTACCTGAAAGGCACCGCCAACAATTGGTGGTTAACCCTTATCCTGGAAGATCGCAAACCCCAAGATTGGACTGCTTTCAAGAAGGAGTTCTACGCACAGTTCCTTCCTCCAGACTATGACGAAGAGGTAAATAAAGAATGGGATCGACTTTCACAGTCAGAGAACGAAACTGTTCCACGCTATGTGGATAGGTTTTGGGACGTTCTTTTGAAAGTCACTCCATTCAAGAAGATTGGTGATTCGGAGAAGATGCGCAAGTTTGAAGCAGGTTTGCATGAAGCCTTGCAAAAGGCTATGAAGCTTTACCCTCGAGGTAACTTGCAGATACTTATGGAATCAGCCCGCATAGCTGATGGAATACATGACAAGGATACTCCCAGGAAGATGGAGCAAAGCACTTACCATGCCAAACAGAAGGCTCTCCATGAGCATCCTACCAACCGCCTCCGAAGCAGAAGCAAAGCCAAATCAGCCCAAGAAAGGGAGATATCTCCCTCTTGCTGAGTTGCGAACCTACATTAGTGAAGGAAGATGTTTCAAGTGCGGACAAGTTGGTCATATGAAGGGTGATTGTCCTACCAAACCTCCGCAACCACCCTCTTCCAATGCAGTCCCAGATGTACAGAGAAATATAACCAAGGATGGAAAAGAAAGATCTCTTCTCAAAGCATGGGGTAGTATCAACAACCAACGGGCTCTTATTTTGTTTGACCCTGGTAGTACGGACAACTTCAACTCTACCAAGCTAGCTGACGACCTGAACTTGCAGCCCAATCGTTTTGGAGTTCCTATTCAAGCACAATGTGCTTTCAAAGGGCAGAACTCAAACTCTACTCCAATCATAGGGAAGTTGAATCTAAAGGTCGATGACTACAAAGATCAAGAGTCTTTCTTACTAGCTTCACTTGAAGGATGCAATGTTATCTTAGGAATGCCTTGGCACTACAAGATGCATCCCATTCCTGACTATGTTCAGAAAACCTTATCCTTTGCTCATAAAGGAAAGGAGTATCTTGTACTTGCAGATGCAGGTGATTGGCATATTCCTATCGCCAATCACATTGCCATCATGAAAGAAATGAAAAAGTGTGTTTCAGTGTACTTGATTTTTGCAAGAGAGAGAGAGATGTGTCTGTTTCACAACTTTCTTCCTCTTTAAAGCAAAAAAGACTTAAGTTATTAGAAAGTTATAAAGATTGTTTTGCAGATGAACTTCCAAATGAACTCCCACCTTCGCGACCTGAGGATCATACAATTGATTTGATCCTAGGAAGTTCTCCTCCAAATCAGCCCCCTTATCGAGTTAGTCTAATGCAGCAAGAGGAAATTCTCAAGCAGGTTAACGAACTTTTGGAGAAGGGCTTAATAAGGCCTACTACTTCTCCATATTGTTTACGTGTCTTGCTAGTACAGAAAAAGGGTGGCACATTCCGTATGTGCATAGACTATAGATCCCTAAACAAGATCACAATCAAGAATCGATTTCCAATCCCTCGGATTGACGACATTCTTGACAAGTTACAAGGAGCAAGTGTCTTTAGTCGTATAAACTTGAAGAGCGGTTATCATCAAATCCGCATAGCTCCTTAGGATGTGATAAGACTTCATTTAGAACAACCTTCGGGTTGTATGAATTTCTAGTGATGCCTTTTGGACTCACTAATGCACCAGCTACATTCAACAGAATGATGGATAGAATCTTCCACTCATATAGAAGTTTTACAGGCGTTTTCTTTGATGACGTCTTAATCTTCTCAGAGTCGGAAGACGAACACTATAAGCATCTCGCCTTAGTGTTTGAAGAATTACGCAAACACAAATTATTTGTGAATGCTAAGAAGAGTGAGTTCTTTTTAAAAGAAATCCATTATTTGGGCCATATAGTGTCTCACAATCAGGTGAGGATGGACCCTGATAAGATTCAAGCAGTTGTAGAATGGCCTACACCAACTACAGTACATGATGTACGAAGTTTCCTTGGCCTCTGTTCCTATTATCGGCGTTTCATTCGAGCTTTTGCCGCGATAACAGGTCCCCTCCATGACCTGACAAAGAAGCGGATTCCATTCCATTGGGGGTCTGGACAAAAACAAGCTTTCGAAAAGCTTAAGTATCTACTCAGTCACGGACTTGTTCTCATCGTCCTTGATCTTCGCAAATCTTTCGAGGTATACTGCGATGCATCTCGAGATTGTGTAGGAGCAGTTTTGAACCAAGAGGGTCACGCGATAGCCTATGAAAGTCGGCGCCTTAAGGATGCAGAGTTGCATGTCTCCATATACGAGAAAGAGCTAATGGCAGTAATTCATGCTCTTTCCATTTGGAAACTGTCACCAGCGTGTGACTACTATCTATCCTTTTTGTTGATTTCTTTCTTATTATCTATTTACTTTCACTTTTTCGAAGCACCCCTCCGGAAATCTAACTGCCCTGCATTGCATAGCTAGTGTGGAACTGTTCAGAGGGAGTCCAGGCCTGAGGGCAAGAGAGCACTAAGGTTGGACAAGGACTATGGTTAGCCAAGTGGGGTCATTGACTAGCCAAAGTGGAATCCTTTGCTACAGAGGCTACATTTCACTTTCGGGTGTGGCTGCAGTGTACAAAGAGGGTCAGATGACCTAGAAAGATACAATGGCAGTATCTCCTAAAATTTAGGGAACTGCTATTTTGGGACCTGAAAATGTGTTTGCGTCATTAGCTCCGGAATGACAAGAGGAACATTTTCTTACTCTGCCGTGAAGTCAACTGGGCAACCGATTGGGAGATTTTTAGGCGGCAACCCCGAAACGGGAAAATGCTTGTAAATGTGCCAAGTGGCACCTTCTGGTGCACTTTCCTCATGCAACAAGAAGTGGCGCTGAAATTTAAGCTGGGAGAGGCTCATTTTCAGTTTTGTCACAAGTTAAGAGCTATGGAGTGCTTGCTTTCCCTCTTATGCACAATGCGGTGCCAGGAGTGATGCCCTGCACGCTACACACTGCCCTCTCTCTCCCCTTTGGCAGTAGTTTATGGCCCACTAGTGGGCTCTTCATTTGACCAATGTACAGTTGTGTGGGTTCATGCGCGATTGCCGAGGCAAGAGCCTCTTGCACAGGTACTGGATTAGCTAGCGGCTAATCCCCCCGCAGGTACAGGTGAATTCGGAGAGGTTTCACGCTAGAAATCTCGTCCGATTCAAAGGGCAAGTAGCCCTACAGGTGCGGGAGCTCGAGGACTTGCTAAGGATGCGACCGGCACGCGAAACGGAGCCCGAAACAGTAAATTACAGCCTGCTGTGTATTTTTGCAGGTTTAGGGTTTTGGCCCTAAACGGACCCTAATACCCCCAGGAGGTTCGGGGACGCAAGGGGACCGCTGTACAGGTGTTCTGGCGCATTTTCAGGGCTGAAAACAGAGAATTCAGCGTGCTGCAGATTCTCGCCAGGTTTTGCAAAGTGCCCGTATGCGTCGGGAAAGTCATTTAATGCGTGGGAATACTGACCGTGAAGGGTTCTAGTACAGTTATGTTGCCGAAATCGGGCCAAAACAGTGGAAGTTCAGCCAAGGTTGTGCGGGGCAGCTTGTAGGAACCACAGCGTTTATTCCCTCTTTTGAACAATAAAGAAATACCGAAAGGGGCGCCTAAGTTAGGGGCCAATCTGGTGTCGGTCTTCTCATACAGGTGCATTCTAGCATCTGTATCCCATTCCTCTCTCTTGTGTCACTATAGCGCAGGTATAATAGACGACTAATAATGGGTGAAAGCTAAATCAAGGTTTGAAGTAAAGTCTACCGCCCTTTTTGGATTGAACAGGCCGGTTTCATGGTTCCATCGACGGGATTAAATCACTTTTTCCCATAGAAGTGAGCCTTGGTCAGTTTGGGCTTGAAGACACAGGGGATCATAGACCAGACACAGGAAATTGCAATTATGGCTGACAAACCAGATGATGTGACTGAAGAGGTTTTCTCTTCATAGGGTCAACAGACACATGAAGTTGGTGAGTCTTCAAGACCGCCACAGACGGATGATGAGATATTCAGGACCCAGTTGGCTACTGCTGTGGCTATGTTCACACAAGTAATGCAGAACCCGAGGTTTTTAGCCTTTCTGCAACCTCCTCTTTCGTCGCAGCAAGTTGGGTCACTGGATCATACTCAAAAGCCTTTTAAGGCTCAAGCACAGGTGATTCATACTGCAGAGTCAATGGAAACACCTGTACACTTGACGGAGAATATGCAGTCTCCACAACTTGTGCCTAAGGTGCAAGAACAGGTGGTTCAAATGCCAGTCTTTCAAGCTGTACCAGTTCAGCCCGCCACCTTTCAGCAGCCTATAGCTAGTTCTAATGGGCAGGGAAGCAACCTACAGGCTATGCAACAAGTCTTCCCACCACCTTCAGTACACCCTGGCTATTTTGGAGGTGGATCGGTATTCCAGAGCATGGCTGGTCATGCACTTGGGAATCAGTTTTACACGCCAGGAACGGTGTTCGGGGGTGCTCAAACGATGATGCCTAACCCCATGTACAGTGTCATGGGTATGCAACCAGGGTTTCAGAGCACTCAGGGCCAATTTGGGATGCCACAGGCAAATTTTGGTATGGCTGGAATTACAAATTAGCAGCCAAATATGGCATTTCCAGGTCCAGTTAATAGCGGCCAAGGAACACAGATGAACCCTAACAGTGTTCCCATGTTTCAGTCACTTCCATATGACAATTTAACGCCGCTAGAGAAGCCAACTCCGTACAAAGAAGGTGGCAAAGGTGTGACATTCACGACCTTTACAGGGTTTGATGACAGGAAGAAGGCTCTCATTCCTCCAGCAGTTTGACAAGGCCTATGCAAGGGGAAACTTTACAGAGGCTTCAAAGGTCCGCAAGGCAGCCACTTTCTTGACAGGGAATGCGGGACAATGGTGGACAACTTTATTGCTTCAAGGGCAAGCTTCGTCCACATGGATTTACTTCAAGCAGATTTTTGCAGCAGCATGGTTATCTGATGACTTTGAAGCAGATGTCATGACAGAATGGCACCAGCTTAATGCTGCCACTTACAGAAATCTGGATGATTACAATCGGAAGTTACTTCCAGTAACTTCCTATAGGTTTGTGCCATTGACAGAACAGATTGAAAAATACTGTTGTGGCCTACCTAAAGGATTGAGAAAGTATTGTACGAAGACAAAAGTCACTACTTTGACGCAGCTCATCGAGGTAGCAAACACTGGCAATGGTTTGCTCAAGGGAGAAGATTGTGAATTTATCATTGGCGTCAAGGCAGGATCAGGCAAGAAAAATTCAGCCAAGAAGCACGTTCCCAATGAGGCTCCTAAAGGGACTCAAGAGTCAGCCAACGCAGGGAAAGATAGAGCTACGGCTGAATCAGAAAAGGGACCGGCAAAGAAATGGAAAAGACGTTTTCCTCGTAAATCGGAAGAGCAAAAGAAGGTCCTGAGGACAGAGAACAAATGCTTTATCTGTGAGCAACCTGGCCACATTGCTTACAATTGTCCTACAAAGAAAAGGCCAGCTGATTCTGATGACAAGGAAGACAAGAAAGGAAAGAAGCCCATGGCTGGTCTAGTGCCCGATATGGTGGGCGATAAGCCAAATTCAGATGCAAGTGAGCTTTGCAGAGCATGGGGAAAGGTCAAGGATCAAACATTGCTTATCTTCTTTGATCCAGGGGCCAAAGCCAACTTTATTTCCCCAGAATTGGCTTCAAAGTTGGGAATCAGACGTGAGGAGATGGGGTATACAGCAGAGGCAGGTTTGGCATGCCCTCGCCATATAGAGGCTGTGACACCCATCATTGGAAAGTTGCGTCTACATATCCAGTCCTATGTAGATGCTGAAGAATTTTACATCATGCCATTGGACGGATGTGATGTGTTGTTAGGTATTCCTTGGTTGTTTCGTGTACAGGGAATCCTGGATGCCTACAACAAAAAGATCACTGTACAGAGCAGGGGAAAGACTCACATTCTGGATGTAAAGCTTAAAGGGGAGTCTATTCCCACTGTATCAGCTTATGCTATTACTTCTGTAATGAAAAAGCATCTTTCTGCGTACTTGGTTTTTGCACGTGAAGTGTTAGATTGTGATGAACCAAATTTATCTGTGTTAGATAAAGAAAGGTCAATGTTTTTACAACAGTATAGTGACCGTTTTTCCGATTCATTACCGTCTCAATTACCGCCAGAGAGACCCGAGGACCATGTGATAGATGTGGTGCCAGGCAGTAGCCCACCAAATAAGCCTCCGTACCGGGTTAGTGCGGCTCAGCAGAAAGAGATAATGAGCCAAGTATAGGAGCTGTTAGACAAGGGGCTGATTCAGCCCAGTTCATCTCCATTCTGTTCTCCAGTGTTGTTGGTGCAGAAAAAGGATGGCTCGTGGCGTATGTGCATCGACTACCGTGCACTGAACAAGATTACCATCAAGAATAGGTTCCCTATACCTAGAATTGATGATATTCAGGACAAATTAGAAGGAGCAGCTATGTTTAGCAAGATAGATCTAAAGAGTGGGTACCATCAGATCCGCATTAGATCAAAGGATGTGCACAAGATTGCTTTTAGAACAACGTTTGGCCTTTACGAATTTTTAGTGATGCCCTTTGGTCTTACAAATGCTCCTGCTACGTTCAATAGGATGATGGACAGAATTTTCCGTCCACATCAGCAGTTTGTTGGTACATTCTTTGATGACATGATAGTCTACTCAAAGAATGAAGAGGAGCATAGGCATCACTTGGCCATTGTATTCAAAGAGCTATGCAGTCATAGGTTGCTCGTCAATGTAAAGAAAAGTGAATTTTTTCTGGAAGAGATTCACTTTCTGGGACACATTGTCTCAAAGGATGGTGTCAGAATGGATCCTGCAGAAGTTGAAGCGATCAAGTCATGGCCAAATTTGAAGACGGTGCATGATGCCCGAAGCTTTTTGGGACTATGCTCCTATTACAGAAGGTTTATTCGAAATTTCGCTGAAATTGCTTCACCTTTACATGCTCTTCAAAAGAAGGCAGTCACCTTTAGATGGACACAGAAAGAGATTTCAGCTTTTAATCTCTTAAAGGAAAAGACGACTTCAGATCCAGTTATTGTGTTGCCAGATCTTAGGAAGTCATTTGTGGTCGAGTGCGACGCCTGTGGTAGTAGCATTGGTGCAGTGCTAATGCAAGATGGCAGGGTAGTAGCCTATGAGAGCAGAATTTTGCAAGGGCCAGAGATGACCATGCAGGTCTATGAGAAAGAGTTACTGGCTGTGATTCATGCGCTCTTAAGTTGGAAACACTACCTGCTAGGTGCAGACTTTGTTGTCCAAACGGACCATCAGACCTTGCGATACTTCTTGACATAGGCAAAGTTATCTGAGAAGCATGTGCGATGGGCAAATATTTTGTCCATGTTCCACTTTCAGATTGTGCATGTGGAAGGTAAGAAGAACGTTGTGGTTGATGCCTTGTCAAGGAAGCCACAAATTTCAGCTGTGTCAATTCCTTATCATCATGCACTTGATGATATGAGGGAACAGTATGAAAATGATGAAGATTTTGCAAGGGTCTTTGAGCAGCTAATGGATGGACAACGTCATGAACACTATCTTCTTAAAGATGGGTTCATGATGATGCATGGCAGATTGTGTGTCACAAAGCCATTACGACGCAAAGTTATGGAAGAGAGTCATGTCCCATCGTATGCAGGGCATCGTGGTATCGATGCTACAGTTAAAGCGGTTGAGACATTCTTCTACTGGCCTACATTGAGAAGAGATGTGGATGCCTTTGTGCGAGAATGCCTAATATGCCAGAAGGTCAAGTTTGACAGGCAAAAGGCACCAGGGTTATTACAACCACTACCTATTCCAGATAAACCATGGGAAAGTATTGCTATGGATTTTATCTTTGATCTTCCGAGAATGCAGACAGATGGTATTTGGACCATCATTTGCAGATTCAGCAAGCAAGCTCATTTTATTCCTGTCAGCAAGAAGATAAAGCCAGATCAGATGACACGCTTGTTTATGAGCAATATTTTCAAGTATCATGGCATGCCACAGTCGATTGTTAGCGATCGTGATTCACGCATGACAAGTTTGTTCTGGAGAGGCTTGTTTGAGAATATGGGCACCACGCTCAAATTCTCTTCGTCATTTCATCCTCAAACAGATGGGCAGTTAGAAGAGGCAAATTCTACTGTCCTAGATCTGCTGAAGTGTTATGTGTCAGAGCATAAAGGAAAGTGGGAGCAGTATTTGCCATTGGTGGAGTATGCATACAATAATACAGTGCATTCATCAACGGGCAAGGCACCTTTTGAGATAGTTGAAGGTGGCAAGAAAGTTCCTCCCATACTGCATACAAAGGACAAGATATTTGAAGCAGACAAGTATGTTCAGGACATGGATGAAATGTACAAGAAGGTCAAAGTGGCCTTAGAAAAGACTCAGGCAAAGCAAAAGAAAACAGCTGATCGTCACCGTCGTGAACTAGTATTTTCACTTGGTGATTGGGTGCTTCTATGCTTTGAAAAGGCAAGGTTAAAGAAGATGAGGGGCAAGGAAAGATTGTTTCCAAAGCTCAGCATGCGTTACTATGGGCCTTTTCAAGTATGCGACATAATCAGTGATGTTGCATATAGGCTGAAATTGCCTGACAGTTGGAAGATTCACAATGCGTTTCATGTGAGTCTTCTCAGACCCTATGTGGGTGATGTGCCAGAGGATATGCCAACTGAAGATCAGCCGGAAGTCGAGGAACTTGACGAGATCTTGCTCCCAGAACAGATTTTGGCACATAAGGAAAGAAAAGTGAAAGGCAAGGTTGTTAGGCGTTACTTGGTAAAGTTCAGAAACTATCCACCAATGGATGCTAAGTGGATGGAAGAAGGTGAACTTGCAGAGTCACTAACTGTGTTATCGCTTTACCTTGAAGCCTTCGATTTGCAACCTACCTTGACCCCATGAGTTTCAAAGCTACATGGATTGTCAGTGTGACAATGGCTTTTGAAACAAATGATGTACATGGTATTTAAAGTGAGCTCAAATGACATACATGTTACATAAAGGTTAGAGCTGTACAGATTGTCAGTTTGGCAATTGCTCTTATGGAATGTCCAAAAGTGTGCTTAGTGCTATAGAAGTGAGTATTTCTTGTCACTTTGTCAAGGATACAGTAATTGCTTCTATTAAAGGGTACATGTGTGACTGCATTCTTAAACTGTCGGTTTGGGTATGCTCGAAAGTGTTACGAATCCAACGTGTACTATAAGACAGTGGCAAAATGTGTGACGACCATTTTGTCATTGGAAAGTTAATGACTCAAAGCAATGGCAGAGTGCGAAGCTACCACTATGTCATTGGAACAGGGTTCACACGCAGGCAATACATGAGTCGACGAGGTGTTGAATACACCAGGGTTGACAACGACCATGTATGTGTCGTATATGTGTCGACAGGTGTTGAATACATCAGTGTTGACTATGAGCATGTACGACATAGATGCAAACGAGGACGTTTGAGATTTCAAGAGGGGGGTATGTCACCAGCGTGTGACTACTATCTATCCTTTTTGTTGATTTCTTTCTTATTATCTATTTACTTTCACTTTTTCGAAGCACCCCTCGGGAAATCTAACTGCCCTACATTGCATAGCTAGTGTGGAACTGTTCAGAGGGAGTCCAGGCTTGAGGGCAAGAGAGCACTAAGGTTGGACAAGGACTATGGTTAGCCAAGTGGGGTCATTGACTAGCCAAAGTGGAATCCTTTGCTACAGAGGCTACATTTCACTTTCGGGTGTGGCTGCAGTGTACAAAGAGGGTCAGATGACCTAGAAAGATACAATGGCAGTATCTCCTAAAATTTAGGGAACTGCTATTTTGGGACTTGAAAATGTGTTTGCGTCATTAGCTCCGGAATGACAAGAGGAACATTTTCTTACTCTGCTGTGAAGTCAACTGGGCAACCGGTTGGGAGATTTTTAGGCGGCAACCCCGAAACGGGAAAATGCTTGTAAATGTGCCAAGTGGCACCTTCTGGTGCACTTTCCTCATGCAACAAGAAGTGGCGCTGAAATTTAAGCTAGGAGAGGCTCATTTTCAGTTTTGTCACAAGTTAAGAGCTATGGAGTGCTTGCTTTCCCTCTTATGCACAATGCGGTGCCAGGAGTGATGCCCTGCACGCTACACACTGCCCTCTCTCTCCCCTTTGGCAGTAGTTTATGGCCCACTAGTGGGCTCTTCATTTGACCAATGTACAGTTGTGTGGGTTCATGCGCGATTGCCGAGGCAAGAGCCTCTTGCACAGGTACTGGATTAGCTAGCGGCTAATCCCCCCGCAGGTACAGGTGAATTCGGAGAGGTTTCACGCTAGAAATCTCGTCCGATTCAAAGGGCAAGTAGCCCTACAGGTGCGGGAGCTCGAGGACTTGCTAAGGATGCGACCGGCACGCGAAACGGAGCCCGAAACAGTAAATTACAGCCTGCTGTGTATTTTTGCAGGTTTAGGGTTTTGGCCCTAAACGGACCCTAATACCCCCAGGAGGTTCGGGGACGCAAGGGGACCGCTGTACAGGTGTTCTGGCGCATTTTCAGGGCTGAAAACAGAGAATTCAGCGTGCTGCAGATTCTCGCCAGGTTTTGCAAAGTGCCCGTATGCGTCGGGAAAGTCATTTAATGCGTGGGAATACTGACCGTGAAGGGTTCTAGTACAGTTATGTTGCCGAAATCGGGCCAGAACAGTGGAAGTTCAGCCAAGGTTGCGCGGGGCAGCTTGTAGGAACCACAACGTTTATTCCCTCTTTTAAACGATAAAGAAATACCGAAAGGGGTGCCTAAGTTAGGGGCCAATCTGGTGTCGGTCTTCTCATACAGGTGCATTCTAGCATCTATATCCCATTCCCCTCTCTTGTGTCACTATAGCGCAGGTATAATAGACGACTAATAATGGGTGAAAGCTAAATCAAGGTTTGAAGTAAAGTCTACCGCCCTTTTTGGATTGAACAGGCCGGTTTCAAAAACACTATCTATTAGGAGCTGATTTTATTATCAAGACAGATCATCAAAGTCTTTGCTACTTCCTCACACAGAGAGAGTTTTCAGTAAAGAGGAAGAAAGTTGTGAAACAGACACATCTCTCTCTCTTGCAAAAATCAAGCACGCTGAAACACACTTTTTCATTTCTTTCTTGATGGCAATGTGATTTGCGATAGGAATACGCCAATCACCTGCATCTGCAAGTACAAGATACTCCTTTCCTTTATGAGCAAAGGATAAGGTTTTCTGAACATAGTGAGGAATGGGATGCATCTTGTAGTGCCAAGGCATTCCCAAGATAACATCACATCCTTCAAGTGAAGCTAGTAAGAAAGACTCTTGATCTTTGTAGTCGTCGACCTTTAGATTCAACTTCCCTATGATTGGAGTAGAGTTTGAGTTCTGCCCTTTGAAAGCAGATTGTGCTTGAATAAGAACTCCAGAACGATTGGGCTGCAAGTTTAGGTCGTCAGCTAGCTTGGTAGAGATGAAGTTGTCTGTACTACCAGGGTCAAACAAAATAAGAGCCCGTTGGTTGTTGATACTACCCCATGCTTTGAGAAGAGCTCTTTCTTTTTAATCCTTGGTTATATTTCTCTGTACATCTGGGACTGCATTGGAAGAGGGTGGTTGCGGAGGTTTGGTAGGACAATCACCCTTCATATGACCAACTTGTCCGCACTTGAAGCATCTTCCTTCACTAATGTAGGTTCGCAACTCAGCAGGAGAGAGATATCTCCCTTTCTTGGGCTGATTTGGCTTTGCTTCTGCTTCTGCCTCAGAGGCGGTTCTTTTCTTCTTTTGAGAAGAAGAAGTAGAGGTAGGTTGCTCATGGAGAGCCTTCTGTTTGGCATGGTAAGTGCTTTGCTCCATCTTCCTGGGAGTACCCTTGTCATGTATTCCATCAGCTATGCGGGCTTATTCCATAAATATCTGCAAGTTACCTCGAGGGTAAAGCTTCATAGCCTTTTGCAAGGCTTCATGCAAACCTGCTTCAAACTTGCGTATCTTCTCCGAATCGTCGATCTTCTTGAATGGAGTGACTTTCAAAAGAACGTCCCAAAACCTATCCACATAGCGTGGAACAGTTTCGTTCTCTGACTGTGAAAGTCGATCCCATTCTTTCTTTACCTCTTCCTTATAGTCTGGAGGAAGGAACTGTGCGTAGAACTCCTTCTTGAAAGCAGTCCACTCTTGGGGTTTGCGATCTTCCAGGATAAGGGTTAACCACCAATTGCTGGCGGTGCCTTTCAGGTACAAACTCACATAGCGAAGACCGTGTCCGATCTTAAGGACTACCCCGCCATCTTGCACAGTTATGTTGACGCTCTACAGTTGAGGTCAACTGTTTAGAACCAAGAGGGATATAAGTAAGTCATACTTTGTAAATAATTAATTTATTTACGAGAAAAGAATTATCTAATTAGTTGTGTGCACATCAAAATATATTTAGCAGTTTTGGGGCCTCAGGTGCGCCCAAGTTTGGGCCACTGCACCTCAGGGAGACCCTAGCAGAAAATACCTTGAAGCCCTAGCGATTGGGAAATCGGGACTTCAATAAAGGGGTAGATAGTAGCCTCATATTACAAGCTCAAAAAGATACGCGCGCTAGTGCAAGCACAGGAACGAGATGGGGTTCTTAGACGCAAATGTGCTAATAAAACATCAACAAATGAGGACCCAAAGGGTGGCTTTTATAGCCATTGGGGTGCTTCAAAATTCAAACATATGGCTATTGGAGAGCAACTAGCCACTAGAAATGATCAGATATTCAAATTTTAAAAAAAGTCCCCTGCCGTCCCCTCCTGTCCCCAGGACGTTTTCCATACGTTCCCACTTGGCAGGCCATTTGTCGTTCGTCCCCACCCGTCTACTTCCCGGAACCGGGGGCTTCCCCCGTCCCTAGGCTCCGTCCCCTCCGTCCCCTGTAACTATGGTCTCATTAATTCATTTGTACACATGTTTTGACAGTCTTTCTTGCGGATACATGTGATGATAAAAGGGTGCTTACCACACTAAAACATCTATGGCATGTATATATGGCACGCAATCGAGGACGTTTGCGATTTTAAGAGGGTGGTATGTCACGAGGACGTGGCAATTGCTAACTTGAGTTCTTGGTTTCTTTCTGTAACTAAGTCAGACTTTGTAAATAATTAATTTATTTACGAGAAAAGAATTATCTAATTAGTTGTGTGCACATTAGAATAGATTTAGCAGTTCTGGGACCTCAGGTGCGCCCAAGTTTGGGCCAGTGCAACTCAGGGAGACCTTAGCAAAAAATACCCTGAAGCCCTAGCGATTGGGAAATCGGGACTTCAATAAAGGGATAGATAGTAGCCTCAGATTACAGGCTCAGAAAGATACGCGCGCTAGTGCAAGCACAGGAACGAGATGGGGTCCTTAGAATAATAACCCTAAGGCCTGAATCATTTAACGGCCTTAGGATAAGTCAATTAATGTATTCTTTAAATTGTCTATGCTGGACCAAATGGTCGGACAAGTGCGAACAGGTAATGCCAGAGCAGTGTCGGTATGGCATTGCGCTAGGGAGCAGCTAACAATTTAATTGGTTGCATCTATGTGTGCAGTTGTGCACATAATTGCACATTTCATTAACTAGCATAGGATTTTTAAAGTCAAGTTGAATGGTTTAAAAATTTCAAAGTAAGTGTGCCAACTACTTGGCACACTTTCCCATGCAATCTCTCTCTTTCTCCCACACTCCCTCTCTTCATGCTAGCGTCCCCTCTTCTGAGAGGCCTCTCCCCCTCTTGCCGGGTTGGTAGTGCACTACCCCCCCCAAGTTGACTATCCTCTACGCAGTGAAGCTCTCCATTGAAGCTTGAGAGCAGCACCTTGTGGTGTATGTGGAGCCTCTGAGCACCCATCACCTAGAACAAGGCCTCTCATGGTTGCATCCAGCTTTGGGAGAAGTTTCATCGCGTAAAGTAGTAGTAAACTCTCTTTCTCCCTTGTCTAGCTGCTGTAAATTCCCTGTTTTCAGCCCCTAATCACTTGTATTAGGGTGAAGTTCAGCAAAGTCTTCATAGAATCTTATTCCCCACTACCTACTCTACACATACACCAAGTTTGGAGCATTTCCATCGCGAAAAGGACCTTTATTTTGGCATTGGAACGCGCTCAGGTAACAATTTCTGGTTATGTGCAGAAAATTACAGCAAGCGTGTGTGTGTGTTTTGCATGTTTCTGTGGTTGGTTGATTGCAGGAATGATTACGTCCAAAGTGGCACAGTTAGCGGAAGATAGATCCTCATTCGTGAGAGCTTCCGATGAGTTTTGTGGAAGGTAGACTCTCCTCTACGAGAGCTTCCCAAAATCTCGCAGAAGAGGATAGATCCACTCAGTAGTCAGAGAGCAGTTCTTCTACTCTCTCAGTCAGAAGCAGAAAAAGGCCAAGAAAGAATAGAGGACGGGCTTTCGTCCCGTTCATGTGCTTGTAAAGATTCTCCCTTAGTAATAAAGATATTCTCTTTATGGGGGGGGGACCAGCCCATCTTCTGGTCCCCAATGAAGTGTCAAGCTTTCTCTCTTTCTCTCATTCTCTTGAGTATTTGAAGTACATTAAAAAGTAAGTTTACGCTTCCGTATTTTTGTGACACTTTCTGATGATTTTTGTTTAATTTTTGGGATTCTCTTTTTGAAGTTGCAAATGGTCGGACATTGTATGGCCAGCGTGAAACAATAGTTTCACCTGCAGATGGGAAGTTGGTCGGCATCAAAATAGAAAATTGGCTACTTTTTTTGTTGAATTTAGCTGCCTATTCCGCCCGGCCGTTGCGGCTGCTCGTTCTGGTTCCGGAACGTTTTTCCGTTCCTGGAACCGTTTCGGCGCCCAAAACCGGCTGGAATGTCGTTTCGATACAGTTATCCCTTGTTCTGCGCGTTCCCTGTTACTATGGTAGATACGCCTTTCTTTAGACATGGGCAAGAGGTCCCTTTTGTACATAGTATACAACCACGAGAGAGAGAGAGAGAGAGAGAGAGAGAGAGAGAGAGAGAGAGAGAGAGAGAGAGAGAGAGAGAGAGAGAGAGAGATGAAATGAAATGTTATATTAACGTCTTCAAAAGGCCAGAATGACCTATGAGACCAAACCGATACAAAGTGGTGAATTTGTTACAATGTCTGGGTACCTTAGTACTAAAGTACTAGGTGTGAAAGTGAATGTGAAAAACTAAATACAAAGTATTAAATAAACTTCTTAGGAGCATTCTAGGTGTCTGGCTAGAATGCTTCTAATCCTTTGTTGTAGTCTCCTCCGGTGAAGTGTACTTCTGCCTCTTTGTGGTGGTCGTCTCGATTTCCTAAGCTCAATCGCTCTGTCAATTAGGGTGCCTTTGGTATGAATGTGGGTACTCCTTTGTGTTGGCTACTGGCCTCTTGCTTCCCCTTCCGCTCTTGCTTCTCTCGATCCGAAGAAATCTGTGATCTGCCTCTGAGGCTGTAGTGCTCTTTGTCTTCTCATTAGATTATCCCTGTGCCGATGTAGTTCCGGTAGGTACAAGCCTAAGCATCTTTGATCTTGGTATTGCATGATTCTATCTAGAGGTCCAAAGCCTTCTTTAAAGAGGCAGTGAAAACGCCCACGTATCTCGTAGTATACTGTGCAGTGGCATATGTAGTGTAATTTTGTCTCCGGCTCCATTCCGCATAACTTGCAAATTCTGCTTTCAGGTGGGAGTCCCCTAAATCTACCAAATTCAATTTCCAACTGGTGTGAGGATGTACGAAGCTGACCAATAGCACATCTCAAACCATGAGACAGGTGGGTATCCATGTAACTCGGGCGAATCACAAATCCATCTTCAGATAGTTGTAGGAAGTTTTCTTTGTAGTCGGTCATCTTCGTGCCCAATTCTTGTGTAGGGTCTACCCATGTCCTCTTAGTATCCAACTGTATAAGATCCTGTCGGATGATTTTATTAATCTCCGTTCGTGTAATTGCCAGTGATGGAGCCTGAAGCGAGTATTGGAAGGGGGGTAATCTTTCCATACTGAACCCGTGTCTCTGAAACCACGAGGACAGCTGCGCATACCAGCATGATGTATCCCCTTTCATTGCCAATTGTCGAGAGGATTCGAGGGCCAGTCTAGTATATCGGCAATTATTTGTATCCCACAAACCATGCATAAAGGACATTGATTTGGTAAGAGCTTCAATTTCTATCAGAGGGGCCGCTAGTTCCGCTCGGGTAATCGCATGTGGTACGGAGGCCTTGGCTCTAATCATTCGGGAAATCATAGATACCAAAGGTCTCTCCATTGACTTCCAAATCTGGACCCCATAAAGCAGAGCCGAAGCCACCATAGTATCAAAGAGCCAAAGTTTTGTTCGTGGTTCCTGAAACTGCACTTGTGAACACATCCTCTCCAACCCTCCTAAGGCCGCAGAGGCTCTAGATAATCTAGAATCCGCTGCTTTCTTAAGAGTAAACTTCGGTCCTGCAAATACCACCCCAAGGTATGTGTATGCATCTGTGTACTCTACTGTATCCTGGCCATATGCAAATGTAGGTGCCGATCTCCTAACCCACTGCGGTGTGGTGTTAAACACCATAACTTTGGTTTTACCCAAGTTTACCGACTGCCACTGTCCTCCGCGAATTTATGTAAAGCATCTAGCTGCCTCTGCATTCCATCTGGTGATTCTGCTATCAATACAATATCATCTGCATACAACAGCAAAGGGATCCATGACCCTGCAAGTTGAGCACCTCTGTCACCTTCTCTCTCAATGTAATCTGATACCTCATCTATGTACATACCAAATAAAGTAGGGGACAGTGGGCATCCCTGCTTTACTCCACCGGTGGAATGAACAACGTCGGAATCCCCTTCTGGAGTATGTACATAACTAGTTACTGATCCGTATAAGGCCATGAGAGAGAGAGAGAGAGAGAGAGAGAGAGAGAGAGAGAGAGAGAGAGAGAGAGAGAGAGAGAGAGAGAGATTTTATTATCGTCCTCGGAGGTCAAATATGACCATGGGACCAAAGTTACATGTGATGTAGTATGTGTATGGCTGATGAGTGACTCTCGATGCTCCAAAATTGTAGTGATGAGAGTCGCAATGGAGAGCCCACACTTTGGCTGGGAGAGGAAAGTGTGTAGGTCTAAGTTATGGCTGAAAATGTGAGAGAAGCAAGTTCGGATGTGACCAAAAGCTGAGCACTCTAGTAGTTTGTGGTACTCAGACTCTCGAACTTGCAATGAGCATAATGTGCACAGTCGATTTGACTCTTCTCCATTGCCCCAACGCCCTATCTCGCATCGAAGGAAATGGGAGCTAAGCCGAATCTCTGCGATAGTATGTTTGGGTACAAAATAAAAATGAAGTAAAGTGAAAAACTAAAACCATCATCATCCTCAATGCCCGAGGATGCCCATTTGACTTCTGAGTCCTTGCTCTAAAGAAGTCAGTGATCTCCCTTTGTGAATGTCTCCCACTGCCTGATCTCCTCGAGACTCTCCCTGTGTCTGCACAGCTGTAGAAAAAAAAAACCCATGGCATCTCTGATCCTAATATCTCATGATTCTAGGCAATGGTCCAAAGCCCTCTTTGAATAGACAATGAAAACGGCCTCGTATCTCACAGTATACCGAACAATGACAAATGTGATGTAACTCTGTCTCTGGCTCTATATGACACAACTAGCAAATCTTGCCCTCTGTTGGTACTCTCCTAAATCTGCCGGTCTCAATTTCTAACCGATGTGATGATGCGCGCATCTGACCCATAGTTACAAGGTTACAAGGAATGGCCATTTTCAGGTCCCCGTTCCCCATTCCCATCCTGATTTCCTGTTTCGGATCCTTGTTCCGTGTTTCAAATGTGAGTATCCGAAACAGGGAATGGCATTTCATGCATGTTGTCGTTCCACATTCCCCGTTCCGGATAACTATGGTATGACCAACAACACATCGTATCCCATGGGGTAAATGAGTGTCCATATAGGTTGGTCTGATCACATATCCATCCTCTGTTAGTTGGAGACGATGCTCTCTATAGAAAGCCATCTTTGTGCCCAACTCCTGTGTTGGTTGTATCCATGTGCACCTAGTATCTAGCTGAATCAGATCCTGACGTATGACTCTAGTGATCTTTGTCCGCTTGAGAGATAGGGAGGGTGCATCCAAGGAGTACTGGAACGGAGGCAGTCTATCCATGCTGAACCCATGTGACTGAAACCATGATGTCATCTACCCATACCAGCATGCTGTATCCCCCCGTAGCGCTAGCTGTCGAGATGACTTAAGGGCTAGCCAAGCATATCTGTATGTGGGGAGGTCCCATAAACTATGCATGAAGGATACTGATCTAGTAAGTGCCTCGACCACGAGAGGGGGGGGCAGCTACCTTGGCTCGAACAATCTCATGTGGCACTGAGGGCTTAGCCCAAATCATCTGAGTGATCATAGAGACTAAAGGCCTCTCCATACCTCTCCATCCATTAGTGCTACCAGATCTGCCATGGTGGTCCACTGAGAGTCCCCAAATTTGAACTCGTAAAGCATAGCTGAAGCCACTAGAGTGTCAAAAAGCCAGAGCTTGGTTCGAGGTTCGTGAAAGAGCTTTGTTCGAGGTTCCTGAAAATGTACGTGTGAACTCATGTCACATCCTCTTCAATCCTCCCAAGGCTGCATAAGCTCTCGTCAGTCTAGTCTCTGCTACACCGGTCCACTGAAGAATACCCCAAGATAGGTGTATGCATCTGTATATTCCACCGTCTTCTGGCCTTATGTAAATGTGGGTGCTGATCTCCTGACCCACTGTGGTGTGGTGTTAAACACCATAACCTTGGTTTTTCCTAGGTTAAAAGACAATCCATTGTCATGAGCAAATGTGTACAAAGCATCTAAGTGACACTGCATTCCCTCTGGGGAGTCAAAAATCAACACAATATCATCAGCATATAATGATAGTGGGATCCATGTCAAATGAAATGAAATGATATATTAACGTCTTCAAAAGGCCAAAATGACCTATGAGACCATCAAATACAAAGTGGTGAATCTAATACAATATCTATGTGAAAAATGAAAAATGAAGTGTGAAATGTGAAATGTAGAATAGGCCCTTAATGACACTCTGGGTGTCGTGCTAGAATGCCTTTGATCCTCTGTTGGAGTCTCCGTCGATGGAGTGTGCTCCTGTGTCTCGGTCGTGGTCGTCTCGATCTCCCGAGCTCAGTCGCCCTGTCATTGAGGGTGCCTCTGGTATGAATGTGGGTACAACCTTGTGCTGGTGGTTGGTCTCCTGGCTCCCTCGATCCAAAGAAATCTGTGATCTGTCTCAATGACTGTCGTACTCCATGTCTCCTCAGCAGACTATCTCTATGTCGATGTAGCTCAAGTAGATATAAGCCAAGGCATCTCTGATCCTGATACCTCATGACTCTATCTAGGGGTCCAAAACCCTCCCTGAATAAGCAATGGAAGCGCCCTCGTATCTCATAATACACAATGCAGTGGCATATGTAGTGTAGCTCTGTCTCTGGCTCTCTATCGCATAGTTGGCATATCCTAGACTCTGGTGGTATCCCTCTGAATCTACCCGTCTCAATCTCCAGCTGGTGTGAGGATGTGCGAATCTGACCAATAGCGCATCGCAGACCATGAGACAAATGAGTGTCCATGTAGCTTGGACGAATCACAAACCCATCTCCCGAAACTTGGAGAAGATGCTCTTTGTAGAAAGCCATCTTCGTGCCCAACTCCTGCATCGGCTCTACCCATGTCCTCTTGGTGTCCAACTGTATAAGATCCTGACGAATGAGTCTAGTGATCTCCGTCCGTGTGACTGGCAGTGAGGGGTGCATCCAGGGAATATTGAAAAGGAGGCAGTCTATCCATGCTGAAACCATGCCTCTGAAACCATGAGCCTTGAGGTCATCTGCGCATACCAACACGATGCGTCTCCCTGCATCGCTAAAAGAGAGAGAGAAAATTCCTAGATTTCTTGACACCCTGACTTCCCCCTAACTCCCTATCCCGATGAGGGATTGTGTTCCTCGCCTAGCTGTGCAGTGGGGCTTGGCTCCCCCACTTGGCACCCTCGGCCCCCACTTGCTGTGTCCCCTGCTGCTTGGTGACTCCCACCGGTTACTCCGAGAGCGGGGAGGACTTCACAAGTTCTCCATCTCGTTCGACAGCTGCAACTCAACCTCTCCAGCCTACGGCGTGCCCATCACGATGTGGTCCCTCCACTTGCTATGGATATTGATTTTCCTCCTCTGCCATCTTACTTGGTGCTGCCTCCACATCTCCACCTCTATTTTTTTCGGCAGCACCCTTGGGATTGTATTGGTGACATTGTCTACCTGATCATGGCACGTTGGTTCCAGGCGGAGCTGTGTGGGATTTCTCACAGATTGAGGACACTTTGGTGTGCATTTGTTTCGACCATAGCCCTTGCTAGGGCTTGGTTCTGGGAGCAGATTGTGGATGTATTGTGTTATGTGGATTCTTTGGTTGTGAGAGGAGACTTTGCTAATGTGGAGACCGCAGAGGATTGGCAGGCAGATGTTTCACATGCCTTACCGCACATTGCTTGTTCTGAGAGAGATGCTTTTCCTTTTGCGGTGTAGATGCATGGCATGTACCTTCCTAGAGTCGCTCCTCCTAGTCATTACATTTTTCCTGCGGTTTCAGAGTCGGTCTGGATGGTTATTGGAGAGATTTGATAGATTTAATGTTGGCCAATGAGCAGCTTCCCCTGGTGGGACAGTCACGTTTTGGCTGCTGATAGTTCTGTCTGATCGTGCTGCGGTTTCTATACAGTTGCAGTTTCATGTATATCAGGGCCTAGATGAGGATTGTGCAATCCTGATTCGGTGTTGCAGGATGCCTTGTTATGCCAGACATCGAAGACCCTGACAGCCCGGTTATAGAGGATCCAGTTCTATGTCTCACTACCTGTATCTCTGCTCCCTCTGAGACATGTAAACATGCATCTGATGTGCGGCTCTGTGATTTGTTTTGCAGAGAGAGGGAGGCACAGACCAGACTGAGATTTACACGCACACGTCTTGAGCATCTTCCAGGGGATGAATTCTTGGGTGAGTGTGAGACTGACGTGGGTGACCCTCGCTCATTTACAGAAGGACAGATCTGAATTCACCTATCATGCTTTGGTATCTACAGGGATATTCACAGCTGATAGAATGAATGAAGGTTTCTTTCTACATTTTTGGGAGTGAACCAAAGTACTAACTGATGAAAAACATTTGTAAAGTAATTCCTGAACTATCACAATGAGGGCTGATTTTTGAGGGCATGAGAGTCATTTCACTCATATCCTTGGTTTAAACAAGTTATGAAGCATGTTCAAACTTTTGCATGCCTTAATCAGTGTGTATGGCAACATGAAGACGGACAAATAACTGGAGTATCAGCTTTTGCTAGTTCTTGAACAGACACATGTTTGCATCAAACACGAACAAACTTTTGCATGCCTTAATCAGTGTGTATGGCAACATGAAGACGGACAAATAACTGGAGTATCAGCTTTTGCTAGTTCTTGAACAGACACATGTTTGCATCAAACATGAACAAACTAGTTTAGATATTTCAAAGTATAGAACATCCATCAAGGAAAAAATGGGTAACAATGCCTAGGGGTGTTGTCATTGGATTAACAGCCCATGCATTTTCTGCATGCCCAACTTCTGCTACATAGCACTTCAATCTCTGTGACCATGAAGTGATGAGTTCGTCTCTTCGCTAAAGTGTTACTTTTGTTGCAGGGCGATAGGTATGCCAAGACCTGCATGGATGACACTGACAAAAGTACCGATGATTTTACTCTTTTTCTGGTTGTCAACAGGGTCTACAGTATCTCTCTTTGTCGGATCGCCAGTTCTAGGCTTTTGTCACGGTTCAATTGTGACTCTAAGCATACCCATTATCTCGGAGTTCTACGGGCTTAAGCACTTTGGTACCAATTTTACTCTCATAAGTACTTATTTTGTCACTGGTGCGTATGTCTTCTCAAGCCTGGCAGGCTACTTCTATGATCGCGAAGCTATGGCTGGAGGAAAGAGCACCGATGTATCATGTGATGGTGTTGAGTGTTTCGGCACCTATTTCCAAATTGTGGCCTGTTGCCTCACGGTAGCGCTTGCTTGTGATGCAATACTTACCTTGATCAGCAGGCCTCTTTACCAGAAATTGAAAGCTATAAACAAAAGTCTCGCTAAATAAGCCCAGAGCAACTCTGGTACTTTGGTGCATGGGCTCTTGTGGAACCACTATAGTGAAGAAAGAGCAAGTGCTAGTCCTCCATACCTGCTCTCTCTTTTGTTGTGGGTTTATCTCTGCTCACAAGTGGAATAGAAATTTTCATAGCAGATAATGGATTGGGAAGAAATTGATCGAGATGGCTGAATGAAAGCATCTGTAACCCAACAAAGATTGAACTCAAAAGTCAAGAAGACTTGTTTGTTATTGCGAGGGCTTGCACTACAGGAACATATTGGCAGATTTTTGCGTTGGTCTCTGAAAGCAGGCTGCAATTTTGTTCTTTTTGGTTTCAATGGATCTAATGTTGTAGGCACGAGTTGAATGAGTTGCTCACCATTTGATGGTTGAGTTGCAAGGATGCTATGTTGGCTAGTCAGTTTTCTTGACAAGGCAGTCTTACCCTCAACACTAAACTCTATTTTCCTCGACGCTGTAAATGAAGATCTTCTTTGGGATGTGAGGTAGAGAGACGAATCTCCATGTCAATGAGAAAGGAAACACTATTTCTATTGTTTCTCATGACGCTTTTGAGAAGTCAATAAAGAATTTTGTTTCTGATTACATGATTTTTGCCAAAGCCTCTTCTCATGTTAGACACCCTTTCTACTAATGACAGTAACTCAACTAAAGAGGATTCAAATGTTAAAGTGTTATGCATGATGTGACTGTTGATTTGTTCATAGAGTAGTTTACACGCTTAAAGAAGTGGCATGCTTCCAAATGCATGGTTGAGTCCTTGAGATGCCTTGGTAGAGGTTCATCACAGAGACTTGTTCTATAGACAAGAGTGTACATATCTTACTCCCCTCATCCTTCATTTTGAGAAGTGTTATGCTTTTCAAGGTAGGTTCTGTTTGAAGCACTTCAGCAAGTGGTAAAATGTACACTTTTGGCTTACGGGTGCGACACTAGCTTTGGCGATTGATGCTCATTGGAGATTGACATTTGAGTGTAGTAAGCTGTGATTGGGTTTCTTGGTGATTTGTTGTCGTATAGAGTGTCTCATAGTTGATGTTTTGCTTCTTACTCATTGCTCTTGCTGGCATGCTTTTAAGCCATCTTTATTTTCAGGCAAGAGAATGTTGCTTGCAAAGTGTGATCCTATGTCTATCTGCGAATCTTCAAATATAATTTCTAGATTGCTTGTTCTCCTTGCATTACTTTTTTCATACCTAGTGTGTGAATTGAGGACATATTTTTATGATAAAAATTTACACCATTCTTTGCTTTGGTTGTTGCTTGATGAGTGTGATCTCAAAACATTGTTGCTATTTTGTAAGAGACATTGTATGAATTGCAGCAAGCCTGTGGAAGGCTTACAACCCAATTCCCCGTAACTTTTAAGTCGTAATGTGGTTCGAGACACTTGAAACTATCTGTAGCTCACCAAAGAAACACACGATTTGTGCATGCACTTGCCGGTGGGTGTGCATGTAATTAAAATAATCGAGAAAAAGCACAAAAAAATGTATGTTTTAAAAGCAGGGGAAAGTGTCATCTTAGAGACCAGTTTTTGCAGAGAATCTTCTATCCTATGCATGATCCAACTCTTTCTCCATGCCCTCAAATGTCTCATAGAGTGGGCGGTTCACGGTCTTTGGAAGCTTGCTGGCCATTAAACCAGAGAGGAGGGAGATAGCGCCAATAATGAAGAAAGGAAGGCTTGTGTTGACATGGCAAGATGAGACGACAAATGGTGCAATAATAGAACCTATTGTCCCACCTTGGTTGGCAAAACTGATGGCAGCATTGCGCACAACAGTAGGGAAAAGCTTGGCACTGTAAAGAAAAAGAATGTTATAAGCTCCACAAACGGAGAAGAGTCCGATAAGGCTGCAAGTTAGCTGAATGGAGCTTCTCATATTTGGAGATTTTGATGCAAGGTGACCTAATCTGAGGGCTTTAGGATTGCCAGGAATGTTAAAGGAGGCGATAAGAGGGCTAATGGTAGTGTTAGTGTTTGAAGCCTTAGAGTTGGAATAAGGGCCAACCACAGGTTGTAAAGGGGAAGAGTGGAGCAGTAGATATTGTGAAAGAAAAGCACCAACAAGGCTACTTAATCCACCTGAAAGCAAGACAAGAGCAAGGGAAGTGTGTCGGCCGATATGGTGTAAAAGGAATGTAGCCATAGCATATCCTGGGACCTCAACCAAACCATTCAGCACCACGCTCATCGTCAAGTTTGTACCAAGGTTTCCCACATTTAAGTTAAGGGAATAGTAGCCAAATGCACACGCAAACCAAACCACCAGAACTATAATCATTTTTTCCCTTGTCTCTTGCCTCTTGAAAACATCCACCAAGGTTCCACTTGCATAAGTCCCTGCAACTTCTGATGCATTTCTCGTCGGGTTTTCCCTTGATATCTCTCTCGCATTCCATTGGTCGTCAAACCCAGTTGCATCGTCTCTTGTGTCATCTGGTTTTCCCTCTTCTGTAAGAAGAACAACATTTCTAGGCATACTAGTCTGATTCATCTTAGCAATGGACCTTAAAACCTAGAACAAAAATAGCATATTTGGTTAGTCTTTTGATTGGTCAATTAACATTTTTTAAACTTGATCTATCTTATATTGTATTCTCAAGTAACAATGTGTCATAGATGTAAAAAGTTTTGTGGATTCATCGCCAGAATATATTTTCATATAAAATTCCCTATGGCGTCTAATGCTAACTGGCATTGGACAACATAAATATACATGATATAACATGTATATTGTGATATTATATTATAATCTCTTGAACGCATGTGACATAGGGAGCTTCTGATGAGTAACTGGCCCATGCACAAGAAGTTTTGAACAAATTCTCACATTCTGACTTACCTCAACATCATGAACTTCTGTGAGGGAGGCACCGCATACCTAGCTAGGTATGATTGGGGGCAGGGGACCGCCGGCCCGGTGGGGGGTCCCCTGCCCCCAATCGTACCTAGCTAGGTATGAGGTGCCTCTCGAGCAGAAGCTCATGATGTTATGCATTGTATGAAAAACACTGCCGTTTTCTTACATGAGAAAATTTCCAAATCTTCTTGTGATGGTGTATGCACGCACATGATGCACATCAAGATGGAAGCGGTGAGACTCAATGGGGCTTACCTTGATTGCTTGATGGGATTGACCTTGAACAAGGTACCACCGTGGAGATTCATGGAGAAAAGGGAGGATAAAGAGGCAATAAAGAAGAGAGGGCAAAGAAGTGAGGAGGTAAAGGAAGCGCCAGCTGTGGGGAATGGCGGACGCCAGCGCAGCCAAGAGGAGGTTGCCCAAAGGGTAGAAGTAGAAGGAAGACATGGCCACATAAGTGCGGGAGGAGGGGCCAATCAACTCTGTGCCCAAGACATAGGCAACCACCCCCAGCCCACTTGAGCATATCCCAGTTACTGCTCTCAACAGTATGTACACCACATAGTTTGGTGATGCTGCTGTTAACATGCCACTTATTGCAGTTGCCATACAGGACAATGCTAGCGCCCCCCTCCTTCCCAACTTCGAGTCTAACAATTGCCCGAAAAGCCCCGCTCCTTCGTTGTCATGACCATTATCATCATGTTCAAGTTCACCATAATCTTCATTAGAAATCTATGCATGAGTGGAATAACAGATCATTTTAAAGTATTTAAAATGACAGATCATTTTAAAGTATTTAAGGTAAGTACATTATTTACATAGAAGCATCTTTTTTTTTGCAGGTACAATTGAAATATGAAAGATGCCAGTGGATATCGAACCGGGGTCTTTATACGCACCCACATGAGTTATGACGTGTAAAAGATGATTATTGTGTCAGAGGTCTTACCACTGAGCTACTGTTACACTTTCAATTTAATTTGTGTTTAGTGGACTAAAGATTTTAATAATGCATTAATTAGGATGGCATATTTGCTCCACTATTCTAATAAACTTTTAGGATTGTGTCCTTTGGCTAATGGTGTGTATCACCTGTTGCATAAAAGTGCATTGCTACATGCATATATACATATTTAAAAGAAAGCCTTTTGAGATGCCTCAAGCACTACAGATAAAGAGAGAGAACAAGTAAGTGCTCATGTATGCACTTTAATATTGCCAATGGAAGCAATGGAAACATTACAAATTCAAAACTTGGCCGGTGGAGAGAATTACCAAAGACGCCTCCGATGAAGTAAGCAGATTGCGCAAAGCCCTGCAAGTAGCCATGGCGGCAAATGAGGTTCCATTGTGACACGGTCGACTCGCTCTTGTGGACCCATCGCCATTGAGAAAGTAGCAAGGAGCAAAGATGGGACTGAGAAACATTCATGAGCATGGGGTGTGTGTTAACATTATAGAAGGTAATACCATCATGAGGATTAAGGCTAAGGCTTGCATTGACAATATGGTAATTGGTAGAGGGAAAACTGGTGGTGCTACTAAGGTTGTGGGTGATATTATTAAGGTTAGTGTTATGATTAATGGGGTGCCAATGGGGGGTCTTTTCAGCAAACATGGGGACTAAGGTATGGAGGGACTCAAGAACCCAAGCCAGGCTGGTGAGGGTGAAGTGCAGGATTTGGATGCGGCCAAACTCTCCGACCCAATCTCGCAAGAGCTCGTCCACTGTCAGCCGGAGCTGCGGCGTCTGGTCTTGTTCACCATTATCTGCATGATGCTGATCAGCTGGTGCAATTTCTAGTGTGCTGATCTCATGAATATCCACCTCATGATGATCACCTGCAAGTGCAGGCATCAGTGTGCTCTGAGCCTTGTGGTCGTGGCCAGCCTGCATGGATGACGGCGACTGGCCTACCGCTGCCGCGGCCACCGCCACTGCAGGAGCCTGATGAGCATTATAGCTACGGTACTGTACCGGGTCTGCAGCAGCGTCCTCTGCTACTGCAACAGACGTGGTGGGATATAAATGGTCATGAGGAGTCCCGCTCTTTTAGAAGGCCCGACTGCCCAATATTGGTGTTGCTCATGTGCTCAAGACTGAAAGAAGGTGTGTGTGTGGTGGTGGTGGTGGGGGGCTGGGGCTTGTAGCCAGTTATAAATGGAAGACTCCCTACCAACTCGTGCTCCTCCTGCCAAGCCTGCATGCATAAAAGAAAAAGAGGGATGGTCCCCGGGACTAAGTGACACGGGCACGGGAGGGTGGGATCTACGGTGAGGCGATTATGGGCAGTAGATCTCAAATACGATACCCTAGATTACTTTTTGTAATCTAGGATACTCGCATTTCGAAAGTAATCTAGGCCATTTTGCATCCGTGGGATTTGAACACTTGACTGCACCTTCGTGAGGGGCATGTGCTAACCACTTAGTCTTGCGTGCGCTTTTGAAGCATGTGGACTTTAATTTACTTAAAACATGTGTGCAAAGCGACACACCAAAAGTAATCTAGCGTACCTTGGATTACAAAAAGTAATCTAGAGTACTAGGATACCCTAAATTACTTTCGACATCGTCGCCAAGATCTACGTCCACAATCGCCTCACGGTAGATTTCACCCTCCCATGCTCGTGTCACTTAGTCCCAAAGAAAAACCATCTCCATTTCACATCATCGCCATAATGCAATCACTGCAATGACTCATTATTAAAGGTGTCCCCGCAATCACCACATGATGACGTCATCCAGCAATCACACCCCTTTACTTTTTTGGAAAAATGACCAAATAACCCTCTAGTTTGTGGAAATTCCCAAAATACCTATCAAATTTTAAAAATTCCCAAAATACCCCCAATATTTTGTAATAAATTCCCAAAATGCCCTTCAAAATTTTTAAAATTCCCAAAATACCCCTAGTTGTGAGATTAAATTTCTCCAAAGATAAAAAAATTTGTAGCTTTCCATAAAAAGACGGATTGTCTATCAATAATATGCTAAAACTAGATTTGGGTTGCTTATGCAGGCTTTGGAGATGAATAGCTTCATTATTTTTAGACATAATTGCCTTTTTCTGTGACGTAATTTATGACAAATTACATGCTAAGCACTCAAAAATGGATCTCAATTGTCAAAAAGGAAGAAAGATTAGAAAAGCTTGAACAATCCAACCAAAATAGATTTTGACTTTTTTAAAAATTTGAGGGGTATTTTGGGCCCTATCCACAAATTAGAGGGGTATTTTACTAATTTTTCCTTTCTTTTTTGAGGTACACGTGAAAATAGAAACTGTATACACACACCCCCAAGCATTGTCCGGACACAATCTTTTTCCCTAAACAACCATGGCCCATGCACGTTTACACTTTCCTACTTGTAAAGATGCAACCCACAAGGGCTAGCAATAGGATTTTTGAAGTTCTTCCCTTTACCTTGGCTCTAGGCTAAGTTGCAACAAACCTTTTTGGTTGTAGGGTGGGAGCTTTAGCTATGGCGAAAGCTAACCTTAAGAGAAGGAAACACACACACCTTCAGAGCTTTGCCTCTCCCTCTTATCGCTCGTGGGCAAGTGCCACCTCTGCATGGAAAAAGAGAGCAAGCTTTGACACTTGGCTAATCTACTTATAGTCTTGACCCTTTATGACACTCGAGCCATGACCCCTTATCTCGTTATGTCACATGTGTGTGGTTGTGCATGCCCAACTGTAGGATATATCACATTCCTTTCCCCTTACAAAAAATTTTCATCCTTGAAAATTTCATTGGAAGCAGTAATCTTAAACTTAGGGAACCTTTTCTAGAAAGTGCTTATTCGCTCCCATGTTGAACTCTCTTCAACACACTTAACTAAACACTCTTTTAAATTGTATTTCTAGTTCTTTTTTCTTTAGTGTCTAGTATTATCTTTGATTTATGTGGAAGAGATTGAGTATCTATGAGTTCCACTATCCGATAATCTTGAATAAGATTATCAGATTGACCCAACTTCTCTTTGAGTCTAATAACATGGAATATAATTGTATGTATGCCACTTGCATCTAGTAATTGAAGCTTATAAGCCATATCAACCAAATCTCAAGCAATACCAAGTTACGCTTAAATTCAACAATGACCTTCTCTTAACCTAAGAGGTAAGAGTGGTCGGCGTACACAAAATCAGTGAATTCAAAGTAAGATACAATTTATGCTCACTTAGAGGTAAAGCATTTGCTTAAAAAACACTAAGCAAGTACTATTGTATATCCTAACTTCAAATAGAGCCTACTTGGAGTTAAGAGCATAATCTCTCATAACAACCAATATGTTTTTTTGTTGCACATGTCTTCTTCACTTGGAAGTAAGAACAAAGGTTTAGCAGAGCCAACAGAACTCCTCACACCATATCAATCTTAGATGTAAGAGTAAGTGCTCAAACAACCAAGAGACCGATTACTACATTGTTATTCAAAAATCATTCTTAAGGGGTTTACTAAATTTCTACCATACTCCACAAAAGTAATCCCTATTTCTTATATTGATCCCCCAACACTCTAAACCAATATAATGTGCTAACCTCTACACTTATTTAACACATGACTCAAATGATTTGATGATTAGTAGACAAGGGATTGTCTATGCCACACTATGATAGCAATGCTAAAGGATCCAATGACATCAAGTGTTTTTAAGTATAAAAAATAGAGGAGCTAAAAAATTCTTTAAAGCTCATCCATTTTCAATATTGTATCCCTTCAAAAGGAAAACTAAAGTATCCTATGTTCAAGCTACATTTGAATAACCAATTTAGAAATTCTCTTTTAAGAAATCAATTTAATGATCCTTTTAATAGCAAATTTCTATAACTTTCACTACTTGGGTTAACCTTCTAACTTAGAGAAGGTGAGAGATGCTAAAATGGGTAAAATTGATAGTATTTACACCCATTGAATTTGTTTAATAATTGTATTGATTGATTAACTTATCGATCAATATATAATCAATCAATAAGTTAATTGTTCAATATGTAAGAAAAAATATGAGATTTTAAAAAATAGTGGCATATCACTGTATAATTAATGCTTTCAAATAAAAACTTGAAACTATGAAAACTTCATCACTCGAGCTAATTTCCACATCTCAAGCCCATTTTGGAAATTCTTAGAGCCCCAAAAATGGTGGGCATGATCTCTGATTTGATTCACATGCACCCAACCTTATTGTTTGCATAAAATACATCTAATTCATCATTTTCAACCAAATCTTCCAAATACACTCAAGCACCAAAATGTTCCAATTTGGAAAAAATAGATCAAATGCATTCCAATTCTTGATTTTTTTACCATGCATGAGAAACGGCACAACAAAGATGACCAAGGTGAAGTCAAAAGGTGATTCAAGAGAGTTTTTGATATTGAAGAGATCAAAATGTTTCAAATGGGTGCTGCTATATTTTTGCAACATTTGTGTGGAAATGCATGCTGGTGGACTTAACTCCACACAAGAAGGTTGCTATTTATGCTCTACAATGCAAAAGGCTTCAAATGGGTGCTACTACATTTTCAAAATATGCATGGAAGGCATGCATGTTGGTGGACTTAACCCACACGATTTTCAACCTTTCCAAAAAGCAATATGCTTTTTTAAATTTTCTTAACCCAAAAATATTATTTTTGATCGCCGTATGGTAAAAGAATGGAGATACAGTAAAGAAATGGGATTAAACAAAATTTGTACGAAAAGTATTTTTATAAAAGAGGCATCATAAACATTAGGAAAAATTTGGACTCTCGAAGGCCCCCCATAAGAACTTTGACTTTTTCTCTCTTGTCCAAAACGGGCGCACGGTAAAATTTTTACAAATGAAATCAAAACTTGTTGGACCTATTGGATTTGAAATGTACTCATTGAGATCTATCCATTGATATATAGCATACCATCAGATTCCTTATATTCTCGAAGATTCCATTTTTTGATGTGACAGCTCCATTCTATAAATAGAATGTTTTTCCACATTTCAGCTTCAGTAGGAAGTTCATAACTTCTACAAATAAACTCTTGAAATTTGGAGTTTGGGGATTTAGAACTTACTTTGGAATATCTTTTCAATAATATGTTGGATGATAGGGTTTTGACAAAGCGTTCATGGACTTCACCGGGTTGCCCACTTTGGACAAGAGAGACAAAGTCAAACATCCTTATAGGGCCCCTTTGAGAGTCCAAATTTTCCCTAATGTACATCGGGGCGGTACGATATATTTTGTAATTATATTGGGACACCACGGTGCAGTTTAGTTCACTCACGATCTCATTCATTGCTTAGGTGTTGTTTAATTCGGAGTAAATTTTTGCAGGAAAATTTGGATGATTTTGGCTAGAGTTGACTTCCAAAAGCTATGCCATTTTTTTTTGAAAAAATACAAAAAAGCAGGGCCTATTTTTGTCAAAAGATTGGGCGCCCAATTTTGCCTTGCGGAGCACTTGAGCTTGTAGATTTAGCATTAGTGTTTAGTTTTCAGTGCCGTTAGTTACATAGAATACATTGAAACTCTATGCAGGTATTATACGGAGGTGGTGCAAGCTCTTCATCACCATCTCCATAAGAGTTTCTCTCTCCTTCATGGGAAGAAGAAGAAGAAGAAGAAGAACCATCTCTCTCTACTTTCTTACTATATTCTCTTCTCTTTTCACAATGTATGTGCTCTACATCAACTTCTTGGAAAAATTCTCGTAGCTCTCATTACCATTCTCTTGTGATAAATCAAGAAGCCTTTTAAACACTAGTAATCACTTCTTGTTCACGATCAGAAGCTCTATTTTCTCTCTTTACTTTCATTTTTGGAAAACTACGCTCTGAGTGGTTGCTTTTCTGTTTACATAGGCATGCGTTGTTGGGACATTGTTTTGGCAGTATCTCATAAATTGCTTTGATTCATGCTAAAACCTTTGAATCGAAGAGTAAACACATCATTTAGAGAATTTTCTCTTAATGTGTCATGTGAAAATTCCACTCGAATAAAGAGTTATGGTCAAACTATAGCCTACTACCTATTGCACTTAGGCTCCTTGGAGAGCCACTATATAGATTCTTCAGATGGATTTGATTCAATAAGGAATATGGTTATGGTCAAGGGCTGAAGATCCTTTATCGTTTTAGTTGTGGAACTTGGTTTTGGTTATGACGGGGGTTGCCAAAATACTACCGAAATATTTATAGCCATGCTATGTGCTAAAGTTGGTTTTGGAGGATGGATGTGTATCACCCAAAGTAGATTGATCACTCATGCAATGTATTTAATTATGATTTATGATTTTGGGGTTGGAGTATGAAGTGGTTTGATGGGTTATATCAGAGGTGTAAGGGTAGATATCTTGTACAATTTGATTGACTTGGAAAGGATTGTTTGTGAATATGCAAGATGCTATTTTGATTGGACTCATGTGTTATATTTCTCATGAAACTGTTGATATAATATTAGTATCACCTACATTGCTTAAATTTATATATAAGAATTGATAAACTGGGACTTAGCTGGATCGGGATTGTTGCCTGGATCTTGTTCTTTTTTGTTAGGCTTATCTACGCAGTTACTGTGAGAACCTAGGAAACTTCCCATCAGAATACTCCGCCCTAACACCCTATATATAGGCCCTTGGCCATCTATCTTTAGGATTCCCTGCCCACACCTAGGAAATTGGCCCTTGGCTTGGGTCCGCCTAGGTTTCCCTTGGCCTTACATTAGTCCCCCCTCGGAGAGGTGTTTTCGTCCTTGAAAACAAAAGTGGGAAGCTTTTTTTGAAGAACACTAATGTTTTACCAAGTGTAACCTTCTTCAGGTCGATCTTTCCACTTGACTAGAACTTGTCGACGTACATGATGATGAGTACGTAAATCATGGTAGCCTAAGATGTGTTCAGGTTTATGCGGTTGGGTGGACGTTCAATGATATCAACCAGAATATGTTGGTTAATGACATTGTCATCCCTATGCAAGTGTTTATGTAAACGACTTACATGAAATACTAGATGAATACGAGAGTGCGCAGGTAATGAGAGTTTGTAATCCCTATCACCAACTTGCTTGAGTATCTTGAAAGGCCCACAATATCTTAAAGACAATTTAGGTGTTGTCCTAGTCTTCAAACTTTTCGAATGTTGTGGCACACAGAAAAATACCTCTTCCCATTTTGTGAAGGTAACTTGCTAGGGTTTTTCATCAGGAACACACTTCTTATACCCATCATGTACTTGTCAAACATTTTGATGAGCCGATCTTGGAATTTCCATATGGTCGTGGAGGAAATCCTTGACCTGTTAAAACTTTTTAGTTGCCAACCCCACCGTAACGGATGACCTAGGTTGAAAACCATATGTATGAGCATGAAAGGACTAAACCCAATTGTAACATGCTTAGCACTATTGTAAGAAATCTCAAGAATAGGAAGATAATCTTCCCAGTCTGATTGCTTCTTGCTAACATATGCTCGTAGTATATCCTCTAGCTGTACTTGATTGACCCTTTCAATATGACCATCCGTTTCATGGTGACATGATGTGCTTAGGTGGAGTTGTGTACCCAATCATTTAAATACAACCCTCCAAAAGGGACAAAATTGGGATCACGATCACTCACAATTTTACTTGGCAATTCATACAAGCGGTACATATTGTTCATAAATAGCTTAGCTAACTCTAGAGACTTAATGGTTGACTTAGTTGGAATAAACATGCATAGTTTAGTCAACTGGTCTAGGACCACCCATACTGAGTCATGACCTCGTAAAGTGGTTGGTAAACCCACAATGAAATCCATAGAGATAATTTCTTATTTACCATTAGGAATCTCCAATGGATGCAAAAGACCTCCTGCCTTCAAGCGCTCTGCTTTATTAGACAACAATTCTGGCAATGTAAGACGTAGTCTTGAACATAGCCTTATAAACCTGGTGAGTAGAACTATCGCCGTATGAGAGTACAAGTTTTCTTGATTCCTGGGTGCCTTGCACTTGGATTTTCTTGACATTCATAAAGAATTTGGTGCCAAATGTCCGCGTACGTCGGTACACTCCTTAGATTTTTGCATGAGTTTGCATGCATGCAAAGCCGTGGAAGGAAAGCCACGTGCAGAGGGTCTTGGGAAGCAAGTAGGCTCTTGGCCGTGTGCAGGACCACTTAGGCGAGGAGGGAGTCAAAGCTCGACCTCCACCAAATCGCAAGTAGAAGATCTTGTTGGGAGCACAAGGCAGTGGGGGAGAAAACCTGTCAAGGACGCGGGGTTGGCGAGTAATAGAGCGCTCTCTCTCTCTCTCTCTCTCTCTCTCTAAATTTCCTCAACAATTTTGTAGAGCATTGCCATTTCCATTGAAAAGGGTTTTTTGAGCTTCTTTCCTCATTGGTGGTCGCCTGAAGTCAAAGGGTGACCTTTAGGTAGTGTACACACCCCAACCTCATAGTTGACACCTTACCTACATAGTCGGTAGAGGCTACAATTGAAAACGAGCAATATCAAGAAGGCAATCGTCATTGAATTGCTTTTGATAATCAAATTGGATTTTTAGACAGACTAAAAATCTCAACAAATATTGGTTTTCTTTTTGAACGATCGGAAGAACATAAAGGTAGAATTATTTCTTACTCATCGTCTTGCTTCAAAACCTTCAAAGGAGGGCTAAGCAAAGTGTTCAAGGCCGTGGTGTCTCTTTCGGCAAGTCATTAGAGAAATTTGGAAAGTTTTCAAGGCTTTTTTGGTAAATATTACGGACTCATTGACATGCCTATTCGCCAACTAATGTAGCAATTCATCAGGCGGTTATTAGAATAAGGTGTTCTTCTTTCTCTTGCTAGCACATCACATACCGCCATGGATTCAAACATTAGCATGAATCATGCATTTGATTTGGAGAATTCTATGCAAAATTCACTTGATGTTGCCCCGCAGTTGAACACTCGCATGGAGGGTACATGCGCGGCATCAGGGCTAGATGATAGCTATGAGCTACTTGATATACAAGAGTTTTGTGCACTGCAAACACGTAGGTATGTGATAGAGAATAATTTTGCACATTTGCATGAAAATGTTACTAAATTAGCAGTTTAGTAGTGTAATATATGCAACTAAAAACCAAGGGCTTTGCTGAACACATACGTAGGAGCAAGGCTCCAATCAAGGACAGGATTCCAATTCGGATTCTTTCCACTCTCACCCAAAAAGGGGTGGATGATTTGTTTAAAAATACAAACCCACCAATTTATAGGGGAGAAGAAAGAGAACAAATACACTGAATATATCTCTTAGAAAATGGGATGGGATTCACGATATGCAACGCACTCCGGATGCAGGCAAGGCACTGCAAACAAGTCTGCTGTTAGAAGGCAAGGCCTACAAATGGTGGATGTATCTCAAGGAGAAGGAAATCATACCAAAGACTTGGGAAATCTTTGAGGTTCTATTTAGAAAGTAAGTTTTGCACACAAATGAAGCAGATAGAAATTGGGTGTGTCATAAAATCTAATATCTAACCAACCCAAATGATTTTCTCATATTAAATTGATCATTTAATGTGGGATAATAAATGGGAACAAGGGTTAGAAAATAAACATGTGCTTATGGATCTATCTCAACACGAGGCCAATGGTAAAGGGGTCCAAATGAGAGATGGTCTGTCAAAGAGCACTGCAACCTAATGGAGCTTAAAAGACCTTTGGGTTAGCTTCATTACACACCTCCAAAAGTTATTGTTAAAAAGTCCTTTGACCTTACGCAAGCTAGTGCTAACCTTGAGGTGGGAATTATACCCAAGCATGAGGTGCTAAGACGCTTAAAGTGAATGTGGGAACCATGCTTAAATCTTGAGGTGATTTTTATGTTTAAATGATTAAGGTTTTTGAAATGTTAAATTCAAAGATAAGTGAACGTCCATGCTTGATTGAATAAGTCCTTGAAGTATCCCATTCAACCAAATGACTTAATAAGCATAAAAGACACATGCCTGCTTGATTGAATAAGTCCTTGAAGTATTCCATTCAACCAAATGACTTAATAAGCATAAAAGACACATGTTCAAATGATCCTCCGCATGTGGCCCTCATGATGTGGTTAAATGCTATTGGTTAGGTCTCAAAGGGGTCCAATGAGAATTTAGATACATAAAAATAAATAATTAAGTTCTTTCTCACAAAAGAGGAAAAAGAGGACACATGTCCAAAGGAAATAATAAAATAATACAGGAGAGGGAGGGAGAGAGAGAGAGAGAGAGAGAGAGGTGTGGACCAAGCATGAGAGGGGGGGGGGGGGGTATACTCTCCCACACACACACACACATTTTCTCTTTGTGTGGATTGCAAAATGCAAGAGCTCCATCTCCTTCTTCAAGTTGGTTGAGAAGTGGAGAGCCTGCACCAACACTCTTGGCTATGGAATGAAAATCCAACCAAGAGCCATGCTTCAATGCTTAAGCTTGCCATCTTCTTCATCTTCATTACTATGCTATTATGCTATGCTAAGAAAGAAGGGTGATGATAAGTGAGGAAATATTTCTTTCTTGTATGGAATGTTTCTTCTTCCTCTTCCCTACCCTCATCCCCCGCTAGATCTCTCCACCTTCGAAGGTGTTTGAGGCCTTGGGACTGAGGCTTGGGATAGTTAATGCTTTTTGAAAAGTTTATGTTAAGCTCGTGATGCATGAAGCTTTCCATCTTCATAGCATCACCAAGGTCACAAAGAACACAAGGTTGTATTGTAACAAAGTCTCTCTTGATGGGAGAATCTATAATACAAACTCCTTTTGGAGGGGGGACCGGCTCCAAGTAAATCCGGTCCTCATCTATTGTCATGTTCTCTAATATTCTCTCTCTTGCAAAAGTATTGTTCATGCCAAGTTAATTAAGTACTATGTTTATGCTGCTACCATCAATTAAGTTCACCCTCTAAGTTCTCAAAGTAATTTCACAAAAATGCTCACTCTAATTCTCTTAATTCGGCTATTGTCAAAGTTCATAGGCCATTTGCATTACATTGGTATCAGAGCATTTGGTTTCTCTTTTCTTGCTTAAGAAGAGAGGTACTTAGGTAGCCTATTAATGGTTGATTTTGTTAATTATATTAGGGTAAACGGGAATGGGATCTATTATCGGTTTTGTTGAGCCCACTATGTGGAATATGGTGCACACCTTAGAAGCTTTGGCCTTAATAATGGAGTCTTCTTAGACTTACCTACGAATTTACTATTATTGAGCCATAAGAAGTCCAAAAGGAGCTATCCCTCGGCAACTTCACTATGTTAAACCCACTCCACTACTCTCTATAATTAACCAATTTGAGCCGTGGGTGTAGATACTTAAGGGCCTATTTTCAAAGGCTAAGAGGAGTAGCAACTAAGGTTTTGAATTGCCAAAGCATACACTAAGTAAACACATAAGTTTAATTAGCATGGCTGACAATAACCAAGAGAGTAGAATGAACATTAAAAACTTTGATTTTGCACATGAAGGTGCTAATGATGATGCCCCCATGTTTGTTAATTATCTTGTTACTAGGTTGCAACAAGCTATGGGCAACCCCGCTTTGCAAGCCAAAGTTACTCAACAACTTCGTGATTATGGGATTTCTTTTCCTCTCCAAGAGGAGAGAGAGCTTAAGAGGCCTCTTGATGAGACCCCCAAAAGAAGACTCTCTCCCATACAAGAGGAGGAATCCAAAGATCAAGAAAGTAATGAATCCCTAAGTTCCTCCGAAGATGTGGCTCCACGAAGAAGGCAGACTAAATGATCGCTAACTCCTCCCAAGAGGAAACGGTTAACCCATAGTCCTTCTCCTCGTCACTCCAAAAGTGAAGAGAGGAAACAAAGGAAGAAAAGGGCAAGAAAGAGGTCATTCTCTTCTCCTTCTCCTTCACCTTCCTCCTCTACCGATGAAAGCTATGGCTATTCTCCTAGAGAATACAAGAGAGGAGGACATTGCAAATCTTACCCTGCATGGCGAAGGTCACAAAAGCTAATTAAAGAAGTTCAAAGAGGGAGAAAAGAGTATCTCTTTTCTCACCTATGATGGAACCTTTGGTGCTACCGACAAAGTATTGGCCTTCATCCAACAATTTGATGCGGCCTTTGGAGACGAGGGCTTCAGGGAGTCCTCCAAGCTACGCCATGTAGCTATGCACTTCCAAAAATTGGCTCGTCAATGGTGGGCTAGCCTTCGTGGCAACGGAGAAGCCCCAAAGACATGGAAAACTCTACGAGTTTCCATCATGAAGGAATTCCTTGCAAGTGATGCAAAGGACAAAGTGCTCATCGAATGGTGGAGTTTGACGCTTCTCTCTCATGAGTCTATGCACAAATATGTGGACAAATTTTGGGATTTACATCTCAAGGCTACTATCTTTCAAAAGATAGACTTTGCCGAGCAAAAGCAACAATTCTGTGTGGGATTACCTGAAGACATGGCCGAGTATGTCAACTCTCAACGGCCTAGTTCTATCAGCGAAGTAATCCACCATACCATGGTTGCTTCGCGCATCAATTTCCAACAAGGGGCTAGACGGAATGTGAAGTCCATGGAAAATAAAGACAAAAGTGATGCAAAGGGAAAAATTAATGCCCAACATTCTTCCCAAGGCCATTCCAACAACAACAACAACAATCGGTCCAAGGAGAAAGGAGTTTACAAAAGTAAAAATAAACTCTCTCCTGAAGAGCTTGAAAACTTTTGCAAGGATCACAAATGTTTTAAGTGTGGGGAGCAAGGACATGGTTATCATTCTTGCCCCAAAAGAAATGCTTGCAATGAGACTCCTAGTGCTTCCACTATCGAAGCTCCAAAAGAGGATGCTCATTGCAAAGGATCACCTCTCTCCTATGCTTGGGGAAAGGTAAGGGAGCATGATGCCTTCATCTTGTTTGACCCTGGCTCTACTCTCCACTTCATATCAACGGAGTTGGCCACCAAGTTGGGCATTCAAGCTTTTGAGATGGGAGATATTGTAACGGCTGATGCAACTTTCAAGGGACAACAAGCCTCCATTACTCCCTTGATTGGGAAGTTGAGGCTTCATGTCCAAAGCTATGTCGACAAAGAAGACTTTTTCATCTCTCCTCTCCACAACATGAGGATGCTATCCTAGGGGCACCATGGTTTGATTTCATGGCTGCCAACATGAAGTTCCCTGAAAGGAGAATCTACTTCACCTACAGAGGAAAGAACATGTATATAGATACTAATGAGTTTGGCCGTACTATACCACTTGTAAATCCACCAGCTTTTGATAAAGTCAATGAAAAGCTCAATTTCTGCGTACATGATTTTTGTCAAAGAATCCACTAATGACGCTAATGGTTTATCAAGTGAAAATGGTAGGAATCAAGAAGAGTTAGACTTGTCTAACTTTCTAAAAGGATTCCAAGATGTGTTCATCGATGATATCCCTATGGACTTGCCTCCAAAACGAGGGGATGATGACCATCGAATTGAGATCCTATCAGGAAGCTCACTGCCTAACAAGCCTCCTTATCGAGTTTCCCAAGCTCAACAAGAGGAGATTATGAGGCAAGTACAAGAATTGGTAGACAAAGGGATGGTGAGGCCTAGCTCCTCTCCCTTTTGTTCTCCAGTCCTTTTAGTGCAAAAGAAAGATGGTACATACCGCATGTGTGTGGACTATCATGCACTAAACCATATTACTATCAAAAACAGATTTCCCGTAACTCGAGTAGAAGATCTATTTGATATGCTACAAGGTTCTACCTACTTCAATAGGATTGACCTTAAAAGTGGCTATCATCAAATAAGGATAGTGCAGGAAGATATCCTAAAGACCGCGTTTCGTACAATGTTTGGTCTTTATAAATATCTAATCATGCCTTTTGGTTTGACCAATGCACCTGCCACATTCAATCGTTTGATGGAGAAAATATTTAGACCCTACCGCAAGTTTACTGGAGTGTTCTTTGATGATATCATCATCTACTCCAAGTCCTTAGAGGAACACAAGCAACATCTCCAAGTGATTTTTCAAGCATTGAGGGAGAACAAGATTTTTCTCAACCAAAAGAAAAGCGAATTCTTCCTTCAAGAGATTCAATACTTAGGTCATATTATCTCTCAAGATGGTATTCGTATGGATCCATCAAAGTTAGAGGTAATAAAAGCATGGCCTAATCCCAGGAATCTACATGAGCTAAGAAGCTTTATTGGTATGTGTGCATACTATAGACGCTTCATAGCAAAATTTTCTCAAATAGTAGGATCATTACATGACTTAACAAAGAAGAACATTAAGTATTCATGGACTGCTAAAGAGCAAAAATCTTTTGACAAGCTCAAAGAGAAGCTTACCTCTCAACCAATCCTCATGCTTCCGGATCTCTCAAAGCCATTTGAGTTCCAATGTGATGCTTGCGGTGATTGCCTTGGAGCAGTCTTGCTTCAAGAAGGGCATGCCATAGCATATGAGAGCCGAAGGCTCAATACGGATGAACAGGTCTTGGGCATTTATGAGAAAGAGCTTTTAGATGTTCTACATGCCCTAGACACATGGAAGCACTATTTAATGGAGACTCCATTCATTTTACGAATAGACCATCAAAGTCTCAAGTACTTCATGACGCAAATAAATCTTTTTGACAAACAAATGAGGTGGGATTTTTTTTTTCGCAATTTAATTTCCACATTGCTCACATTGTTGGTACGCATAGTCAAGTGGCTGATGCACTTTCACGAAGACCAAAAGTTAATGCTGTGTCTATAGCAACTTACAATGATCTATCTTCTATGATAGATGAGTATGCTACTGACCCTGAATTTAAAGACATACTGTCCACCCTTGCTTTGAGGAAGAAAGAGGAACCATTAACCTTGCAGGATGGTTATCTTCTCCATGGCAATAGGCTATGTGTTACCCACTCCCTTCGTGAGAAAGTCATGTATGAATCCCATGCTCCACCCTATGCAGGGCATAGAGGCATTCAACCTACTCTTCAAGGAGTAGTCTCGTACTTTTATTGGCCGACCATGAAAGTGGACATACAAGAGTATGTTTCAAAATGTGTGGTATGCCAAAAGTCCAAGTATGATAGAGGGAAGCAATCTGGATTACTCTAGCCATTGCCAATCCCTAATTCACCATGGGAGAGTATATCCATGGATTTTATGTTTGGATTACCTAAGTGTATCCATGGGAATACGGGAATATGGACAATAGTTGACAAGTTTAGCAACCAAGCACACTTTATCCCTGTCAAGAAGACTATTAAGGCACACCAAATGGAAACTCTCTTTATATCCCAGATTTTCAAACACCATGGATTGCCAACATCCATCATATCAGATAGAGATCCTAGAATGACCAGTGATTTTTAGAAAGGTCTCTTCGAAAATCTAGGTACAAGATTGAATTTCTCTTTGGCCTATCACCCACAAACAGATGGCCATAGTGAGATACCAAATCTTACGATTCTTGATCTACTAAAGACCTATGTTACCGAAGTAGATCAACGCTCACAATGGGAAAAGTACTTACCTCTTGTAGAGTATGCGTATAATAATACTATCCATACTTCTACGGGAAAAGCACCTTTTGAAATCGTAGAGGGAAGACTTAAAAGTCCCTTGCTACTTAAAGTACATGGGAAGATCTTCGCTGCCGATGAGTATAGCCGTGACCTGCAAGCATCTTTTCAAAAGATCAAGGAGGCTATATCCATCTCTCAACTAAGGCGAAAAGCTGTTGCTGACAAGCATGGAAGGGTCTTAAGTAACGTTCAAAGAAAATGATTGGGTTTTACTTAAGTTTCCTAAGGCTTGATTGAGGCAAACGACAGGCAAAAATCCTACAGGCCATCAAAAGTATTATGGTAAACTAGCAAAAAGATACTATGGTCCTTCTCAAAGTTTGAAGCCAATCAATGAGGTGGCTTATCAACTCAATTTGCCTAACCATTGGCTCATACACAATGATTTTCATGTGAGCTTACTTAAGCCCTACAAAGGAGAGCCTCCAAATGAACCAATTATTGAAGACCCTCCCGAAATTGAAGACCAAGAAGAGGTGCTACAACCCGAAGCGATCCTTTTGAACATGCTAGATGGATGCAAGGAATCCAGCTTAAGGATAGTATGAACCTTGTCAACGCTTACAATGCTACATTAGAGTAAGAAAATGTACATGTTTCTTTTAAATGATCAATGTTTTTGTCTTATAAGACTAATTCTCTCTTTATTGTGCACAAACTTAAGTAGTATGCATACTTAGAATCATGTTTGTGATGACGACGTCTCTCAAACACCATGTAGAACTTGTCACTCTACTTGGGAGGTTGAAATGGACTAAAGAGCAGACATGCTTGCGGCAGCTATGTCTCCCAAGCACCAAATGGATTAGTCATCCATCTTGGAATGATGTTGTAGGGTAAAAAGGGATCCTCTACCCGCTAAGAAAAATTGACTAATGACTATGGCTTTATTTCTTTTACCTCATAGTCGAGGACGATTATGATTTCAAGAGAGAGGTAATGTCATAAAATCTAATATCTAACCAACCCAAATGATTTTCTCATATTAAACGGATCATTTAATGTGGGATAATAAACGGGAACAAGGGCTAGAATATAGACATGTGCTTACGGATCTATCTCAACACGGGGCCAATGGTAAAGGGGTCCAAATGAGAGATGGTCTATCAAAGAGTAATGCAACCTAATGGAGCTTAAAATACCTTAGGGTTAGCTTCATTAAAGACCTCCAAAAGTTAGTGTTAAAAAGTCCTTTGACCTTATGCAAGCTAGTGCTAACCTCGAGGTGGGAATCGTACCCAAGCATGAGGTGCTAAGATGCTTAAAGTGAATGTGGGAACCTTGCCCAAAGCTTGAGGTGATTTTTATGCTTAAATGATTAAGGTTTTTGAAATGTTAAATTTAAAGATAAGTGAACGTCCATGCTTGATTGAATAAGTCCTTGAAGTATCCCATTCAACCAAATGACTTAATAAGCATAAAAAACACATGCTTGCTTGATTGAAAATGTCCTTGAAGTATTCCATTCAACCAAATGACTTAATAAGCATAAAAGACACATGTTCAAATGATCCTCCACATGTGGCCCTCATGATGTGTTTAAATTCTATTGGTTTCTCAAAAGAGGAAAAAGAGGACACATGTCCAAAGGAAATAATAAAATAATACGAGAGAGAGAGAGAGAGAGAGAGAGAGAGAGAGAGAGAGAGAGAGAGAGAGAGAGAGAGAGAGGTGTGGACCAAGCACGAGAGGGGGGGAGGGGGATACTCTCCCACACACACACACACACATTTTCTCATTGTGTGGATTGCAAAATGCAAGAGCTCCATGTCCTTCTCCAATTTTGTTGAGAAGTGGAGAGCCTACACCAACACTCTTGGCTATGGAATGCAAATCCAACCAAGAGCCATGATTCAATGCTTAAGCTTGCCATCTTCTTCATCTTCATTACTATGCTATTATGCTATGCTAATAAAGAAGAGTGATGATAAGTGAGGAACTATTTCTTTCTCGTATGAAATGTTCTTCTTCCTCTTCCCTACCCTCATTCCCTGCTAGCTCTCTCCACCTTCGAAGGTGTTTGAGGCCTTGGGACTGAGGCTTGGGATAGTTAATGCTTTTTTCAAAGTTTATGTTAAGCTCATGATGCATGAAGCTTTCCATCTTCATAGAATCACCAATGTCACAAAGAACAAAAAGATTGTATTGTAACAAAGTCTCTCTTGATGGGAGAATCTAGAATACAAACGCCTTTTGGAGGGGGGACCGGCTCCAAGTAAATCCGGTCCTCATCTATTGTCATGTTCTCTAATATTCTCTCTCTTGAAAAAGTATTGTTCATGCCAAGTTAATTAAGTACCATGTTTATGTTGCTACCATCAATTAAGTTCACCCTCCAAGTTCTCAAAGTAATTTCACAAAAATGCTCGCTCTAATTCTCTTAATTCCGCTATTCTCAAAGGTCATAGGCCATTTTCATTACAGGATAAGTGTTCTATGCATCAACATAAAACACTATTGAAGAATATCTCACACTACTGTGAAGTCATTCTCAAGCTAGAGCGGTTAGATACCTTTCAACTGGTGCGAGGGTTTATCCGTAGTCTAACACTAGAGCTTAAGAAGCATGTCAAGACTTAGGATCCCAAGATGCTTGAGGAGGCTATAGTGAAAGCTCATATGAACGAAGATCCCAATGAGAGATCACTGCATAATAATCACGTGCCTTACATGAAAATGTACGCACATAGCATGGGCACAATAAAAGAAAGTTTATAGCAGTTGCATCAGAGGAATCTCTCCACTGAAGAGTTTCAGAAGGCTGAAAAAGAAAAACTCTGTTTCACATGTTTAGAGAGTGGGCATGGCAAAAAGGATTGTACCAAGGGGAAATTTGATGCCCAAGGAAAAGGGAGAGAAGTGCACATGGTGTAGCTATTGCCTCTTGAGTGCTCCTCTCATTTCTCCAATGTGGAGGTAACACAAACCAAGGTGGTGCATGAATGCTGTATCACGGCTTCCATGTGGCAGCTGACCTTCGATCCACATGAGCTAGTGCATATGCATGGGTCCATCCAAGGAAACAAGTGGTGGATCTTGGTGGAAAATGGTGCTTCACACAATTTCATTAACTATAAGTTAGTGAAACGGCTCAAGTTACCTCAGACTTCAAGTTCCCACCGTTACAAGGTAGTGATGATGAATGACCATGATACCGAGGTGTGGGACACTCAAGTGAAAGATGTGCCACTAGAAATTCAAAGGTATCATATGTCCTTGAGCTTACAGATTATGAATATGGAGTGAACAGATGTGCTATTGGGTCCAAAGTGGTTACATAGTCTACGCCATCCCTTAAGCGTAGCTATGAGTACAATAGCTTAATGTTCAAATCTAACGGTGTGCACTTGGATGGGTGGAACAGTCGATCCCACGCAAAGCTTGGTGCTTCTACATAGTCATGCAGGGTTTTGAAGTTATGGTATACCCAAATTTTGTTATTTCATTAATTCATGGTTTAACTATTTCACTTAGATGGGACATTTAAAATTTCTATTTCAAGTCATTCTCTCATGTCATCTATGAACTCTATTTCACCCTCCACTTTTGTCTCTTTGTCTCTACTTCCGCAATACAATGTACACATATATTCACCTCACCCTCCACTTGATCATTTTCTATTTCACCCTCCACTTTTCTCTTTTTGTCTCTACTCTTGCAATGCAGTGTACACATATATTCACCCTAAGGCTCCACTTCATCATTTTTAGGAGTACGCTTTGATTCATACTTATTCAAGGGTAGCACTCCTTGCTAGGTACCTTTGGATGCAGTCTGGATCATGGCTTAAACTCCATACTAGGTAGGTGCAAATAAGTCCTCCCCTATGTTATCACTTCCAAAACTTTGATGTATATTGAAATTGTATAAAAATATAACTTATATAATTCTTGCATAGACCCCTTGGGAGGGGTGTCTCTCACCTGGTATAATATGAGAAAAAGGTTATGGAGATAGCCTAAAGCCTGATACTAGTTGGGTTAGTAATGCATCATGCATGCATTCATAAATGCTATTTGGAAAAGAATGTTGTATTCATGAGTGCAAATAAGTGACATTGATTGGTGATACTTTCTTGAGTTGTTTCCTTGTGTAGATTTGAGTGAAATTAGGTTACAATGAATCAATTGGAGCATTATATAACCATAGCAGGGGTTTTGAATGCTTGTCTTGTAGTTGGAAATGGCTCTTAAAGTGACCATAGTATTCATATTAATTGTTGAGCCGCCATAGTATTGTCAAAAGATCCATCTGCTTTTACTTTTGTCTCATACACCCAATTACACTTAATAGCTGTACGACCAGGAGGTAATTCAGTTAGTATCCATGTACCTTTAGAGATAAGAGAATCGTACTCTGCTTCCATAGCCTCTTTCCATTGATCCTTTTGTGGTGAAGAGATAGCTTCATCATAAGTAACGGGATCTTCAGAAGTAGAAAAAGCATTATCAACAATATCATCATCATAAACATGACATGAGCCATGTTCAAAATCAATAGGCAGATCAACAAAAATATCAATATCATCATTGGTAGCATTCGGAATGGATGGTTGTGAAGAGGAAAGTTTCTCTATAGGAAGAGTTTCATCATCTAAAAGAAATGGAAAAGCCTGAAGCAATGATTTAGTATCATCAGAATCATCCATGGACCATGAACCTCCCATAAGCTGTTCGTTAAAAGTAGCATCACGATTCACAATTACTTTCTTGGAGGAAGGGTCATAGAATTTGTAGCCTTTGGAAGTGTCAGAATATCCAATATAAATAACTTCTAGACCAGGAGCATCAAGCTTTGTTCGTGTTTCTTTGGGAACATGAATATAAGCAATACATCCAAAGGTTCTGAAATGAGATACAGAAGGAATGTCACATGTCCATGTTGTGATGGGTATCTTACCAGAGGGTGCAGTAGTAGGAAGATGATTCTGAATAAATACTGCTGTCAAAGTAGCTTCAGCCCAGAAAACACGAGATAAACGAGAATGAATCAGCATACATTTTACTGCATTGAGAATAGTGCGATTCTTTCGTTCAGCAACGCCGTTCTGTTGAGGTGAATATGGAATAGTGTGTTCATGATGAATTCCACTGTCAACACAGTAATTCACAAACTCTCGAGAAACATATTTGCCTCCATTATCACTACGAAGCTTCTTAAGACGACGACCAGTTTGAAGTTCCGCAGCCTTGTGGAATTGTTTGAAAACAGATAAGGCCTCAAATTTTTGTCTAAGTAAAAATACAGTCGTATACCGTGAGAAATCATCAATGAAAGTAATAAAGTAGCGATATTGTGATCTCAAAGAAGGTAGAGGTCCACATATATCAGTATGAACAAGATCCAATATGTCATGAGAATGAGTTGTATTTGAAAGAGGAAAGGGTTTACGATTATGTTTCCCAAGAGCACAAAACTCACAAATTCCCATATGGGGATGAGCTTTAAGATCCATGCCATGAACAAGATCACGACGTTGAAGATCAAGGAGTTTTGAGAAATCAACATGAACAAAACGGTGATGCCATACTTTGCAATCATGATCACCTGGAGCAGTAACAACATTTGCTACAGCATCATTGACAGAGAGTTCAAACAAATTACCGTTTCGAGGAGCAGTGGCTATAGTCTGTCCATCTTTCTCAATTCGGCATTTGGTATGATCAAATCCAACAAAGAGACCAAGATCAACAAGTCTAGCAACTGAAACAAGATTACGTTGAAGATCTAGTACATGTAATACTCCGCGCAAAATTTGAGCGGAAGAAGATAAGGTACCAAGATATAAATCTCCAATACCCTTCACTTGACAAGTCGTATCATCAACAAGATAAACAACACGTTGAGCTGGTAGTGGATGATAGTTATGGAGCCACTTAGACTGATATGTCATATTTCCTGTAGCACCAGAATCAACAATAAAAAGTGAACCATCACGTACATGAAGTATTCTGTCTGGAGAAACAGAACATAGGACGCAGCTTGTTTCCGGTACAATGTTGTTTCGATGTTCAGTAGCATATGCTCTATTACGATCTGTGTCGAATCGACGCTTGTAGCACATATGAGTGGGATGATCAGATCGTCCACAATATTCACAAGAAGAAGAAGTAGAGTCTCTAGATAAACGTGGTTTTTTTGTAGTACTATTGTGTTCTTCATCATATTGACGTGCCCAACAATCATCTTCAGTATGGCCATTTCTGTTGCAGTAAGAACATTGCTTACTAGGAAATTTGAGACGAGAGAAAATATTACCATGACGGCCACCTCTGCGGTTTCCTCTTTGAAACGGAGGCCTTCGAGCATAAAAAACACGTTATCTCTGTTGGAGCTATATATACCTACCCCTACGCTATATATACCTAGGAGTATCCACTATATATGTGTGCTCAGTGTGCACTCTCTACACACTTTGGGGCTTGTACATGTTGGTATCATCTCTCTCTCCTCTCGTCTACATGCGCTCTCTCCCTCCCGTTCAACATGGTATCAGAGCCAACTACATGCGTTCTCTATCAAGCTATAGCTATTGAGAGCTCTTCGTTATGCTTCAAAAATAAAGATAAGTTCATTGTTTCTTCTTGATTATCTATCTTGTCTTTACTTGTACTTGTTTTGTTCTGAGTTGTGAGTTCAAGATGTAGAATTCTTGGAAAAAGAAAGTGAGCCTACAAGAAATAAGCACAACACAGAAGGGATCTTGTGAGAAACACAAAGGACTTATGTGATGGGAGTGTGCTCATCGGTATTAGGAATCTGTATCTCGGTGATTAAGGAAGTCACGAGAGGCTAAATAAACTAATTGTATATTCTGTCATGAGATTCAAGATCAGAACAGATCTTCTGGCACAGACTGCGTAGAGCCAAAGTAAAGTAGAGCATCTATTTTTAGCATCCAAAAGAAGTGATGCTGGTCACTGTCGCTTTTTGTCCAAAATAGGTGACTAAAAATAGCAGGACGTCGGTCTCTGAAGCACTAATAAAAATGGCAGGACGTCGGTCTTTGAAGCAAGCTACGTACGACAGCGAAAAGATTTCTGAATAGTGAAAAGATTTCTTGGAAAGTGCGACTACAGGAATCCGCAGTAGAGCGCAGTCGCATAGGCACCACCTCGTTTTGATCATTAGGCTAAGCTCTTCCCGAAAGCTACCTGAGCCGGCCTGCGCTATAGCATGTGCGCTTGTGTGTTCTTCGTTTGTCCGTAGGTAGGTACTGCTGCAAAGCAACCAAGTGTGCGCATTTGTGTGGTTGCTCTGGCTTCAGGCAGACGTGATTGCAAAGCGCAGGTTGGTCTGGCATGACTGCAAAGCAATCAGCACCCCAGGCCTTTATTGATACAATTAGCACCCGAGGTCGTCTATTTTTAAAAGGTAGCGCTGAACACTGTAAGTCGAACGGTGTAATTTTAGGTATAATTGTGAGCATGCTTTTAGAGTGGCAAGCGTCCATTTTATTCTTAGAACGGTTGCAAAAGCAACTATTACTACTGCTTCGCCCCCTAGGCACCGCCCCGTCAACCTCCCCTGCTTTTAGATGCTCGTGATAGGTAGCTGATGATTTTATACATCGTTTTATGGAAGTATGGATGCACAGTCAGGTAAGCTAATATGCTTCATTTCCAATGCCATCTTCATGCAAGCGTGAAGCCACTATTCTATGGTGCCATGAATGCCACTATTCTGACTAGTTGGGGATTTCCACCAGATGCAAAACTATCCATCTTTTTAGGAGAATAGATTCTTGAAACTATCTATCTCCTACTACCTTACAAAATCAAATACCTAGAGAATATATTTCTTTTAACAGGCAATCATGAGTGTCTTCCATCAATCGCGTAGCTTGGATACACAGGGACTCTATCCAAATAAGCTGGCTTAGTTTGCATCCAAAAGCAGGGACGTTTTCACCCTACTGTTCAGCATGACAATGGCAAACTTATATCGTCAACGTGTTGCTCGACGGTCCTCCTTATACTAGCCGCAAGCCTACACTCTTTCTCTGCCGCAAACCTACACACTTTCTCTGGTTCCGCTCTGCAGTTCAATGAGTGTCATCCATCCTTCTATTTTTTATTTTTTATACAAGTTAGTGTAGTTGTCGAGCATGTGTTGAGCTCTATATATATATATATATATATGCATGCCTTTGTCAACTTGTTCACCTCTTACGTCATAAAATGCTGTCTATGGCTCTCATGGGGTTTGTCACTTATATTTGGTCAATCGATAATTTAACATCGTGATTTTACTAATACTTTCCTCGATGATGTGATAGATGATGGATGTGACATAGACCTTGTATGTGTACTTGAGATCTCGGTGCCTCGTACTCACCATTGGTGCTATGTTTGTGAGAGAGCTCGGTGCCTCGTACTTACCATTCGTATCATGTTTGTTTCGTCATATTTCAAGTGCAGATATTCTTGGCATTAAGGATGAGAAATGTGACAAAGTTTAGTGTACTTGGGAGCCTGTTATCATCCTCTTGATTGGTGCTATTGTTGTTATCGTCTTGTTGCACCATCGTCGTCATTGGTGCTATGGTTGTTATCGTCTTATTGCACCCTCGTCGTCATCAGGGATTTGGCAGATGTGATTATACAGCACTAGTGCTACATGTCATTTGTGTGCCGGCTTATGTTCATGTGTGCACACGTATTACATTCTTGTTATGTGTACCTGTGGCATCAGTATTTGTTTCTCCGTCATCTCTAGAGCGGCGTCGCGAACCGTCTCTAGGAGAATGTGATGTAATTATTTCTAACCTTCATAGTTCGACATGTTTCTTGAGTTGATGTTGTTTACAGGATAAAAGTCACGTCAAGCAGCATGTACAGGGCTCAGAGATTTTGAAGTTGTTTAAAGTCATTGAAGATTTCCCATCGATTCAATTGTATATGTAGGATCATTAAAAGACGCTTGAAAGCGCACATTGTATATTATGGAGTGATGTAGCTCCTCAAAAATGAATTTTGTAAACTTTGATAATTGTTAATATAACAGTGCATGTATATAGTGCTGTGGGTTTTTCCCTTGTACCCCCAAGGGTTTTTTCATCCACAGTTAGGGACTCCTATTTGAGTGGGGGTGTTGGAGCTATATATACCAACCCCTATGCTATATATAGCTAGGAGTCCCCACTATATATGTGTGCTCAGTGTGCACTCTCTACACACTTTGGGGCTTGTACATGTTGGTATCATCTCTCTCTCCTCTCGTCTACATGCGCTCTCTCCCTCCTACATGCGCTCTCTCCCTCCCGTTCAACACCATCTGTTGTGACTCAGTCTCCTCTTGTGAAATCATAGCTATATCATGACCAGCATTACGTCGTTCTTGACGTTGAGAGTATTCAATTAAAGACATGCAGGCTTGGTCAAAATCAAGACCATCTTTATTAGAGAGAATAGTAACAATGTTATCATAAGAGGAGTCCTTCACCGTATCAAGGAGAAGTGTAATCAGTTGCTTTTCTGGAACAGGATCACCGACAGCAACAAGTTGATTAATAATAGATTTGAAAGACTCAATACGTGCCGTTATAGCAGTACCAACTTCATATTGTAGTTTGTTAAGTAACCCTCTCAAATAAAGTATTTCTGTAACAGATTTCTTCTGAAAGTTTGCAATAAGGTACTTCCATACGTCGTGAGAAGTAGGCAGCTCATGCATATCAAGCAAAAGAGAATCACTAAGAGCAGAAAGAATATACCAACGAGCTGCTTTATCACGTCGTTGCCAATCCGTATACGCAACATTCCAGTCTTCAAATATAGGTCCTTCAGTGATAAGCGCGTTATCATGATCCGTATCAATAGGCTGAGGCGGACAAACACGATTTCCAAGGACAACATCAGAGAGTTCATCGCCTTCAAGAATTAACAACATCTTTGCTTTCCACCCTAGAAATCCTTGGCCTTGGAAATGAGGAACAGAACGCTGTCCAGAAGGAAATCCGTTGACGAGAATAGTCATAGCCATATCTGGTTGCGAGAAGACGTATAAGATAAGATCGCAGAATCTGCACACCATATATGGTGAAGACTGCAATTGAGAACGCGAGAAATATGACGACTGTGTTCTATCAACGATAAACGCAAGAAGGATGCTCAATACACGCCCAAAGATGTGAGAAACGTCATTCAAAAAAGAAGGGAAAAGGAGACGTCAATAATAAAAGAGTCCTCAAAATAGAGTGACGTGAGACGAGACTCCTCAAATAGAGTGTCGTGAGACGCAAGATTGACCGCGGCCACAATATGAATAAGGCTAAATTTTCTCGAAAAAGTTAACGCCAAAATTAGAAAAACGATCGCGGACGCTTCACGAAGACGCGCGACGAAGAAAGCTGTGTCAAGCTCAATTTGCAGTAAAAATAGAATAACTTTCTGCTGCGAACTCCGATTGACGCAAACCTAGAACTCAAATCGAAGAGCTCGAGGAGATGAGCAGAAGACCCCCGAAAATTGAGATGAAGTTTAGGGTGTCATCAACAAGAAAACGTAATCAACGATTAGATTGATTAGAAATAAACACCACACAAAACAATAATCATATTCTTCTTAACAAAAAATAACCAGAGTTAACAAGAATAAACGCTCAAAACTAAAATTTGTAGCAATTTTGAAACTTACTAGGGAATCGCATACACATACTATTTTGTCACCATGAATTAAATCGGCGCGTGATCGTTACCGCTCTGATACCATGTTGAGATGTAGAGAGAAGGAGAGAGAGAGACGAGACAAGAGACACACCATGTACGCTCCCAAAGACTGATTCATATTGAGGGCAAGATACAAATATATAGGTGAGACTAAGTTGAGTAGAGTGAGCCATATATAGCTCCAACAAACCATGTGTAGCCGCCCTTGTGTAGATAAGTCCAAATCGGACCCTCCAATCCGCCCATGTGTGGACGCCCTTGGGAAGACAAGTCTGCTTTTGAATTCGGCCACTGGCCATTGAATTCAGCCACCGGCCATCGGCCATTGACTACCGGCCACCGGCCAACCGGCCAACTGACTAGTCGTTTCTTGACCACTTTCCGGCCGCTGTCCAGCCATAATATTCTGGCGAAGCCAGTCTCGAGCTTAGGCTCAAGACTGGGCGTTAAAATTTTTGGTTTTTGGTGAGTGATTTTATTTCCGGCGAGTGATTTTTCTTCATGTACGATGGCTTCTCCTCATAATGGGGGCCTTACAAATGTGCGTTTTTACCACAAAAAATTACAAGGGGTAAATCAGGCTCCATACTTAACAATCTTCCACTTGGAGACTGTTATGGAATTGACATTTTACTATTTATTATAGCTGATAGGTGGAAAAGGCTTGACCGAGCTAGGCTATTGCAAAAGGAAATTACATTTTATGTATATTTATTCAAGTGCTCTTTTATGAGCTTTGGCCATTTATGACCGGCCGGCCAGTTTGTACTCATTTTTGGGCATTCAAGAAATCTATAAATAAATACGTGCAAGAGGGAAATGCTCACTCTTGCACGGGGGGAGATTGCACCCAGTGTCTGCGTTGCTCTTCTCATCTCTAGTCTCTTCCCTCTCGTCGTCCCGACGTAGCACTCCGTTCTAGGAGGTGCGCTTGCACATGCCATCTCGCTCTCTCTCACTCTCTTTTCCTCTCTGTTCATGTACGATTTGATTATATGCTCGGAGTCTTTGTCAGGTATGCGTATTTGTGATGTTTTGTTGTTTCCATCATGCTATTCGAGGTATTTTGCAGGGACGCTACGTCTTCCGGCTGTAGCAGTGGTATCAGAGCTTTGGTAACGCTCCTCTCAACGCACACGTGATGGAGAAACATATCTATAAAGATAAGTGCAAATTATGACCTCAATTTGCAGAATTTTTCTTGAAAAGTTGTTTCATGTTTCGCTTAATTATCCACCATATTTACTAATTATGCCTTAATTGTATGTTTTGCCGTAAAAGAATATAGGCATAAGATTGGTAGGTCAAATATGTCCATGTAATTAAAACCCTATTTGCTTAGAGATTATGCCTGTAAATCTTAGACGCATACTTAGTGTTGATAGTGCTATTAAGAAGCCCATTATGGTAAGCCAAGTTTTACGAGAACAATTACACCTTGACTTGCTCAAAGGAGAAGATGAACTATAGGATTATTTTTCATATGAGAGTAACATGTCCGGATAGTAATGTAGTAGAAAGAATAATCTAAGAGAAGAGATCTTCTGCCTAAGGGTATTTCACGAGTGTAGTTTCCGTCACCTCAAGCACTTGCGTAATTACCTGCAGTAGCTGCAATCTTTGAAGTTTGGACATCATTTACGACATCTGTGGCCTGACAATGTCAAACTACGTCCTCATGAAAGCCCTCCCTCCAGACGATCCTCACTCTTTTGACCAACAAGCCAACATTCACTGCGTCTCTTGCAATACTGTGTACAACCAGTCATCAACCACAAGTAAAAGAAAAACACATTGTGTCTTGTCCATGACCACGCTATTAAAGCTTTAGCCAGTGAGTTCATCGAAACTAGCTTATATTGCCAAAACTATTACACCAAGCTTGTGTATTATGAATAATTCTCTATCTTCAAGAGGACCGGGCATGGCCATTATGAGAATTAGGGAGATTGTTGAATTCGAATATTTTGCTGAAGCGGGCTGCAGATAGTGCATGCACCCAAGAAAAAAGAAATGGAAAAAGCAGAGGCGCTCCTGCTCTCTTTCTCTCTCACTGCGCCACCATGCAACTCGGACTGTTTTTCCTCTCTTTCACTCTCACTGCTCCGCCATGCGGTCCCTTTTAACCGCCACCAGCTCACAGAATTGCATTATTTTTTCTCTCTCTCTCTCTCTCTCTCAGGCTATGGCGAACCACCAGCAAACTCCCTCTCTTTCTCACTTTCCCCCTCTACTCTCACTTAACGAGCGACTCCAGCTCTGCGACTCCAGCTCTCTCTGCAGTCCGAATCACCCTCTCACTCTCTCTTTCTTCCTACCCCCACCAACCCAATGATCTCCTTCTCCGAGCCAGTTGCTCACCAAGCACGCCCTCGTCACTTACGTGCGGCAGTAAATCTCTCTCTCTCTCTCTCTCTCTCTCTCTCTCTCTCTCTCTCTCTCTCTGTTTTTGGCTGTCGCCCACACCATACTCTCTCTTGCTACATCCGCTAGCCCAACCCCATGCAGCCGTTCCTCTCTACAGCTCTACTTTCTCTCTCTCTTACCATGTCCAAAGTAGCGGCCATAATTTATCCCTCTCTTACGTCGGCCGCCAACCAACCCTACCCCTCTCACTATCTCTCCCTCGTCAAATATACCAGCTACCAACTATCACCCGATGGCGCCTATCATAGCCGCAAATTTGCTGGTCTTTCATGGCCCTTTTGAGAGCTGTACCAAGGAAAGCGCCCACACCACTCAACATGGCGGCAACTGCGCCGTTCTTTTATCCTCTCGATATTTTCTTAACTGAAGAGACTCCCCACCTAATCCCGTGCTCTTTTCTACACCTTCACCTTCCCTTTCCTTTGCTGCATGTGCCGCCCTCAGCCTTCGACCAAGTCCCAGCTCGATGGCTCACGCAGAAGCCACCTCACACACACACACACACACACATGCGTGAGCATGCATCCATCCACCTCTCGTCTTCAACAACACCACCCCACTTCTCACCCCGTGGGTGCATTTTCCTGCTGCGTTTGATTCGATTCCATCCCCTGCAAGTCTCAATCCAGTAGCCTCTTGGCTCTCGTGCTCTCTCTCCTTAGCCTGCAGCTAGCAGCTATACACACTGGCGCTCTCGTACACATGCAATGTAAATTAACTGTTAACTATACTATCTCTCCCTCACGCTCTGCAACGATTACATGCCCCAATGCTCACTAGAAACCAATCTTCGGCGACTCTCGGACACACTTGCTGATGACCATGATGTCTTGATACCTTCGGACAAACGGCGGCGGTTCTTTGTTGACCTTGTCCTCGTGATTCCGAACACTCAAGTGAACTTCCACCTATTGCACACGCCTACAGTAGTAACCATTTCCAAAGCTCTTCCGTGCCAACCATTGACGATGCTCTTGTAGCGACCGTCATTGACAAATCTCTTTGGTACCACACTCTGCGGACCGGGTATCCTCCGACCTTGTGACACGACCCTTCAGTCGGTGACAACCCATGGATTCTCAACCTTCCGCCACCCCCTCCAACCTTGCTTCATCTCACCATGACCCTCTCATCACCGACACTACTCTGTCTCTACAGGAACAACTCACTCTACTCCGACGCGACTACGACCGCTTGGAACACCGCTTTCGCCGGCTATGTCTTCGACTTCTGGATGTGCAAAATTCTGTTCGCACACTCCAAGCCATTTTAACCGACCTCACCGAACACCTCCTTGATCACCCATCCACCAACAAATCCACCGCACTCCGTGTGGACACTCTCTAGCTCAAGCCTAAATTTTTTTAATTGATGTAATAAGCCTACAATGGTGGCACTCGCACCTTCGTTTTTCATAGCTCTTCACTGTAGAAATTTATTAATCTCGCAATGCCGGTCTTATTTTCAGATCATCAAAATTTATGACGTCAGATTTTAATTGTTGTCTATTTTCCATACTGCTCCTAGCACAAGCACAACACCTTGTTTAAAATAGTAGGTGCAACCTATGTATGTTTGCATTTAACACACTATCATGACCATTGTGCACATACAGACACCTAGTATACTGAACAATACCATATCCCTTTATCTTGGCTCATGTATCATGGCCTCTCCTCATATTCTCCCCCCCCTTTCAATTACATTGGCAATACACCCGATCACCAACTACAATCTGGCTAGATAATACTATCCACAAATCTCACTAAAGCATAGTGAGGCCCATTTACGAATCATACAAATTTATAGTAGGTAACAACACAAATTTAGGTAGCTAGTATTTCGAACACAATGCTGAGAACACAAACAATCAAGATTCATAAAGAAAACTTAAGCTCTAAGCTCTGTATAACTCCAATACCCTCAGTGGATTCTATCACACTATTTGCAGTTTAATTTAAGTTTGTTAATATTAACACACGTTAGTTCATACTACTACTGCTAGCTTGCTCGGTGAACCCTTTATTGCAACTTCATCTAATTGCGACACGGCTATATTGCATGCTCTTTTTTGAGATTCCTTCTGTCGATCTCGGTTAGTCAAATGTCCTGCATTCTTTATTAGGGACTTGAAATTTGTAGGACTTACCAAATTTTGAATATTGTATGGATTTCTATCCTCTTCAAATGGCTCATTATTTAATATACAATAGCACTGCTCAACCCCCATACCTTTCTTCGGTTTATCGTCATTTACAGGAAATTAAAATTACTTGTCTTGCTTGACCTTAATCAAATGATTTTTATCATAATCTTCACTTGTTATTATTACATTTCTCTAACTCATTTAAGATTCACAAACACCGATGCAGACCACAATGCGAGGACGTCAGATAAGTTATCTTTTAACTTTTTTGAAAATTGATTCCTACCACTTTCGTACTAATCTTCTCACCATATTTTATCGAGTTTTATGATACCCCTACTCTGTTATCGATCCAATATCTATCCTCACCTAAACCTTACTACCCTCCTGCTTGATTATACTAACTCTGCCATACGAGATTGTGCCAAGCTCCTAGTTATGTTTACTGATACCATTCCAAGAGACAACACAACTCTCTCGACATGCATAATCAAGTAACCACTCTGGATTCTGATGGTATGTACCTCGAATACATCACTCCTCTTTTCTATGCATTGTATTTGTTTCTGTATTGTACTTAAGCTGAATACTCAAACACTGCAAATATTATGCCCTCTAATTGAATTCAAAGGAATTTCTGTGAGATAATTTTGTTGAGATGCTTTGTCAGTAAGCTATGCAGCTACTCATATGAGCTACAGTACTCTGGGATAGTGCACAACAATTTGTAAGTGCTTTGATATACTGTACTGTGATGTCAAAAACATAGTAAATATTTATGTCTTGCCTAGTCCATTGGTCATGCACACACAGATTCGCCGATCTAGGCAGTGTGTAGATACTCATCTTGGTGCAGATCCGCCGATTTAGGCAGCACATTGATAAATTGCAGATTCATGATTTTTTTAAAACTTATACCAAATGCAGATTCGCCGATTTAGGCAGCACGTCTTATTGGTGTAGATTCACCGATTTAGGCAACACCGATCACAAAATCATGCTGTAGTGGCTGGCCACCACTGCAACTGGTATGATTTTGTTACCCGGGGATTTCGGATTTGGATATTTGAATTTTGGATTTGAAATGGATATATATTGGCAGATATTTGGACTTGGATTTTTTGTGGGTTGTTGCAACACTATTTATGAAATTGGATTTGAGATTGATGAGAATTGATTAAGATGATGATGAGTGTGACCAATGATATCCTGATTCATTAGGATATGACATATACTGCTTATTCTAGTGGTATGGGACACTAGAATAGGTAGTATGTGGATGACGGTCAACATATGCAATGTTGTTAAGTTTCACTATTTTTATTATATGCTAATTTTTTGACAAAGATTTCTAACCACTATTTTTGACAAGTATCGTTTGCAGATTTCTTATCCTTGCAACTGAGGACAGTTGCTTTCCAACAGAGAGGTATGTTATGGAATTGACATTTTACTATTTCTTACAGCTGACAGATTGAAAAGGCTTGACCGAGCTAGGCTATTGCAAAAGGAAATTACATTTTATGTATATTTATTCAAGTGCTCTTTTATGAGCTTTGGCCATTTATGACCGGCCGGCCAGTTTGTACTCATTTTTGGGCATTCAAGAAATCTATAAATAAATACGTGCAAGAGGGAAATGCTCACTCTTGCACGGGGGGAGATTGCACCCAGTGTCTGCGTTGCTCTTCTCATCTCTACTCTCTTCCCTCTCGTCGTCCCGACGTAGCACTCCGTTCTAGGAGGTGCGCTTGCACGTGCCATCTCACTCTCTCTCACTCTCTTTTCCTCTCTGTTCGTGTACGATTTGATTATATGCTCGCAGGCTTTGTCAGGTATGCGTATTTACGGTGTTTTGTTGTTTCCATCATGCTATTCGAGGTATTTTGCAGGGACGCTACGTCTTCCGTCTGTAGTAGAGACTAATCTCCAAACCAAACCTGTGACTACTTTCTATCCTAGTTTCTTATCCTTGAATGCCGATTGAAGATGAGAAAAATCTCAACTTCTCCTTGTTGACCACCTTTGTAAACATGTCTGCAGGATTTTCACTTGTTTGCACCTTTCCTAGCTTTAACTATCCCTCTTCCAAAAGAGTGCGTATGAAGTGATATCTCACCTCAATGTACTTTGTCCTTGAATGAAAGGATGAGGTCTTTGCAAGATGGATAGCGCTTTGGCTATCACTGTACAAGACACAATTGTCCTGTTTGAATCCAAGATCTTCTAAGAATCTGTGAAGCCACAAAATTTCTTTTCTTGCCTGCTTTATTGCTACATACTCTGCTTCCGTGGTAGAAAGTGAGACCACTTTCTAAAGATTTGAAGCCCAACTTACTAATGTGCCTCCAATCGTGAAGACATAGACAATAGTGCTCCTTTGAGTATCTTTGTCACCTACCATATCTGCATCAGCATACCCTTCTAGAAAAATATCAGTTCCTCCAAAATACAAAGCATTTGTTGTTGTCCCTTTTAGATACCTACGTATCCACTTCACAGCTTGCCAATGCTCTTTACCTTGGTTGTCCATGAACCTACTTACAACTCCCACTGCATGTGCAATGTCTGGCCTTGTCCAGACCATAGCATACATAAGAGAACCATCGGCCATGCAGTATAAACATGGATTTTCCACAGATGCATTGTGCGTTATGTTGTACATGCACTTAAGAGTCTTTAAGTCACATGCCATGTGCCATTTGACTTTGTAGTCACCAAGTCCTTCCATTGAAAGCATACTTCCATTTCTTTGGTCACTGATGATAGAAGGAATTTGGGTTTGAACTAAAAACCCAATGGAGGATTTTAAAATCTTTTTTATCAACCTGTATGCAAAAAAAGAAACATAATTTTTTGTTATTATAGATCAAACCAAGTATACCTCAAATGAACCTAGCATCAAAATATTATTTTTGGAATGCACGCTAAAATATTGTGGGTCCTCTTTGGTTATTGCTGGATCCAAATCTCTGTTCATGAGGGTAATGGTGACTCTCTATAGCTTCCTGTTATTCAAGAACTCGCACTCGTTGAGCTTCAAAGCAAACTTGAGAACCCCATTGCACTCCTCTTGACTCATATCCCATATCAAAGAAGTGAACTACATACCTTTGTAATGCTTCAAGACCAACAAAGAGGTTGTTATGCTCGTTATACTATACCTCTCTCCCCCCCTTGCCTACAAATATTGCTTCAATATGAAATGGTGATCCAAGTTTCTCAAACATCTCATCATTTATGTGTCAACGTGCAACCTTTGTGTCAACGTGCAACCTTTACATGTGATAGCTTTGGAAGCAATGATCCTCTCTGTATTTATTTTGAGACTTTTAAGCTAATGCTTTGAAGAGAGTCCTGTATCCCATCCGCGAGATGCCTCTCATCAAGTATTTCTTGCAATTCCGTTGGCTCAACTGATTTTCCTTCATGAAGGAGGTAAGGAGCCTCCGTTTCAATTTATCAAATTTCTTATGAGTTATCATCTCTTCAATTGCATGTTTTGGAACTAGACGATTGTAATGCACACATGTATTGGAACCTACTCCAACATTGGAACCTACTCCGTTCGAGTTTGGATGTAGCAAAGTCCTGCAAAGAAATCACCATGCATCATGATCAGTAATAAAAAAGTGTAAAGCATATATTATATATATGATACAAAAGCAGCACCAAACTTTGAGTTACCTTAAATCTCGTATTCATTTTTTCAAGCCACCACTACCAATCTTCATATTCTCTATGTTACATAGATCTCGTTTTCTTTTTTCTGATTCCCAAGCCCGATGTCTTTCACACGCAAACTTGTGATCTTCTTCTCAAGGCTATGGATTGTCTCTCTGTTTGATGAAATATTCTGAGCATATGCTTCATTAAGTTTCTTCGGCTGCATGGTCTCCATCGCTAGGAGGTTTATTTACTTTTCCGCATTCAATCCTTGCATTTCCAAATGTTAAGTATATCCCACTAGCCCATCATTGTCGTCGCCTGTTAAATGTAAAAGGTTAGTGATATTAGAAAAGGAAGGTGGTACATTTTTTGTAGGATCCTTTGGGTAAATAGGCCCATCGGTTCACAAATCCAAATGATATTCCTTGTTTGTCCTTCTAAGTCCTTTCTCCCGTTGGGATAAGAAATATCCACTACAACACATTGCGTAAAAATCAGCGCAGATACTGGCGAGACAAGCTTTCTTTTAAAAGTAAAATATGTTGGAATAAGCATCGTAATAAACGCCGACATCGAAGCATCGATATATATATACCGGTAAGCACTGTCAAAATATGCCAAGTTATAACCATAAAAATGCACGTAGTTATATACGCCTGTATGCACGCAGTTACCCGCACTGGAAATTTTAGTAATAACGGCGGTTCTTCCGAGGCCTGTACCGACGTATATAACGAACTCTGTTCCGAGGACCAAACCTGCAAATTCTTTTTTGGGCAAATTCTCCCAAACCATAGGCACAATGACGTAACCATAATCTGATTGCCAAACCTGAACTATCACATGATTTGTTGGAGCTATATATACCAACCCCTACGCTATATATAGCTAGGAGTCCCCTCTATAGGGGCTAGTGGTGTTATAGAGGCTAGTGGCTTTCGGTTCTTGATAGCAGAGCCATATTGTAGGAATCACCTAGCTCTTCAATAGCGCCTTGCTACAGGGACCATCAAAGCCGGGCTATGAACTGGGCTGGCCCCCTACGCGTGTTGTCTGACCCTTGTTTAAGCAATAGTTTAGCGCTTGTGAGCATGGGTTCCCTAATTATCGCTCATCCTTCTTTCTCATTGAGGCGATATAATTAGTAGTCATCGACGCTCACCCTATCTTTAGCAGTATTTAATAAATTTAGAACTTGTCTACAAACTATCATAGGCTTTCTCTGCAAACTATCTGGGCGTTGCTATTACAGAACATAAGGATTACCATTGGTGCTTATCCTACTGCAAGCGAGAAACAGGGTGTAGGAAGCAGGTTTTCCTTGTCTACAATATGATATAACGACTCATAATGATCTGCAGCAAGTCAAACGATGTCCGCATGGAAGCTTATAAGCCAAGTAGCAAGCTCATATATGTGCAACAATAGGGTGTAGGAAGAAGTACGTGTTGCAGCAGTAGCTATTATTACTTTGCATATGCCCACCCTCGCTCGTGGCTTGTCTGCGTAACTCTAGTGGCTAATGGCAGCATATGGTGATCACGAGCCGCCCGAAAATTCCCCAGCAAAGCAATATATACCTCGTAGCACAAGCACAAACAAGCCCATGTTCCCTCGTTATAATATTGCCGATGCAATCAGTTATAGATGTAGATGTTCAGAGTCGCTGCTCAAGTTTAGAGCCGATCCAAAGTACACGTCTTCAAGTTCAGAGCTAGAAATCCTTAGCTGCTTTTGGCAGCGATAGTGTTCAATGCTTCTGTAGATGCCGTCCTCACTACTTGGTTGCATGGCAGCTGGGTTCACGTTTTAGGCTCGGCAAGCTTTAGGCTTGTAACAGGTTGCGGCAAAGGTGATATTTGATGCGCGTGGGTTGACCAGACCCAGGGCAGCGAGTCGTTGTAGGGCAAGGGCTTCCTTTTCTCCATCAATGACTCCTTGGTTGCTAAAATTAGCTGGGGCAGAGGCCTGCAGGTGATGACGAAAATAGATTGCATGTAATCTACCTTGCCACCCAAGCATCTATTAAAGGCGGCGAGCAGAGACCTTATTGGCCGCCATATATACATTAAAATCGTCGGGCAGGGACCTTATGAGCCCTATCAAAATAGTCTGCATGTGAGGTCATCATGGCCAAAATAGCTTGCATATAAGCTAATATAAGTCAGGATAAAGCATATATTATGATGAATTGTTTTGTTTTATTAGAACGATGAGCTGTTCTCATGAATATGGTTATGAGTACTTGGGAAACTCGAGCAACACTGATCACGCAGGCCAGAAACGCATAACCGATTTCCTGTAGTTCTAAAGCCTTGATCCGAGCGCTTGTCAGCTACCTCTCAGAATCCTTGTCACCTCCAGCTTGTCTCCCATCTTCTACAACCTTGCAAAGTTAGTTCAATCAGTGTCGTCCATCATTTTTTCTAAGCTAGTGCAGTTGCCGGCCATGTCCTGTCGCCATACTTAAGGATTATTTTAAAAGTAAATTTTGGGGGTTGTTTCCCATACTTAGGTGGAAGTAAGCAGTTGACTTATCTCATTGCTTTTATACTATTATTTATGATTAGGTGAAATGTAAAATAGCATTTGCAAAAAGCTTAGTATATACAAATCTTCTTGATTATATAGTTGCTACCTCATCATTGGTAGAGTTTGTCACTTATTCTTGGTCAATTAATAATTTTGGATCATGACTTTACTAATGATTTTCTTAATTCTATGTCATGATTTTACTAATACTTTCCTCGATGATGTGATAGATGATGGATGTGACAGAGACCTTGTATGTGTACTTGAGAGCTCGGTGCATCGTACTTACCATTGGTGTTATGAGAGAGCTTGATGCCTCGCACTTACCATTCGTATCATGTTTATTTCGTCATATTTCAAGTGCAGATATTCTCGGCATTAAGGATGAGAAATGTGACAAAGTTTAGTGTACTTGGGAGCCTATTATCGTCCTCTTGATTGGTGGTATTGTTGTTATCGTCTTGTTGCACCATCGTCGTCATTGGTGCTATGGTTGTTATCGTCTTATTGCACCCTCGTCGTCATCAGGGATTTGACAGATGTGATTATACAACACTTATGTTTCATGTCATTTATGTGCCGGCTTGTGTTCATGTGTGCACATGTATTGCATTCTTGTTATGTGTACCCGTGGCATCAGTATTTTTTTCTCCATCATTTCTAGAGCGGCATCGCGAACCGTCTCTAAGGAGAATGTGATGTAATTATTTCTAACCTTCATATTTTGACATGTTTCTTGAGTTGATGTTGTTTACATGATAAAAGTCACATCAAGAAACATGTACAGTGCTCAGAGATATTGAAGTTGCTCAAAGTTATTGAAGATTTTCCATCAATTCAATTGTATATGTAGGATCATTAAAAGACGCTTGAAAGCGCACATTGTATATTATGGAGTGATGTAGCTCCTCAAAAATGAATTTTGTAAACTTTGATAATTGTTAATATAACAGTGCATGTATATAGTGCTGTGGGTTTTTCCCTTGTACCCCCAAGGGTTTTTTCATCCACAATTAGGGACTCCTATTTGAGTGGGGGTGTTGGAGCTATATATACCAACCCCTACGCTATATATAGCTAGGAGTCCCCACTATATATGTGTGCTCAGTGTGCGCTCTCTACACACTTTGGGGCTTGCAGATTTGGAGTCATCTCCCTCTCTCTTCTCCCTCGTCTCATGTCTCGTCTCCTATTCAACATGATTGCCATACCATCACTGAAAACCATAACCATAACTTGATTGTCAAACCCTAACCATACCATGATTGCCATACCATCATTGCAAAACCATAACCATAACTTGATTGCAAAACCATGACCAAAACCTCTGTGCCATACCATAACCATAACCTTTGTGCTATACCATAATTGTGAAACAAATCATAATCACAAACAAAATGCAAAACCATAAATATAAGCACTACAAAACTGTACATGCAAACAACCACTGAGTAAGACTGTATCAAGAAGAACACAACTACAAAAAAGATTGTATGAAGATGACTGAGTAAGATTGTACAAAAAATCATTGAGTAAGACGGTCATGGTAATTCCTCCTAGTCAATTTTCTCTCCCTCCTCCTGTAGCTGGGTCAAAAGGGCCACAAGTCCATGCTTGTACCCATACTTCTCCTCTTGGCGTGTCAGAAAGCGCTTCACGGTGATGGAGCAAAAGATGTCGTGCGCACACTCACACACTCAGACAACTCAACACAATACAAGGAATTTACTTAAACTTCTCACCTCACTCACCACCACTCAAAATCTCCCTAAAAATTCTACCCACAAGCTCAATTCAAACTCCAAATGGCTCGACCTACAAGCCCTTGCCTGCCCGCAGACACTACAAGGTGAGTCGAGGTGATCAACACTGGAAATCACGCTTGATGGTGACCAAAATATACAAGAAAAACCAACAAAAACCCAAAAAATCCAGCCACAAAAGGCCACTCTGAAACCATTGCAAAGCCTTCACCAAACTCCACTCTGTTGGACTCTTTGGAGTAGCGCCAACCCTAATGGCACCAATACAGGGTCGCATAGTCTTGCAGAAATCCACACCTTCTTCCCTTAATTCCTTGCACACACACATCCATGGAAACCTCAGAACTTACATAGACTCTCCCAAGTGAAAAATTGAAGAGAGAAAGCTCTCATTCACTCCTCCACACACTTGAAAACAGGACGCGAACGCAACGGGACTGCACTAGACCACCTGTAGGAACCCTGATTTCTCCCACACACAAAGGGGTGAAAGTGTTGATATTTCTCTTGAAAAGTCCTCCTTGAGCCTGGACCATCACGGCACCTTGAGTGATGTGGCAATTTTAAGCCATTTCACACCTTTTTTGGCCCAGTTTTGGCTAGTTTTGACCCCCAATAGGCATTTTTGCGGGAAAAATCCCAAACGGACTCCAAAATTCACCAAATTTTGTACGCTTGATCCTCGATACCCAAATCACTTTTCCACATCCCCACATTCTATTTTTTACCACTTCTAGGGCGGTGCACGCATCACCGCAGATCAGACACCGTAAATAGACAGTTACTGCATGTCCCTAACTTCTCGAGCGGGATGAGAGTACCCATACTTGTCGCTTGCATTATTTACATTCTAGAAAGATCAAACACATTCTCTAGAGCCAAAATAATCCATCTAGAACCATATCCAAGGCCCCGATACCCTATACGGGCATGTACATGTGTCCGACTGGTAGCGCGCTGTTGGGAAACAAACAAACTCGAACAACTCTATAGCGATGTCACCCAAGAGCGTTGAAAGAGAACTAAAAGACACCAAAATATTTGCAAAATCCCTTTGAAACACCACAAGTCCAATAGGAGTAGACCCTTGGGAATTTACCAGCCGTCGCCCACCCAAGAGACTATGTCACATAGGAGCAAAACCCTGTCAAAGCACTGATTTATTGCACACGCCGACCAATGCATATGAAGACAAGGGCCTCCCCTTTCACCATTTAACATCACAAACCCACAACTTCAACATCAATTCCACAATTCATAGATACATGCCCTCCGAATCTGTCTACACACAATTTGCCACTAGGCTGCCATAGCCATAACCCTGCAGAGAACTAGTCGTAACCTGATGAGCACAACTCCAATTGGGGCACTTTAAAGCTTGAAAAATGACTGGCAAGAAAGTCGAAGATGACCAAAATTGATTCCATATGCCGCCATGAGCAAAATGGATGCAAATAGAAAGCTGTCCTAGCACGTCTACACGTAGAGAAGGCTAGTCGGGGCAAAAAACTGCATCCAAAAGCATCAAGAAGCCACAACGACCCAAAACCTGAAAATTTCTGGATTTTGGCTGAACTTTTTTAAGTTTGTACATGAGTTTTAGTTATATACAAGTCTCTCTTCAAAAGCCCCACTCACAGACACTTATAGTGGCCCGACATCTGTCACTAGACTAGCGACTTGCAGTGCATGTACATGTGCTTGCTAAAGCAAGCTAGAAAACCCACAAAAAGAAAGCCCACACACCCTTTTGACATCGGGCGTCATGTCCGTATATACAAATTTACAAAAAACGGGGTTCTCAAAATGCGCGCAAAGCGCGAACCTGACTATTCACAATGTGTACACGTTGCATCTTTTTTCGAACTTGAAACCACTTTTCAAAGATCCCAAATGCATGTATATACATATTTTTGTACATATGAACATGCATATAAACGCTACTTTGTACACGCTAAAAGCGGTCTATCATCATTGCCCACCCTCTAGGTAGAGCATTTATGCTCAACCAAGAGACTATTTGCATCTGGAACCACATCCCTCGCAAAATATTTCTCTAATCTATAACCATTTATTCTGTAGCGCAAACGTTCACCAGACAATTTTTCCAACTCATAGGTGCCATTAGAAAATACATGCTTCACTCTATATGGACCTAGCCATTTGTCCCTCAACTTCTTCTGAAAGGTAAAATCCAAGCGAGAATCATACTTCATCACCAGATCTCCCTCTTTGATCTCTTTCTCTGGTAGCCTCTTATTCATTTTCTCCATCCTTGTCTCTGCTTGTTGAAGATAATAATCGCTGGCTTTCTCTCTATTCATTCTCAACAACTCTAGAGAAATAATTCTTTCTTGCAGCTTGTCATTATGCTCACCTTGCATTTTGCACAACAACTTCAAGGCATCCAACTGCACTTGTATGGGCATAAGAGCTTCTTTTCCATAAACAAGCTCATATGGTATAAATTGTGTTGACACTCTATACGCAGTTCTATAAGCCCACAAACACTTTTCCAAGTCCAAGTCCCACTCTTTAGGATGCTCTCTAGCATAATTTGATAGAATCTTCACAATTTGACCATTGCAATTCTCAACCAACCCATTGCATTGTGGGTAGTAAGGAGAAGAATGCCTATGCTGAATTTTCAATTTCTCCATGAGAGAAGCAACAAGTTTTTCCCTAAACCCTGGTCCACGATAAAAAATGATAACCATAGGAGCTCCAAACCTGCAACACACCTGTTCATATAAAAAAGAGGCCACTCTTTCTGCTGTTACATCTTTTACTGCTCTTTCCTCCACCCATTTTGTCAAATAGTCCACAACCACAAGGATATACCTTTTGCCATTGTTGGTCCTTGGCATTGGACCTACAACATCTACTCCCCATTTTGCAAATGCATCAAAAGACGTTATAGCTTTTTGAGGCTCAGCCAAAAGCTTCCGATTTGCAAACACTTGGCATTCATGGCATGACTTGCACCAAAAATAAGCATCTCTCATCATAGACGGCCAATAGTAACCTGCTCTCAAAATACGAAAGACAACCTGATCCTTGCCTTGATGGCCTGTTTCTTCATGGAAGTGCTCCAAAATCAAGCCTATCTCTTCTTTGTACGGCACTTTTCTCTAGATGCTATCCTTGCCATAAAGCATGAGATCCTCACCTATCAATGTGTAGTTTCTTGCTTTTGCAACTATTCTCTTACACCGAACCTTTGACATGCCCTCTGGACATTGCCCTTTACCAAGAAATACTTCTACATCTTGCAATGATTCCCTTCCTACATACAAGGCTTCCTTGAACTTTAAAGGAGCTACCAAGGCATCCAACTTGTCCCTAGCCAACTCATCAGCTTCTTTATTCTTCTCACGAGGAACATGCTTAAGCTGTATCTTCTCAAACTCATGCAAAAGCTTCTTGATGCCATAGAACCACTTCTTCAAATATTCTTTCTTAACATTCCACAAACCAAGCAACTGATTCATGACTAGCAACGCATCCCCTTTTGCAATGACCCTCTTCAATCCAAACTCAACACACTGCTTCAACCCAAGGAAAAGCGTGAGATACTCGGCCTCATTGTTACTTCCAGCTTCGTCATGATCGTAAGCTCTAGAAAATATTACATCGCCTTTTGGGTTCTTAATGACTACCCCACCACTTGCCTTTTGAAGTAGTTTCCTGTATGCACCATCAAACATAATTGTATACGTATCTATAATATCTACTTCCTCTTCATGATCATTCTTGTCAACCCTTGGGTAAGATGGAAGCCCCCCCCCCCCCCCCCCCCCCCTTATGTACCACTATGTCTACCAAGTGAGCTTTAACAAAATGATCCACTTTAAACTCAAACTCATACTCTTGAAGCTCCAAGTCCACTTTAAGATGCGCTTGCTAGGCTTCAAATGTTGTACTACATCAAGAAAAAGATTTGATGTGGTGAGCACATAGATCTTTTTGGGCAACAGATAGGTTTTGAACCTTCGACAAGCAAGAACCAAGGCGAATACCCACTATTCCATTTCTATGTAGGAGAACTCGCTTACATTCTTCATCTTGCTCTCAAAATAAATTGGCTTGAAGTTCCTTCCTTGCTTTTGTAAGAGAACCGACCCAAAAGCTACTGACCCCACACTAATAGATACATAGAAAATGGACTGCAAGTTAGGAGGACTCACTGTTGGTAAAGCACACAACACCTCCTTGATGCCATCAAAAGCCTGCTGCATGTCTTCAGTCCATTCAAACCCTTGAACTCTTTGACTCAATTTCTAGAGAGGATACACATACTGACATAGCATCCAGAAAAAACGTGACAAGTACCTGAGCTTATGCACAAATGATGCCAAATCCTTTGTGTTGCTGGGCGGATCCATAAGCAATAAAGCCTTAACTTTCTCTGGGTTAGCTTCTATTCCATTTTGGGAAACCACATGTCCTAGCAAATGGACTCTGGCATGAGCAAACTTACACTTCTTTGGGTTGAGTTGCCCACCCTCTAGTTGAAGCCTTTCAAAACTCAACCTTAACTTATCCAAATGTGTGACCCTTGAGATATAACACCCAATGTCATCCATGAAAACATGAATGAACTTACCCAAGTAGGGACCAAACACTCTATTCATCCATCCTTGGAAGGTAGCATATGAATTAACTAGCCCAAAAGGCATTCTTTTGTAGGCAAAACAACCCCAAGGAGTTATGAAGGTCGTCTTCAATCCATCTTCAATCGCTATCAAGATCTGAAAGTAGCCAGAAAATCCATCCATGATTGAATAACGTTCATGACCTGCAACCTGATTGAGGATTTCATCTAGGAAGGGTAGTGGATAATGATTTCTTTTTGTGGCAGCATTCAAAGGTTTGAAATCAACACATATCCTAAATCTTCCATTCTTCTTGGGCACAGTAACAGCTAGAGAGACCCATTCAGACTCCTCCACTCGAAAGATGAAATCTGCTTCCAAAAGCTTCGTCACCTCTTCATGAAGTGCCTTCTCATGAATGACCCCCAACCTCCTAAGCTTTTGAACCTTTGGCTTGGCGCCTTCTTTTAGATTGATTCTATGCTCGATTCCTTTAGCTCCTTGCAACTCTGTATATTCAGTGGCGAATAGCTTTGGAAGTTCCTTGAACATGTCTTCATACTCCTTTTTTTCATTTTCAGTCAAGTCCTCTCCTAGCATGCTCCTTACATTCACTTTGGCAGGCTCTACAATTGCTTTTGGACTATCCTTCTCCTCCTTGACCTTCACATCATGCATTGATGCTTCCTTTTCAATACTTATCCCAAAAAGATCAGGACATAATTGCATCAAGCCTTCCTCTACACTTTCTTCTGATGATGTAGACGCAGCATCACTATCGTACGACATGGTTTCTGTCGAATCCGTATCTTGCATCTCCACTAGGGGATATGTACGGGTCTCGAGTATCTTCATGTTGTAGACAATGGTCCTTCCTTTCTCTTTGTCGGGGATGGTGATCAAGCCCGTGCCCCAATCTTGCTTAGCACCAAGGGTTATAAGCCATGGCCTCCCTAAAATGATTGGATAAGCATTCTCACCCGCTTGCATCACGTAGCAATCAACCAAGCACTCAATCCCCAAGACTTTTATCTTCACATCTTCAGCTATTCCAAGACACCTTGCCTTTTTGTGGTTGGCCATCCTCATACGGATCGAAGCATTCACCTTCTCCATTTGCACGCAACGGTTGTGGTTGTTGTTGTGGCGGTGGTGCTTCTAGTGCCTGCTCTTGATGATTTTCTTCTATTCTTCCTCGACCACGTCCATATAGGGGATATATCCCTCCTCTCTCTCTTGGTGGTTCAGGACAATCAGGGGCATAGTGACCCTCTTCATCACAATTGTAGCATCTTCCTTGTAGCCTTCGTCCCCTACCTCTCCCAGTTGGCTGCTCCTCTCTTTGGTTCCTATTCATTATGTTAATTCTTAACTCTTGCCACTGACCGGAAAGATCATGCAAAACCCGGGCCGTAACAGGATCTGGACCTTGAACCACTCGCTCCACTCTATCATCCGTTGACACAGGGACCATTGGTTGCACCACAACTGGCTCGGCGTGTGTCATGCCTTGCTCCCACCTTGTCTTGATCTTCTTGCTCTTTGCCTCGGAAATTTCCACATCTCTTTCAAATGTAGCAGGCTCCTCTTGATCGACTTCTCCCTCACACTTGGATGGAGACAATCCATAAACTGACGCCCTTTAAAGAAATCCCCTGGAGGTACTTGGGATGCTGCCTCTAATTGAACCCAAAGTCCTTTGAAGTGTTGCAAAAACTCTTTAAAGTTAGCATGAACATCTTGCTGCAAACCTCTCAATTTTGTCGTCGCTTCTATTGCTGTTAGTTTCTTCCCAAACTTGTCAAAAATTCTCAACTTCGCATGCTCCCATGTTTGCTTTTTGTCTTCCTCTAAACCTTCAAACCACTCGCGAGCTTCTCCTTTGAGCGCAAGAGGAAATACATGAAGATTTGCTTCATCATTCACAATGTGCATACCAAGCGTATGCCATTCGAAGTCCGCAATCCAGTCCTTCACATCCTCCTTTCCTGTGAACACTGGCCGACTATAAGCCATCTCTTTGGAGTCGCTTCTCCCTTGCGTGAGTAACTCCACAAAAGTTGAAGTCTTGCACCTCAACCAAACCACCAATTTTCTTCAAAGAAGCTCAAACTTCACAGCGAAATCGCTTCACCAGGGTGCACAACCGGCAAATTTCCGCTCCCCAGCGGGATCGCCAAAGGATGATGGAGCAAAAGAAGTCGTGCATACACTCACACACTCAGACAACTCAACACAATACAAGTAATTTACTTAAATTACTCACCTAAATCACCACCACTCAAAAGCTCCCTGAAAATTCTACCCACAAGCTCAATTCAAACTCCAAATGCCTCGACCTACAAGCCCTTGCCTGCCGCAGACACTACAAGGTGAGTCGAGGTGATCAACACTGGAAATCACACTTGATGGTGACCAAAATATACAAGAAAAACCAACAAAAATTCAAAAACTCCAGCCACAAAAGGCCACTCTCAAACCATTGCAAAGCCTTCACTAAACTCCACTCTGTTGGACTCTTTGGAGTAGCGCCAACCCTAATGGCACCAATACAGGGTCACATAGTCTTGCAGAAAGCCGCACCTTCTTCCCTCAATTCCTTGCACACACACATCCATGGAAGCCTCAAACTTCCATATACTCTCCCAAGTGCAAAATTGAAGAGAGAAAGCTCTCATTCACTCCTCCACACACTCGAAAACAGGACGCGAACGCAATGGGACTGCACTAGACCATCTGTAGGAACCCTGATTTCTCCCACACACAGAGGGGTGAAAGTGTTGATATTTCTATTGCAAGTTCTCCCTCATCCTGGACCATCACGGCACCGTGAGTGATGTGGCAATTTTAAGCCATTTCACACCTTTTTTGACCTTTTTTGGCCCAGTTTTGGTCAATTTTGACCCCCGATGGGCATTTTTGCAGGAAAACCCCAAACGGACTCCAAAATTCACCAAATTTTGCATGCTTGATCCTCAATACCCAAAGCACTTTTCCATATCCCCACATTCTATTTTTAACCACTTCTAGGGCGGTGCACGCTGTTGAGCTTATATGTGAAGCTACTCATTAAGAAAAAAGTTGGATTTGCTGTTTTTGCATCGTTTTTGTAGAAAATGCTGTTTTGCAGGTTGATTTTCAGCAAATCAGAGCAGGCTATGGAAATTTTCCTTCACATAGCCATTGAAGAGCACGACGAGGGCAACAAGATTGTGTGAGACGGACTTGGGTTGTTTTGGCTCCGTTTGGGAGCTCCGTTCAGTTGAAGACAACTGAAAAAAAAAAAGTTTTCAAAAATCTAACCTTTACGGATTGCTTCGCGATCACGTTTTTAGCTTATTCTCGCAGGTATACTTGGTGCGCAAGTCGAGTCGACCGAACGCCAAAAATAGAAAAGCGGGTATTTTGAGAGGTCGCATGCTTTCAAGGAAAATCAGAAAAGAAGACGGGTGGTGCGTTTTTGGGATCATACACAGATCTCCTCTTCTGCGAGTGCGAGTGCGAGTGCGATTGAGACGCTGCGTGCAGGCGGACTGAAGCTCGGGGGTGGTCGGGAGGTTCGAGCTCCGTACAACGGAGTGCGTCCATATAATTTGTTGCTCCTCTGTTGTATCAAAACTCTGTTAATACAAAGATCTCTTTCTCTACCTTTTGCTGTCTATCTCTATTATTCTGTTCCTGTGACACGTCTGGACGGGCCTCGAGAGCATTTGAACCAAACATTCCAAGGCACAATCCCTACATTTTGGACACTTTGGTCATCCATCTCAATTATCCCAATTGGAAGGCCCCTTGGACTAAAAAACCACTTTAAACATACATTTTCGCTGCCATTGGTCTACCGAGGACTTTTCCACCTGCTTTAGCTCGCTCCCATGCACCTACTAGCATCCATAGCACTGCTTGTCACCCTTCCTGGCATGGACCAACTTTGGCTGCACCATCATTTCCGACCTCCTAGTTGAACATTCATGTTCAACCAAAAGCATATTTACAGAACTTGAAATTTTCAACACTTCACTGGTGCTTAAGCACATTAGAAAAAGCACAACCAAATGTACAATATGTGCAATATGTACAACACTACATATCCGTCATCTCCAAGCCCTTCTAGGGGGGTTGCCCAACCTCCTTGGCTACAATCTGGTTCACATCAGGCACCAAAACTTTGTCAAAGTACAGCTTGAGCCGTACACCATTTACCATGTGCCTGAGAAACTTGCCATTAACTCTCACCAATTGATAGATCCCATTCGAAAACGCCTTTTGCACTTTGTATGGACCCGTACATTTCTTCTTGAACTTCTTCTGAAAGGTGAAGTCCAAGTAGCTCTCGTATTTCATTACCAGGTCTCCTTCCTCTATTTTCTTGTTTGGCAGACTCTTATTGACTTCAGCCACTCGTCTTTCCCGCTGCTTCATGTAGTAGTCTGTTGCTGCTTCTCTATTCATCTGTAATGCCTCAAGGCTGACAATCCTATCTTGTAAGACAGCTTGTAGAGTGGCATTGATGCGCCACATACCTTTCAAAGCACCGAGTTGTGCATGCATTGGCAGTATTGCCTCCTTACCACAAACCAACTCAAATGGAGTAAAGTTGGTTGCCACCTTGTAGGATGTCATGTAGGCCCATAGACACTTCTCTAGATTGATCTCCCATTCTGTCTCTTGCTTATACACATACTTTGTCAGCATCTTGATGATTTGTCCATTGGCGCTCTCCACAAGACCATTGCATTGGGGATGATAAGACGAGGAAAATCGATGTTGAATCTTTAATTTTTCCACTAATGCCTGCATAAGCTTGCTCCTGAATCCTTGGCCTCTATCAGAAATGAGTACCCACGGCACTCCAAAACGACAACAAATGGTATCAAAAACAAAGTGGGCTATAATCTGTGCATTGACCTCTATCAGAAATGAGTACCCACGGCACTCCAAAACGACAACAAATGGTATCAAAAACAAAGTGGGCTATAATCTGTGCATTGACCTCCTTCACAGCTTTGGACTCGACCCACTTGGTAAGGTAGTCAATCGCCACTACAATGTATTTTTTATCGCTTGCCGACTTCGGAAGTGGACCAATGGCATCCAAGCCCCAATTCTGAAAAGCATCTTGGGCAATGATAGCTCCCTGTGATTTGGCTATCAGCCTCCTCTCACCCATAGTCTGACATTCATGGAAGGTTTTGCACCAATAGTGCGCATCACGTACTATCGACGGCCACCAAAAACCTGCTCTCAAGATTCGAAACAAAACCTGGTCTTTACCTTGATGCCCACTTTCCTCATGACATTGTTGCAACACCATACCGATTTCTTCCTTATAAAGTACCTTTCGCAGCATTTCATCCCGTCCATAGGTCATAAGATCCTCCCCTATCAGTGTAAACTTACGAGATTTCTGTACTATCCTCCTCTTTTGTAGCTTCGACAATCTTTCAGAGCACTGACCGGTATTCAAAAAGTCTTCAATGTTTTTTAAGGTCTCACGACCAACATAGGTGGTTGGGGCAACATATATACCTGCAACTTGCACTTGTACTTTGCTACTTGCAAGCTGATCTTCTTCTTGGTTCTGCTCTCTTCTAACATGCTTGAACTGAACCTCCTCAAAAAACTTTATCAATTTCTTGATGGCATAGAACCAATGCTTTAATGAATCCCATTTCACCCGCCATTGGCCCAATAACTGCTTGATGACTAACAGTGCATCACCTTCCACCACCAACCTCGATATACCAAACTCGACACACTGTTTCAAACCTAATGGAGGGTAAGATACTCCGCCTCATTATTGGTATGAACATCCTCCAAGTCGTAGGCTTTTGAAAAGATCACCCTATTGCGTGGATCTCGTATCACCACACCTGCATCTGCTTTTTGTATTACCCTCCTATATGCTCCATCAAACCACATGGTAAAAGCTTCCGATAAGTCAGGCTCCTCCTTGGTTTCATCCCGCACCACCCTGGGATAGATTGGCAAATCAATCGCCTTGCTGACTAGAATATCTGCTAGGTGATATCGACTTGTATGGTCAACTTTGAATTCAAACTCAAATTCTTGTAGCTCTATCACCCACTTCATGATCCGTTTCCCTGGCTTCAAGTGTAACACTACCTGCGGCAATAAATTATTGGCCGTTAGTACAAAAACCTTTCGCACGATGAGATACACCTTGAACTTCCTACAGGCAAAAACTGAGGCCATCACCCACTGTTCGGCTTCAGTGTAGGTTGCCTCCCCAAGACTTATCACCCTGATTTCAAAATAAATAGGTTTATAGCTCCTTCCCACCTTTTGCAATAGTATTGACCCAATGGCTACAGTGCCTACCGTCATGGCAACATAAAAATCATCTTCATGATTGGGAGGACACACCGTAGGCAGTTGACACAAGATTTCTTTCACCCTGTCAAAAGCGACTTGAGCCTCTTCATCCCATTTAAAACCATGCACCAGTTGTGCCCTTTTTAGAAGGGGGTATACATACTGCGACAATATCCAAAAAAACCTTGACAGATACTTCAGCGTGTGCACGAACGATGCCAAAGCCTGTGCACTAGGAGGAGGCTTCATCAAGACTAGAGCCTTGACCTTTTCTGGATCCTCTTCAATCCCGTTTTGTGACACCACATGGCACAACAATGATGCTTGGAGCTGTGCTAATTTGCACTTCTTGGGGTTCAACTGACCTCCCTCTTCATCCAGCCTCTGGCTACACAATCGCAACTTTGACAAATGATCCGCCCTTGAGCTATAACATCCAATGTCATCCATGAAAACCCTAATGAACTTACCCAAATAGGGACCAAACACCTTGTTCATCCAATCTGGAAACATGGCATAGGCATTCACCAACCCAAAAGGCATCCTGTGAGATAGACAAAACAACCCCATGGAGATATGAATGTCGTCTTCAATTGGTCTTCAAGAGCAATCCCTATTTGAAGTAACCTAAAAACCCATCCATAATGGAATACCTCTCGTGGCCAGCCACCTGGTTCAAAATCTCATCCTGAAACGGCAATGGGTAGTGATTCCTCTTGGTCGCAGCATTTAATGGCTTATAGTCAACACACACCAGCCATCTCCCATTTTTTTAAGGAGTAATAACCACTGGGGAAACCCACTCTGATTCCTTTACGGGGTATATAATACCTGCATCTAGTAACTGATTGACCTCCTGCCAAAGGGATTCCTTTTGAACTTCACCCAATCTCCTTAGCTTCTTCGTCTTAGGTTTGTATCCTTCCTTGAGGGCTATTTTGTGCTCAACACCCTTGGCTCCTAGCAAATCTTTATAGTCCTTTGCAAATAAGTTCGGAAAAGATGCACACAACTGGACATAAATTTCTTTCTCCTTCTTGGTCAAGTCTCCACTTAGCATATTGACCACCTCTTCAGTACCCATGGCATGCACCTGTGCTTGCACCTCCTCTTTCGCACAAGGTTCTTCCACAGTGACCCCAAACAAGTCAGCATCAATCTTGAGCATGTCATCCTCGCTTTCTTCTTCCTCTATATCTGTATAGCCCTCATCATAGGCCGTTTCAGTCTTGTACTCATAGCTGGTGGTGTCCTCTTCGTCTCTAGCCGCTATTGGATGAAAAAGGCTTTCCTTGGTCTTCAGATCCAGCACCACTTGTCTTCCTTTCTCTTTATCAGGTAAAGTAAACACTTTGCTTTCCCAATCTTGTTTGGCACCTATTGCCAACAGCCACGGCCTACCTAAGATTATCGGATACGCGTTATCCCCAGCTTTCATCACAAAGAAGTCGATCAGGCACTCTATGCCCATCACTTTCACTCTCACATCCTGGGCCACTCCCAAACACCTAGCTTTAGCATAGTTAGCCATCCTCATGCGCACATTCGACTTAGATACCACCTTGACCCATGTTTCCTTCATCGCAGCTTCTGTCATGATGCAAACCTGTGCTCCCCCATCTATATAGGCTTGAACATGCATCCTTTTCTCGATGACAACATCCACCAAAGGAAGAACATCCGTCGGGCTACCTACCCTGAGTGCCATATTTTGCACCGCCTGCACATTGCCCTTACCCCTTGGTAGCCTAGTGCTAACAGTGGTCGACCACTGCCGTCTCAATGTTGGGTTCAATGCCAACATCTTTCCAAAAGTAATATTAGCTCTTTGACTTTGGACATCACTCACCAAATCATACTCTGGATGGCCGCGCCCAAGCTGGAATCTATTTGTTTAATCCTACGACACCTTCTTTTCTTACTAGTTTCAGGCTTTTCTTTCCCCTCATATACCTTCTCTTTGCCTTTACGAGATGTATTCTCCCACTCAGTTTCTATCTCCCTTTCATCTCTAGCTCTTTTGTTGGCCAACACTTCGACATCCTGTTTATCCACCCCAATGATCTTCACCCTAGGGACTTCACCGCCATCCGTTTGGGCTTGCTGCATTGGATTCTTGACTACCTGATCCCTTGGGCCATTAAATTGTGCTTGGCCTCTCCCTCTACCAAACAATGGGTAGATACCACCTCTTTCCCTCACCGGATGGGGACAGTCCGATGCATAATTCCCTTCTTCACCGCAATTATAGCACCTTCCAGGTAGAGGCCTTGCCCTGCCCCTTGCTCCTCTCGGCTGTCCCCTGTCCATTACACTCAATCGCAGCTCTTGCATCTACTCTGATAGATCCTGAACCGTACGTATCCACTGCTGCAAAATAGCAACCGTAGCCCTATTCCCTTGATTTTTCTATTGAGTTGACTCTCGAGGACTTTGTGGTTGAACATGTGCCATTGCTTCATAGCCGGCTACTCCCTGCTCTATCTTTTTTTAAAAATTTCTACTTTTTGACCTTGCAATTGCCACTGCCCCATTGTAGTTCTCTAGGCTTTCAAAGTCCACTTTCTCTCTCACCTTCAGATGTAAGCATGCCATAAACTTATCCAATTTGAAGTACTCACCATTGGCTAGCTGCATAGCTGTTGCTAACTCTGCCCAACATGCTTCAAAACGATCCAGAAACAAGGTGAATTCCTCACCTACATCCTGCTTTAGAGACTTTAGCCTCGCATCCATCTCAACTGGAGAAGCTTCTTTATGAAAACATGCAAAAATCTTGCCCGTAGAGCCGGCCATGCCTGTCTCGGTTCAATCTCTAAAGCTTCGAACCACAGTTTGGCCTTTCCGCGCATCACCAATGGGAAGGTTTGCATCTTGTTGTCCTCATTAGGCATTCGCAAAGACAACATGTACAATTCAAAATCTTCAAGCCAGTCATCTGGATTCTCTTCGCCCGTAAAAATCGGACCATAGCTTTGGGATGCCATGCCGACCAACACCAAAAACTGCTTCACTTCACTTAACTCGGAGCTATTAGTGTGCTCCTCTGTGGGGGCACCAGAAGATGGATAGGGGGAAAGGGGAACACACTCGAGACACAAGTAGTCTACCTCTCTACAGCTCAGGGTAAACACAACGCCCCAATCCACTGGGATTCACCTTCAAAATCCTCTTTCTTGCTAGCAGACCGTCACCTGCACACCTCTCGAGTCCATCACACTATATCAGATCACAATTGAACCCACACGCACCGCATTATGCATTTTGTAGCTTCCCACGCACACCCAAAGCCTCTTTCTCTCTCTTTGCCACAAGACACAGCTGGTTCGATGGGGGACACACTTGCCTACACACACACTCGACACCGCGGATACAAGCACAAAGAGCAATAGAACAGAGGGGGGGCAATGGGAAAACATGCTTGAAAGCGGGCAATGACTTCCTTTATTGCATTCTAGACAGCCATGTACAGGTAGCCCTGTCGGCAAGACCTCGACGAGCGTGAAAAAAACTGGACTTTAACAACCCTCACTGATGCCATTGCTATGGTGCAGTCTCCCTCCTCTCGCCTTTGATACGGTTACACGCTTGCACAAGCTCCATCGAGCTTCCATCTTTCGAAACCAGAAAAAAAACTCTTCGAACTTCCCCTTTCCTGGACTGCCGCAACCCAATTCGAAGCCATCGAATCTTTTTTTTCTTTCTGCCTTCACATCCGTGCTCGAAACAAAAACCCTTTTTTTTTTCCCTTTCCTCCCTCCTCCTTTCTTGCTTTCTCTTCTCTTTCTCTATTTTCTTTCTTCCCTTTGGACAGCGCCTCCTTTTTCTTCTTTCTTCTTCCCTTTCCCTTTCTTTCCTTCTCTTCTTTCTTTTCCTTCCTTCCCTTCTTTCTTTCCCTTCACTCCTTCCCTTTCTTGAGACAGCGCCCCCAGCCTCCTTTGCCTTTGCCTTTTCTTCCCCCAAAAAACCCCTTTCCCTTTTGTTCGAAAGAAAATGTCTCCCTCCTCTTTTGCACTCCAGGGGCAACGACGGCGCCATCGTTGCTCCCTTGGAGTTTTAAACTTTTTTAAAGAAAATTTTTAAGCAGAGGATCCCACGATCCCCCCACGTAAACATACCCGCGAAAAGAAGTTTTCATATTATCGCTTTGTCCGTCACAAGGGTGACACCATCCGAAACAGGCCCCTAGTCGTTCGTTTCCATCTCTGCCGGACATGCCGTTCCCGCTTTCACTATTTTTCTATCCATTGAACAAAGCCAAGACAAAATGGGCCAGTATCATTCTTGTCCACCTTCTCACAAATTGACCCTGACTTTGTCGAGCTGTATTGCACTAACCGCAAACTTGATTGGTGAGCTGTAATTTTTGGCTTACTCCGCATAGTGCACATCGCTCCCAGAACCCTGGCGAGGATAAGAAACTTCTAAATGGCACGCTTGGTGGGACGGCCCACCCATGCCAAAATCGGCCCTCAACAAAATCTTCATTGGTCGATAACTTGCCCATTCAAATTCTGATTGAGTATCTGCCACATCCAATGAAGTCCACATGCAATGCACCACCCCTGGGAACCCTTAGCACGACTCTGAAACTTCCAGATGACACACTCTCCAATATGACCTCACGGGCACACAACTGCCCCCTTGTAACTTTTCACATGGCCGTAACTTTCCCATTCGGACTCTGACTCGCAATCCAAAAAGTCCGGCATGCCCCACAATTTGAGCCTTCTAATTCTATTTGTGCCAACCTTGGCCATCTGTCCCTATCTGCCCTGCTCGTCGAGGATTTGCAAAGGCTTCTAAATTGGAACTTTGATATCTTTCACATCAGGGCTCCGTTTGATGAGCCGTCTGGACGGGCCTCAAGGGCATCTTGAACCCTACATTCCAAGGCCCATTCCCTACATTTTGGAAACTTTGGTCTTCCATCCCAATTATCCCAATTTGAAGGCCCCTTGGCCTAAAAAACCACTTTAGACATATATTTTGATTGCCACTAGTCTACCGAGGACTTTTCCACCTGCTTTAGCTCGCTCCCATGCACCTACTAGCATCCATAGCATTGCTTGTCACCCTTCCTGGCACGGACCAACTTTGGCTGCACCAACGTGCTTATCACTGAAGGACCTATATTTGAAGATTAGAATGTTGCGTATACAGATTGGCAACGACGTGATAAAGCAGCTCGTCCGTATATTCTTTGTGCTCTTAATGATTCTCTTTTGCTTGATATGTATGAACTGCCTACTTCCCATGACGTATGGAAGTACCTTATTGCAAACTTTCAGAAGAAATCTGTTACAGAAATACTTTATTTGAGAGGGTTGCTTAACAAACTACAATATGAAGTTGGTACTGTTTGTATGGTTTGCAGATTAAAGAAGAGTTTGTATTGTTTAAAGCAGGAATCAAGACAATGGTACTTGAAGTTCGATCGATGGATATTGGATCATGGATTCACAAGATGTAGCTCGGATCACTGCATCTACATAAAGAATTTGGGAGATGGGAAGTTCATCATCCTAATGTTGTATGCTGGTGGCATGCTTATTGCCAGTGCTAACATGAAGGATATCAAAGAACTAAAAGAGGAGTTGTCTCACTCTTTTTCAATGAAAGATTTAGGTGCTGCAAAGAGGATACTTGGTATGAAGATATCAGGGACAGGACGAAGAAGACAATAAAGCTATCTCAGGAGGATTACATCAAGAAGGTACTAAAAAGGTTTGCAATGCAAAATCCAAAAACGGTTTCTATACCTTTGGCTAGTCACTTTAAACTTACCAAGGATATGTGTCCAAAGACACAAGAGGAGATAGCTTATATGTCTAAAGTTCCATATGTTGCAGTGATAGGTTCTCTTATGTATGCTATGGTTTGGACAAGGCCAGACACTGTACATGTAGTGGGAGTTGTAAGTAGGTTTATTGACAACCCAAGTAAAGAGCATTGGCAAGCTGTGAAGTGGATACTTAGGTATCTAAAAGGGACAACAACAAATGCTTTGTATTTTGGAGGAACTAATATTTTTCTAGAAGGGTATACTGATGCAGATATGGGATGTGACAACGATACCCGAAGGAGCACTACTGGATATGTCTTCATGGTTGGAGGCACAACAGTAAGTTGAGCTTCAAAGTTGCAGAAAGTGGTATCACTTTCTACCACGGAAGCAAAGTATGTAGCAATGACGGAGGCAAGCAAATAAATTCTTTGGCTTCACAGATTCTTAGGAGAGCTTAAATTCAAACAAGACAATTGTGTATTGTATAGTGATAGCCAAACCGCTATCCATCTTGCAAAGAACTCAGCATTTCATTCAAGGACAAAGCACATTGAGGTGAGATATCACTTCATACGCACTCTTTTGGAAGAAGGACAACTAAAGCTAGGAAAGGTACATAAAAGTGAAAATCTTGCAGACATGTTTACAAAGGTGGTCAATAAGGAGAAGTTGAACTTTTGCTCATCTTCAATTGGAATTCAAGGATAAGAATCCAGGATGGAAAGCAATCACAGGTTTGGTTTGAAGATCACTCTCCAAGTGGGAGATTGTGAAGTATGGAGCCTGATTTACCCCTTGTAATTTTTTGTATCAAAAATGCACATTTGTAAGGCCCCCGTTTTGAGGAGAAGCCATTGTGCATGAAGAAAAATCACTCGTCGAACACCAAAATTTTCACACCCAGACTCGAGCCCAATTTTCATGCCGGAATATTCTTTTTTGCCGGAATATTATGGTCGGATGGCGGCAGGAAAGTGGTTAGAAATCGACCGATCGGTTGGCCGATGGTCAATGGTTCAAAGTAAATGGCCAAATTCAATGGTCGGTGGCCAAATTCAAAAGCGGATTTTTCTTCTCAAGGATTAGAGGGTACGCTTTGGATTTATCTACACAAGGGCGGCTACACATGGATGCCTCTCATGAGAGAGGGAAGCCCTTTTGGCCTATAAAAGGAGGCCATTTCTACACACATTACATAGTGTGAAGTTGATGCACCAAGGTGGGTGTGAGGTGGTGAGAGTGAAGCAAGGCGGGGGCTCTATTAAGGGTATAATCCCTTTGCAACCTACTTCTTGTTTGAAGTACTAAAGCCATTAAGTGCCTGCTTTCTCCAGGATGTAGCCCACGTTATTGGGTGAACCACGTATATCATGTGTACTCTCTCTCTCTCTCTCTCTCTCTCTCTCTCTCTCTCTCTCTCTACTCTATAATCTCTTGTGTGTGAAAATTATCTCTCTCCATTAAGTAATTTACTCAATTATCTACTTAGCTACGTCATATTTCCTAGCATTCAACATGGTATCCGGGCGTGGTTGCTTTTTCTTCCCAAACAAAGAGCGTTTTTGGCCTCGCTCAATGCGTGGGCAACAAAAATTTGCAATTCAGCAAAAAACATAAAATCATCATAACTTTGTGCTCAGAACTCGGATTTCAATGTTTGAAAATTTTTTCTTAAGAGTTTAAGAATTTCAGAGATGCTGGTCATAAGAGATTTGTCAAATTCTACACCAAAAGTAGCTTACGATAAATTGTTAACTATTTTCAATACATTTTCAATCCATCAAAAGGTAAGAGCTTTAAATTTTTTTGAAGCCATTTGTGTTAAGCTTCTTATTGTGAATCTTTGATTTACCTATGATATATCATATTCAATTTGATTTGCATAAAAGAACTTAGATCAAGAGTTAGTTATGTTGTATTAAATTATATTTGTACATTGATACGTGTTCAGTTTTTTGTTGCATGATTCTTGGACTTTCTTTTTATGGATTATATGAAATTCTGTTTGTGCATATTAATTTTACATCATCTTCAATTCTTCTTGTTGCATAATTTTTGGATTTTCTTTTCATGAATTATATGCAATTAGATTTATATACAACAAGTTAGAGTAAAAGCTAAGCATAGTAAATTTACATCGTCATCAATTCGATATATATATTGAAAGAAGTAGATAAATTGATTGATCTTTATATTTACTCTTTATATATATCACATTTATTTTGATGCATATACATGGAGCTACATAAAAGTCGTGTCACTTGAGATATTTTTAATTTTCTTTTTGTTATGATTGCATATAATTTATGATAAAGATCAAATCAATATTTTCTTCTATTGAAATTAGTGATAGTTATACAATCTTAATCATTTGTGTTGTATTCAAAGATTCATGTTAAAGATGTTGGAGCTATATATGGCTCACTCTACTCAACTTGGTCTCACCTATATATTTGTATCTTGTCCTCAATGTGAATCAGTCTTTGGGAGCATACATGGTGTGTCTTTTGTCTCATCTCTCTCTCTCTCTCTCTCTCTCTCTCTCTCTCTCTCTCTCTCTACATCTCAACATGGTATCAGAGCGGTAACGATCACGCGCCGATTCAATTCATGGTGACAAAACAGTATGTGTATGCGATTTGCATGTAAGATTCAAAATTGCTACAAATTTTATTTTTTGAGGATTGATTCTTAGGATTGATTTTTATTAATTGTGGTTGTTTTGTGTTAAGAAGAATATGATTAGTGTATTCTGTGGTGTTTATTGCTAATCGATATAATAAATCATTGATTACGTTTTTTTGTTGATTTGTTATTTGACACCCTGAACTTCGTCTCAAATTTTGGGGGCCTTCTGCTAAAAATTTGGAGAAACAAAAAAAGCGCATCCAAACTTGTTCGTCTCCTGGAGCTCTTCAATTTGAGTTCTAGGTTTGCGTCAATCGGAGTTCGCAGCCGAAAGTTATGCTGTTTTTATTGCAAATTGAGCTTGACACAACTTTCTTCGTCGTGCGTCTTTGTGAAGCATCCGCGATCGTTTTTCTAATTTTGGCGTTAGCTTTTTTGAGCAAATTTAGCTTTATTCATATTGTGCCGTCAATCTTGCATCTCACGTCACTCTATTTTAACGACTCTTTTATTATTGACGTCTCCTTTTCCCTGATTTTTTGAATGACATCTCTCACATCTTTGGACGTGTATTGAGCATCCTTCTTGCATTTATCGTTGATAGAACACAGTCGTCATATTTCTCTTGTCCTCAATTGCAGCCTTCACCATATATGGTGTGCAGATTCTGCGATCTTATCTTATACTTCTTCTCGCAACCAGATATGGCTATGACTATTCTCGTCAACGGCTTTCCTTATGGCCAACGTTCTGTTCCTCCTTTCCAAGGCCAAGGATTTCCAGGTGGAAAGCAAAGATGTTGTTAATTCTTGAAGGCGATGAACTCTCTGATGTTGTTCTTGGAAATCGTGTTTGTCTGCCTCAGCCTATTGATACGGATCATGATGACGTTCTTATCACTGAAGGACCTATATTTGAAGATTGGAATGTTGCGTATACAGATTGGCAATGACGTGATAAAGCAGCTCGTCGGTATATTTTTTTTGCTCTTAGTGATTCTCTTTTGCTTGATATGTATGAACTGCCTACTTCCCATGACGTATGGAAGTACCTTATTGCAAACTTCCAGAAGAAATCTGTTACAGAAATACTTTATTTGAGAGGGTTGCTTAACAAACTACAATATGAAGTTGGTACTGCCATGACGGGACATATTGAGTCTTTCCAATCTATTATTAATCAACTTGCTGCTGTCGGTGATCCTGTTCCACAAAAGCAACTGATTACACTTCTCGTTGATACGGTGAAGGACTCCTCTTATGATAACATTGTTACTATTCTTTCTAATAAAGATGGTCTTGATTTCGACCAAGCCTGCATGTCTTTAATTGAATACTTTCAACGTTAAGAACGACGTAATGATGATCGTGATACAACTATGAATTTACAATAGGAGACTGAGTCACAGCAGATGGAACGTGTTTTTTATACTTGAAGGCGTCCGTTTCAAAGAGAAAACCACACAGGTGGCCGTCGTGGTAATATTTTCTCTCGTCTCAAATTTCCTAGTAAGCAATGTTCTTACTGCAACAGAAATGACCATACTGAAGATGATTGTTGGGCACGTCAATATGATGAAGAACACAATATTACCATGAAACAACCACGTTTATCTAGAGACTCTTCTTCTTCTTCTTGTGAATATTGTGGACGATCTGATCATCCCACTCATATGTGCTATAAGCGTCGATTCGACACAGATCGTAATAGAGAATATGCTACTGAACATAGAAACAACATTGTACCAGAAACAAGCTGCGTCCTATGTTCAGTTGCTCTGGACAGACTACTTCATGTACGTGATGGTTCACTTTTTATTGTTGATTCTGGTGCGACAGGAAATATGACATCTCGGGGGGTTCACTATGTGTAAAACTAACATATCATGTGCATTCAAGACATGTTTGTTAAACCCCTTATTTGTGAATTTTGTTAAGAATATAATGTACCCTTTTATTTTAAATTCTGTAAGTTTTTTTCAAATTTGAAAGAATAATACCCTTTTGTATATATATTTCTGTAAGTTTCAAGAACTTTAAATACCCTTCTGTTGAACTCACGTGATAGGTTACATTTTTATTAGGTGACCTACCCGGGTATGACATATCAGTCTAAGTGGCTCCATAACTATCATCTACTACTAGTTCAACGTGTTGTTTATCTTGCTGATGATACGACTTGTCAAGTAAAGGGTATTGGGGATTTATATCTTGGTAACTTAACTTCTTTCACTCGAATTTTGCGAGGAGTACTACATGTATCAAATATTCAACGTAATCTTCTTTCAGTTGCTAGACTTATTGATCTTGGTCTCTTTGTTGGATTTGATCATACCAAAGGCCGAATTGAGAAAGATGGACAGACTATAGCCACTGCTCCTCAAAACGGTAATTTATTTCAACTCTATCTCAATGATGTTGTAGAAAATGTTGTTACTGCTCCAGGTGATCATGATTGCAAAGTATGGCATCATCGTTTTGTTCATGCTGATTTCTCAAAACTCCTTGATCTTTAGCGTCGTGATCTTGTTCATGGCATGAATCTTAAAGCTCATCCCCATATGGAAATTTGTGAGTTTTGTGCTCTTGGAAAACATAATCGTAAACCCTTTCCTCTTTCAAATACAACTCATTCCCATGACATATTGGATCATGCTCCGAAATCAAATTGAACAGCAAATGCCAATAAAACTCGAACACTTGTAATGCGAACAACTGGTAAAAAAGTCTCTTGATAATCAACACCAGCTACTTGGGAGTAACCTTTTGCAACTAAACGTGCCTTGAACTTGTCAAAAGATCCATGTTGTTTTACTATTGTCTTATACACCCACTTACACTTAATAGTTGTACGACCAGGAGGTAATTCAGTTAGTATCCATGTACCTTTAGAGATAAGAGAATCGTACTCTGCTTCCATAGCCTCTTTCCATTGATCCTTTTGTGGTGAAGAGATAGCTTTATCATAAGTAATGGGATCTTCAGAAGTAGAAAAGCATTATCAACAATATCATCATCATAAACATGACATGAACCATGTTCAAAATCAATAGGCAGATCAACAAAAATATCAATATCATCATTGGTAGCATTCGGAATGGATGGTTGTGGAGAGGAAAGTTTCTCTATAGGAAGAGTTTCATCATCTGAAAGAAATGGAAAAGCCTGAATCAATGATTTAGTATCATCAAAATCATCCATGGCCCATGAGCCTCCCATAAGATGTTCGTTAAAATTAGCATCACGATTCACAATTACTTTCTTGGAGGAAGGGTCATAGAATTTGTAGCCTTTGGAAGTGTCAGAATATCCAATAAAAATAACTTTAAGACCAGGAGCATCAAGCTTTGTTCGTGTTTCTTTGGGAACATGAATATAAGCAATACATCCAAAGGTTCTGAAATGAGATACAGAAGGAATGTCACCTGTCCATGTTGTGATGGGTATCTTACCAAAGGGTGCAGTAGTAGGAAGATGATTCTAAATAAATGCTGTTGTCAAAGTAGCTTCAGTCCAGAAAACACGAGATAAACCAGAATGAATTAGCATACATCTTACAACATTGAGAATAGTGCGATTCTTTCCTTCAGCAACGCCGTTCTGTTGAGGTGAATATGGAATAGTGTGCTCATGATGAATTCCACTGTCATCACAGTAATTCACAAACTCTTGAGAAACATATTCGCCTCCATTGTCACTACGAAGCTTCTTAAGACGACGACCAGTTTGCAGTTCCGCAGCCTTGTGGAATTTTTTGAAAATAGATAAGGCCTCAGATTTTTGTCTAAGTAAAAATACAGTCGTATACCATGAGAAATCATCAATAAAAGTAATGAAGTAGCGATATTGTGATCTCGAAGAAGCTAGAGGTCCACATATATCAGTATGAACAAGATCCAATATGTCATGAGAATGAGTTGTATTTGAAAGAGGAAAGGGTTTACGATTATGTTTCCCAAGAGCACAAAACTCACAAATTCCCATATGGGGATGAGCTTTAAGATCCATGCCATGAAAAAGATCACGATGCTGAAGATCAAGGAGTTTTGAGAAATCAACATGAAAAAAACGGTGATGCCATACTTTGCAATCATGATCACCTGGAGCAGTAACAACATTTGCTACAACATCATTGAGAGAGAGTTCAAATAAATTACCGTTTCGAGGAGTAGTGGCTATAGTCTGTCCATATTTCTCAATTCGGCATTTGGTATGATCAAATCCAACAAAGAGACCAAGATCAACAAGTCTAGCAACTGAAATAAGATTACGTTGAAGATCTGGTACAAGTAATACTCCTCGCAAAATTCGAGTGGAAGAAGATAAGGTACCAAGATATAAATCTCCAATACCCTTTACTTGACAAGTCGTATCAGCAGCAAGATAAACAACACGTTGAACTGGTAGTGGATGATAGTTATGGAGCCACTTAGACTGATATGTCATATTTCCTGTAGCACCAGAATCAACAATAAAAAGTGAACCATCACGTACATGAAGTATTCTGTCCGGAGCAACTGAACATAGGACGCAGCTTGTTTCTGGTACAATGTTGTTTCGATGTTCAGTAAAATATTCTCTATTACAATCTGTGTCGAATCGACGCTGAGTGGGATGATCAGATCGTCCACAATATTCACAAGAAGAAGAAGAAGAGTCTCTAGATAAACGTGGTTGTTTCGTGGTAATATTGTGTTCTTCATCATATTGACGTGCCCAACAATCATCTTCAGTATGGTGATTTCTGTTGCAGTAAGAAAATTTCTTACTAGGAAATTTGAGACGAGAGAAAATATTACCACGACGGACACCTGTGCGGTTTTCTCTTTGAAATGGACGCCTACAAGTATAAAAAACACGTTCCATCTGTTGTGACTCAGTCTCCTATTGTGAAATCATAGCTGTATCACGATCATCATTACGTCGTTCTTAACGTTGAGAGTATTCAATTAAAGACATGCAGGCTTGGTCGAATTCAAGACCATCTTTATTAGAGAGAATAGTAACAATGTTATCATAAGAGGAGCCCTTCACCGTATCAAGGAGAAGTGTAATCAGTTGCTTTTGTGGAACAGGATCACTCGCAGCAGTAAGTTGATTAATAATAGATTTGGAAGACTCAATATGTCCCGTCGTGGCAGTACCAACTTCATATTGTAGTTTGTTAAGCAACCCTCTCAAATAAATTATTTCTGGAACAGATTTCTTCTGAAAGTTTGCAATAAGGTACTTCCATACGTCATGAGAAGTAGGTAGCTCATACATATCAAGCAAAAGAGAATCACTAAGAGCAGAAAGAATATACCGACGAGCTGCTTTATCACGTCGTTGCCAATCCGTATACGCAACATTCCAATCTTCAAATATAGGTCCTTCAATGATAAGCATGTTATCAAGATCCGTATCAATAGGCTGAGGCAGACAAACATGATTTCCAAGGACAACATCAGAGAGTTCATCGCCTTCAAGAATTAACAACATCTTTGCTTTCCACCCTGGAAATCCTTGGCCTTGGAAAGGAGGAACAGAACGCTAGTCAGAAGGAAAGCCGTTGACGAGAATAGTCATAGCCATATCTGGTTGTCTGAAGACATATAAGATAAGATCGCAGAATCTGCACACCATATATGGTGAAGGCTACAATTGAGAATGCAATAAATATGATGATTGTATTCTATCAACGATAAACTCAAGAAGGATGCTCAATACACGTCCAAAGATGTGAGAGACATCATTCAAGAAAGTAGGGAAAAGGAGACGTCAATAATAAAAGAGTCCTCAAAATAGAGTGATGTGAGACAAGAGTCCTCAAATAGAGTGACGTGAGACGCAAGATTGATGGCCACAATATCAATAAAGCTAAATTTGCAGTAAAAACATCATAACTTTCTGCTGCGAACTTCGATTGACGCAAACCTATAGCTCAAATCGAAGAGCTCGAGCAAACGAACAAGAAGTGCTTCTTTCGTTTCTCCAAATTTTGAGCAGAAGACCCCCAAAATTTGAGACGAAGTTCGGGGTGTCAAAAAACAAATCAACAAGAAAATATAATCAATGATTTATTATATCGATTAGCAATAAACACCACAAAAAACACTAATCATATTCTTCTTAAAACAAAACAACCACAATTTTCAAGAAACAATTCTCAAAAAATAAAATTTGTAGCAATTTTGAATCTTACATACGAATCGCATACACATATTGTTTTGTCACCATGAATTGAATCGATGTGTGATCGTTACCGCTCTTCTTAACGTTGTGTTGCAGTTTCTACGACTGAGTCAGAATATGTTGCAGCATCACTTGCAGCTCGTGAGTTGATATGGCTTCGACAAATGCTGGTTGATATTGGTCACTCTCCTCTTTCTAGCACACCCTTGCGGTGTGACAATGCAACCAAAGTGCTATTAGTCTTGCAAAAGACTATGCTTAACATATTAAGTCAAAGCACATTGCTGTCCGTTATCATTATCTCAGGTATGAAGTACGCAAAGGAACCATTATGGTTGAACACTGTCCAAGTGATCACATGATTACAGACATTCTGACCAAAGGCCTCAACGAGTCACGTTTCATCCTCTTGCGCTCGGAGCTTGGAGTTGCTTTGGCCTCACTCTTTCTAGATCAGATTTTTTGCTATTGTAATAGCTTTGTACATATGACATTGTAATCCTATAGGTACCATGCACTATGCACACTCCACATCTGCACATTGTGATCTTTCACTTGTATATTTGTACATAGATGCACAATTCACTTTCACATCATCATCATCGGTTCATATTTTCACATTGTATAGGGGCTTGGGTTTTTCCCTTGAACTCCCCAAGGGTTTTTTCATCCAAAGCTAGAGACCTTTGTTTGAGTGGGGGTGTTGGAGCTATATATGGCACATTCTACTCAACTTGGTCTCACCTATATATTTGTATCTTGTCCTCAATATGAATCAGTCTTTAGGAGCGTACATGGTGTGTCTCTTCTCTCTCTCTCTCTCTCTCTCTCTCTCTCTCTCTCTCTCTCTCTCTCTCTCTCTCTCTACATCTCAACACATTGAGCCAACACACCTTGTCTTGCGATCTCTACGAAGAACACTTTTGAGAATGGCGGTCAACTTTTCACAAATCAACCTTATGCTAACTTGATTGGATGTCTTTAGTTTGTTGGCATGAACACTCGACCTGATATTCTGTTTGTTGCTAATTATCTTGGATAATGTCTTGCACGTCCTTGTCTTAAGCATTGGTCTACAACAAAGCGTGTGTTGAAATACTTGAAAGGCACTACAGATTTTGGTTTGGTCTATCGACAACAGCTCACATCGAAATCTATACAATCTCTTTCTCTTTTGGATTACACTGATGTAGACTGGGCAAGCTCACATTTATCTATGCGAGCTACTACTGGAAATTGCTTCTTTATAAATGGTTGTATTGTTTCTTGGACTAGCAAGAAACAATGTTGTGTTGTAGTTTCTACGATTGAGTCACAATATGTTGCGGCATCACTTACAGCTCGTGAGTTGATATGGCTTCGACAAATGCTGGTTGATATTGGTCACTCTCCTCTTTCTAGCACACCCTTGCGGTGTGACAACCAAAGTGCTATTAGTCTTGCAAAAGACTATGTTCAACATAATAAGTCAAAGTACATTGCTGTCCATTATCATTATGTCAGGTATGAAGTACGCAAAGGAACCATTATGGTTGAACACTGTCCAAGTGACAAGATGATTGTAGACATTCTGACCAAAGGCCTCAACGAGTCACGTTTCATCCTCTTGCGCTCAGAGCTTGGAGTTGCTTTGGCCTCACTCTTTCTAGATTAGATTCTTTGCTATTGTAATAACTTTGTACATATGACATTGTAATCCTATAGGTACCATGCACTATGCACACTGCACATCTACACATTGTGATCATTGAGTCACTTGTATATTTGTACATAGATGCACACAAGGAGAATGGGACATGTACAACTTAATTCTTTAAAGGTAGAGGTAGACAAGCTTCTTGAAGTAGGTTTCATATGTTCAGTGAGTACTGCAGAATGGGTGAGTAGTCTTGTTGTTGTCACACCCAAGAAGGATGGAAAGTGGAGGATATGTGTTGATTTTAAGCCTCTAAACACAGCCATGAACAGGGATCCACACCCTCTTCCTTTCATAGATGACATACTTGATTCTATTGCAGGGCACGAGAGATATATATAGTGTATGTGATGGATTCTCTGGATATTTTCAGCTCACCTTGGCTTTAGAAGATCGAAAGAAGACCACATTTGTCACACCATGGGGATGCTTTTGTTATTGTGTGCTTCCTTTTGGTCGTATGAATGGTTGTGCGTGGTATCAAAAGCGCATTAATAAGGTGTTCTCTCCCTTTCTTGGCAAGTTTGTGAAGGATCTTATTGATGTCTTTTGTGTTTATAGCTCTAGAAAGGATCATTGTGTAAAGATTGGGATGGCATTGAAGCAATATGATGAAAGTGGAGGTCAACTCAACCCAAAGAAGTGTCATCTTGCTCAACCAAGAGTGAAGTTTTTCAGGCATATGATCTCAGAGAATGGGATTGAAGCGGATCCTGACAAAGTGAAGGCTTTGGTGCTCCTCCCATCACCTAAAGATACAAAGCAACCATCTACTTTCATTCAAAAGGTGAAGTATATGGCAATGTTCATTCCTTTGTCCTCTCAACTTCTTTATCCTCTACAACAAGTAGCAAGGTTGGATCCTCTAAAATGGACAAATAAATGTAAGGAGGTAGTTCAAGGTATCAAAGAGGTTCTTTGTTCTCTTCCTGCAATGGAAGCTCCTAATTGGGATAAGGAGTTTTATGTGAATCCATTAGTAGGTGAGGATGCTATTGGAGCTATGCATCTTCAATGAGGTAACAAATCCCACTACACGAAGTCTATCTATTGTGCTAGTAGGGTGAAGCTAGAGGTGGAAAGAGGCTACACCGAGGTGGAGCTCATCATGGTGACTGTGATTTATGCATGTAGAAGGTTTAGGCACTACCTTCTCCCTAAACCATTCACATTCCTCACTAGCTACACTCTTCTACCTCAATTGGTGAATAGCCCTACTTTGTCAAAGAGGCTCATGAAGTGGATTGTGGAGCTACAAGAATTCCAATTCTCTTTTCTTGTTGAAGAGATTACACGGGCTACATTGGCTGATTTTCTTACTTATAAGGAAAACCCTCTTCTTCTTAATGATGACGCGATGAATAAGCAACACATGTCATCTCTTACAGGAAAGCGCATGGTGAAGCTTCAGGAGGTGTTGTAATTTATGATCCTCAAGGTGCGTTGGTAACTAAAAGGAGTTTGAAGCTTACAACACAAAGCAACAATGAAGCTGAGTATGCTCCTTTGGAAAAAGGTCTCAACCATTGCCTTGAGCTTGGCATCCATCGTGTGAGGGTAACAGGTGATGCTCTTTTGGTGGTTAAGCAAGTACTTGGGGTGTGGAAAAATAAGAATCCAAGGCTGAAAAATATGTGTTTTCAAGTGAAGAATCTGCTTAAGCATTTTGAAGCTTGGAGTTTAAGGCATGTGGGAAGGTCTCAAAATGAAGAAGCACATGGCGCAGCGCAAGCTTCAATTGGGCAATTGTATCTGATAAGGGCTGATTCTCCGCTTTATTTGGGAAGGGAAGCTTTAGAGAGGGAGGAAGAGTTTCTAAAAATAGGTATGCTTCCATCAGAGTTGGAGAAGTCAAAAAAGTATGCCTTCCTATGCCGTGCCAAAAGGTATGTGCTACTTGGTGATGCCTTGTATATGAAAGGGGCTGATCTTGTGATGAGAAAAGTTCCTTGGAAAGAGGAAATTTTCAAAATTTTTGAGGAGAATCATGAGGGTTCTTGTGGTGGTCACTTTGCTTCAAAGATCACTTTGCACAAAGTCTTGCAGGAGACCAAGCGTTCAACGTGATGTTCATCATTGGTGAAAGTCTTGTAAAGAGTGTAAAAGCATGGCTAATAGGGTTCTCAAATCAGAAATTAGAGGCACCATTGTGGCTTATGATGTGTTTGAGAAGTGGGGTATTGATGCAATAGGTCCTCTACCTATGACAGCTAGAGGCAAATGTTACATACTCACTGCTGTTAACTATCTATCCAGGTGTGCCGAAGCCAAAGCTGTTAAGCACATCACGAGCAAAGATGTTTCTTTATTTATATATGAAGATATTTGCTGTAAATTTGGCATGCCATTGGAGTTACTTTCTGACAAGGGTCAAGGTTTCAGCGGAGAGTTGGTGGATTATCTATGTGAGAAGCTTCATGTGCATCGCATGTTTACTACTCCATATTATCCCCAATGCAATGGAATGAATGAAAGGTTTAATGGAGAGCTCATACGGATGCTTACAAAGATGACAAGAAACAATGTGAAGACTTGGGATTTAGAGCTACCTTGTGCTCTATGGGATTACAGGACTGCCATCAAATCAGGTACTGGTTTCTCTCCCTTCCATCTCCTTGCATCTAGTTTTCGGCAAAGAGGCTTTACTTCCAATTGAGGTGGAGATACCAACTTTGAAGATGATTCTAAAGCTTGAAGAAGGGCCCAATGATCCATTCAAGGCAAGGCTTCTATATTTGCAATGTGTACAGTTGGATAGGTTGTTGGATTTTGAGCATTATGAACATGTCTTGAAGAAGAATCAGGCAAAGGCAAATGAGAAGGTGAAGGACAAGGACATCAAAAAGGGTGACATGGTGCTTCGTTACAATAGTAAGCTTGATAGCACTTTTCAAAAGAAATTTCAAATCAAGTTGCAAGTTCCTTTCTTGGTCTTAAACAGGTTTCCAAATGGCACATATGAGCTTGCTGACTTGGATGGTACCCCACATAAAGCACATGTGAATGGCTACAGGTTGAGAAGTATATTGCAAGGTTGATGACTGTGATTGAGAATGAGACTTCTTTTGAAGAATTTTCTGATCATGTGTCTAAAGATGAAGATGAAGTGGAGACTCCCTCGTGTGGTTTACAGCATCTCTTTTGTGCTGCAAATCATGAATGATCTAGCAGACTCGGGTGTGGCAAACTATGTTGGGAGCATTTCTGACACCCCATTTTTTGTAAATTTGTACATACGGACATGACGCCCAATGTCAAAAGTGTGTGTGGGATTTCTTTTTTGGGGATTTTTAGCTTGCTTTAGCAAGCACATGTACATGCACTGCAAGTCGCTAGTCTAGTGACAGCTGTCGGGCTGCTGTAAGTGCCCGTGAGTGAGGTTTTTGAAGTGAGAGTTATATATAACTTAAACTCATGTACAAAATTAAAAAAGTTCAGCCAAAGATCATTAAATTTTAGGTTTGAGCTCGTTGTGCCTCCTTGATGGTTTCTGTTGCAGTTTTTGCCCTTGCCTTGCCTACTCTACGCGTAGTTGTACCGGGACAGCTCTCTGTTCGCGTCAATTTTTCATGTAGCGGCGTGTAGATTCAATTGTTTTCATCTCCACATTTCTCACTAGTAATTTTTCAAGCTTTCTCTCAAGCTTTCAAGTGCCCCAATTGGAGTTGTGCTCTTCAGGTTATGACTAGTTCTCTATAGGGTTATGGCTATGGCAGCCTAGTGGGCAAATTGTATGCAGCTGATAGATTCGGAGGGCATGTATCTATGAATTGTGGAATTGATGTTGAAGTTGTGGGTTTGTGTCATTCAATTTTGAAAGGGGAGGCGCTTGTCTACATATGCGTTGGTCGGCCTGTGCTGTAAATCCGTGCTTTGACAGGGTTTTGCTCCTATGTGACATAGTCTCTTGGGTGGGCGACGGCCAGTAAATTCCCAAGGGGGCTACTCTTGCTGGACTTGTGGTGTTTCAAAGGGATTGTGAAAAGCTTTTGGTGTCTTGTAGTTCTCTTTTCACGCTCTTGGGTGACATCGCTATAGAGGTATTTCAGTTTGCTTGTTTCCCTACAACGTCTCTAATGCCATGGTACGTAGAGCCATCATGATAATTAATATTTTAAATTTTTTATTTGATTTGTTGAAAGCATCTCTGAGGCCATGGTACAAAAATCCATGATGATGATTACTATTTTAATGTTTTTATTTGACTTGTTGAAAGTGTCTCTGATGCCATGGTACCTAAATCCATGATCATGATTACTGCTATTGTTTACAACATTAAAATCACAGCAAGTAGCATCGTGAAACATCTCACAGTACATTGTTGTGAATTATCATTCTATTCGGTATGAAGTACACAAAAGCACCATAATGGTTGAACACTCTCCAAGTGACCAGATGATTGCAAACATTCATACCAAAGGGCTCAACGAGTCAAGCTTCATCCTCTTGCGCTCGGAGCCTGGAGTTGCTTCAACCTCACTCTTTCTAGATTAGCTTCTCTGCTATTATGATAGCCTTGTACATATGACCTTGTAATTATATAGGTACCATGCACTATGCACGCTCCACACTTGCACACTGTGATCTCTTAGTCACTTGTATATTTGAACATAGATACACAATTCACTTTCACATCATCATCGTTGGTTCATATTTTCACATTTGTATAGGGGCTTGGGTTTTTCCCTTGAACTCTTCCCAAGGGTTTTTTAATCCAAAGCTAGAGACCTTTGTTTGAGTGGGGGTGTTGGAGCTATATGGCTCACTCTACTCAACTTGGTCTCACCTATATAAATTTATATCTTGTCCTCAATATAAATCAGTCTTTGGGAGCATACACGATGTGTCTCTTATCTCCTCTCTCTCTCTCTCTCTCTCTCTCTCTCTCTCTCTCTCTCTCTCTCTCTCTCTCTCTCTCTCTCTCTCTCTCTCTTTCTGTCTACATCTCAGCACTCGATCCGTGGCGGGTCAGGGTGCACGAAATCGATAAAGAGGCCAAGCCCTCACTCGCGTAACACAATCTTTTGCAAGCCCCAAACACTCAGAACACATATATAGTGAGGACTCCTAGCTATATATAGCATAAGTGTGGGCTGCTTGATGTGATTTTTATCCTCTTGACAACAACAACTCAAGAAAGATACTGAGATGTAAAGGTTGGAAAAAATCACATCACATTGTCCTTAGAGACAGTTTGCGACACCGCTCTAGAGACGACAGAGAAACAAATAATGATGCCACGTGTACATATGACAAGAATGCAATGTGCACACATAAACACAAGACGACACACAAATGCTACAAAACATTAGTGTTGCATAGTCACAACTGCCAAATCCCTATTGACGAGAATGATGAGGAGGGTGCAATAGAAGGTGCAATGGCGATGAGGGTGCAATAAAACGATAACAACCATATCACCAATGATGAGGGTGTATTCAATCCATAGCATCAATGATGATGACGGTGCATGCAAGCATAGAACCGTACGATGAGGGTGCAATAAGACGATAGCATTATGAAATACCAATTACAAGGGTAAAATAGGATGATAACAACCATAGTGCCATGGAATATCCATTATAATCATCAAGGTCTTTGCCACAAGACATGAGGCTCCGTGATCCCTGATAAATGAAAGATGATCTATCACATCATCAAGAAAACAATTAGTAAAGTCATGATGTATAAAGAATAAGTGTCAAACTGCATGAATGATGAGGCAGTAATCAATCATGTACTTAATGATCCACATCAGATGACGTTTTTATGAGTTTAAAAACAATGCTCGTTAAACAACGTTTAAGGCTCTCACAATTATCTTTTCTTATCAAATTTGATGTGATGATTGTTTTTAAAAAAATAGCAAAATTGCAAAAAAAAACATTGAGGCACATGCAACATAAGACTACTCAATGAGGAGGTTAATAATTCATGCAGGTCTTTGGGTCACTAATAATCGGCTTATTAACTCAAGAGGACTAGACATGAATCTCTTAAGTCGGCATGGGGCAGCCACTATAGCCGCAAGTCAAATCCACAACAGAATAGTGTCCGACGATGGTAATTGTTGGAGCTATATGTGGCTCACTCTACTCAGCTTGGTCTCACCTATATATTTGTATCTTGTCCTCAATATGAATCAATATTTCGGAGCGTACATGGTGTGTCTCTTGTCTCCTCTCTCTATCTCTTTCTCTCTACATCTCAACATGGTATCAGAGCGGTAACGATCACGCGCCGATTCAAATCATGGTGACAAAACAGTATGTGTATGCGATTCACATGTAAGATTCAAAATTGCTACAAATTTTATTTATGAGCGTTGATTCTTGTTAACTGTGGTTGTTTTGTGTTAAGAAGAATATGATTAGTGTTGTGTGTGGTGTTTATTGCTAATCAATCTAATCATTGATTATGTTTTCTTGTTGATAACACCCTGAACTTCATTTCAATTTTTGGGGGTCTTCTGCTCAAAATTTGGAGAAACGGGAAAAGCACCACTCTATTTTGAGGACTCTTTTATTATTAATGTCTCTCACATCTTTGGACGTTCATTGAGCATCCTTCTTGCGTTTATCCTTGATAGAACGCAGTCCTCATATTTCTCTCATTCTCAATTGTGGCCTTTACCATATATGGTGTGCAGATTCTGCGATCTTATCTTATACGTCTTCTTGCAACAAGATATGGCTATGACTATTCTCGTCAACAACTTTCCTTCTGGCCAGCGTTCTATTCCTCCTTTCCAATGCCAAGGATTTCCAGGATGGAAAGTAAAGATGTTGTTAATTCTTGAAGGCGATGAACTCTCTGATGTTGTTCTTGGATATCATGTTTGTCTGCCTCCACCTATTGATACGGATAATGATAACGTGCTTATCACTGAAGGACCTATATTTGAAGATTGGAATGTTGCCTATACAAATTGGCAAAGACGTGATAAAGCAGCTCGTCCGTATATTCTTTCTGCTCTTACTGATTCCCTTTTGCTTGATATGTATGAACTGCGTACTTCCCACGACGTATGGAAGTACCTTATTGCAAATTTTCAGAAGAAATTTGTTACAAAAATACTTTATTTGAGAGGGTTGCTTAACAAGTTACAATATGAAGTTGGTACTGTCATGACGGGACATATTGAATCTTTCAAATCTATTATTAATCAACTTGCTGCTGTCGGTGATCCTATTCCACAAAAACAACTGATTACACTTCTTCTTGATGCGGTGAAGGACTCCTCTTATGATAACATTGTTACTATTCTCTCCAATAAAGATGGTCTAGATTTTGACCAAGCCTGCATGTCTTTAATTGAATACTCTCAACGTCGAGAACGTCATAATGTCGGTCATGATACAACTATGATTTCACAAGAGGAGACTGAGTCACAACAGATGGAACGTAGCTTTTATGCTCCAAGATGTCGTAGTTATGTTTTCTCTCGTCTCAAATTTCCCAATAAGCAATGTTCTTACTGCAACATAAATGGCCATACTGAAGATGATTGTTGGGCACGTCAATATGATGAAGAACACAATATTACCACGAAACAACCACGTTTATCTAGAGACTCTTCTTCTTCTTCTTGTGAATATTGTGGATGATCTAATCATCCCACTCATATGTGCTATAAGCGTCAATTCGACACAGATCGTAATAGAGCATATGCTACTGAATATCGAAACAATATTGTACCAGAAACAAGTTGTGTCCTATGTTCAATTTCTCTAGACAGAATACTTCATGTACGTGATGGATCACTTTTTATTGTCAATTCTGGTGCTACAGGAAATATGACATATCAGTCTAAGTGGCTCCATAACTATCATCCACTATAAGTTCAATGTGTTGTTTATCTTGTTGATGATACTACTTGTCAAGTAAAGGATATTGGAGACTTATATCTTGGTACCTTATCTTCTTCCACTCGAATTTTGCGAGGAGTATTACATGTACCAAATCTTCAACGTAATCTTCTTTCAGTTGCTAGACTTGTTGATCTTGGTCTGTTTGTTGGATTTGATCATACCAAATGCCGAATTGAAAAAGATGGATAGACTATAGCCACTGCTCCTCGAAATGGTAATTTGTTTGAACTCTCTCTCAACGATGCTGTAGCAAATGTTGTCACTGCTCCAGGTGATCATGATTGCAAAGTATGGCATCACCGTTTTGTTCATGCTGATTTCTCAAAACTCCTTGATCTTTGACGTTGTGATCTTGTTCATGGCATGGATCTTAAAGCCCATCCATATATGGGAATTTGTGAATTTTTTGCTCTTGGGAAACACAATCGTAAACCCTTTCCTCTTTCAAATACAACTCATTCTCATGACATATTGGATCTTGTTCATACTGATATATGTGGACCTCTACCTTCTTCGAGATCGCAATATCGCTACTTACATTGATGATTTCCCACGGTATTCGACTGTATTTCTACTTAGATAGAAATTTGAGGCCTTATCTGTTTTCAAACAATTTCACAAGGCTGCGGAACTTCAAACCGATCGTCGCCTTAAGAAGCTTCATAGTGAAAATGGAGGCGAATATTTTTCTAGAGAGTTTGTGAGTTACTGTGCTGACAATGGAATTCTTCATGAACACACTATTCCATATTCACCTCAACAGAACGACGTTGCTGAACGAAATAATCGCACTATTCTCAACGTTGTAAGATGTATGTTGATTCATTCTAGTTTATCTCGTGTTTTTTGGGCTGAAGCTACTTTGACAGTAATATTTATTCAGAATCCTCTTCCTACTATTGCACCCTCTGGTAAGATACCCATCACATCATGGACAGGTGACATTCCTTCTGTATCTCATTTTCGAACCTTTGGATGCAATGCTTATATTCATATTCCCAAAGAAATACGAACAAAGCTTGATGCTCCTGGTCTTAAAGTTATTTTTATTGGATATTTTGACACTTCCAAAGGCTACAAATTCTATGACCCTTCCTCCAAGAAAGTAATTGTGAATCGTGACTTTTAACGAACAACTTATGGGAGGCTCATGGTCCATGGATGATTCTGATGATACTAAATCATTGCTTCAGGCTTTTCCATTCCTTTCAGATGATGAAACTCTTCCTATAGAGAAGCTTTCCTCTTCACAACCATCCATCCCAAATGTTGCCAATGATGATATTGATATTTTTGTTGATCTGCCTATTAATTTTGAACATGGCTCATGTCATGTTTATGATGATGATATTGTTGATAATGATTTCTCTACTTCTGAAGATCTCGTTACTTATGATGAAGCTATCTCTTCACCACAAAAGGATCAATGGCAAGAGGCTATGGAAGCAGAGTACGATATTCTTAACTCTAAAGGTACATAGATACTAACTGAACTATCTCCTGGTCGTACAGCTATTAAGTGTAAGTGGGTGTATAAGACAAAAGCAAAAGCAAATGGATCTTTTGACAAGTTCAAGGCACGTCTAGTTGCAAAAGGTTACTCCCAAGTAGCTGGTGTTGATTATCAAGAGACCTTTTCACCAGTTGTTCGCATTACAAGTGTTCGAGTTTTATTGGCATTTGCTGTTAAATTTGATTTAGAAGCTCATCAAATGGATGTGCGAACTGCATTTCTTAATGGTGACTTGGAAGAGGAAATTTTAATATATAATAAATAGAAGGGTATATATACTTCACATGTAAAGAAGGCCTTGTTGCTCAACTCCATAAGGCACTATATGGTCTCAAACAAGCTTCACGAGCCTGATATAAAAAAATTGATCTTTTTCTCACCTCTAAAGGATTCATGTCTTGCTCTTCAGACCCCAACTTATACATAAAACACCAAGGTAGCAACTTTGTGATTCTTGCTCTTTATGTGGATGATACCATCCTTGTTTCCAATGATTTAAGATTTCTTCAGCAAGTGAAAAAGTTATTGTCTTCTGCATTTGATATGGTGGATCTTGGAGATATTCACTCATGTCTTGGCATTCAGATCCAACGAAACCATACAAAAGGTATTTTATTTCTTCGACAGTCAAAGTTTATTGCAGATATTGTTCAAAAATTTGGTATGGAATCCGCACATTCGGCCAACACACCTTGTCTTGTTAGCTCTACGAAGAACACTTCTGACAATGGCGATCAACATGTCACGAATCAACCTTATGCTAACATGATTGGATGTCTTTAGTTTCTTGGCATGAATACTCGTCCTGATATTTTGTTTGTTGCTAATTATCTTTGACAACATCTTGCACGTCCTTCTCTTAAGCATTGGTCTGCAGCAAAGCGTGTATTGAAATACTTGAAAGGCACTACAGATTTTGGTTTGGTTTATCGTCGACAGCTCACATCGGATTCCATGCAATCTCTTTCTCTTTTGGGTTACACAGATGCAGACTGGGCAAGCTCACATTTATCTATGCGATCTACTAGTGGAAATTGCTTCTTTATAACTGGTTGTCTTATTTCTTGGACCAGCAAGAAACAACACTGTGTTGCAGTTTCTACAACTCAGTCAGAATATGTCGCGGCATCACTTGCAGCTTGTGAGCTGATCTGGCTTCGACAAATGCTGGTTGATATTGGTCACTCTCCTCTTTCTAGCCCACCCTTGCGGTGTGACAACCAAAGTGCTATTAGTCTTGCAAAAGACTACGTTCAACATAATAAGTCAAAGCACATTGTTGTCCATTATCATTATGTCAGGTATGAAGTACACAAATGAACCATTATGGTTGAACACTGTCCAAGTGACCAGATGATTGCAGGCATTCTTACCAAAGGCCTCAACGAGTCACGGTTCATCCTCTTGCGCTCGGAGCTTGGAGTTGCTTCGGCCTCACTCTTTCTAGATTAGCTTCTTTGCTATTGTAATAGCTTTGTACATATGACATTATAATCCTATAGGTACCATGCACTATGCACACTCCACATATGCACATTGTGATCTTTGACTCATTTGTATATTTGTACATAGCTGCACAATTCACTTTCACATCATCATCGCTGGTTCATATTTTCACATTGTATAGGGGCTTGGGTTTTTCCCTTGAACTCCCCAAGGGTTTTTTCATCCAAATCTAGAGACCTTTGTTTGAGTGGGTGTGTTGGAGCTATATATGGCTCACTCTACTCAACTTGGTCTCACCTATATGTTGAGAGAGAGAGAGAGAGAGAGAGAGAGAGAGAGAGAGAGAGAGAGAGAGAGAGAGAGAGAGAGAGAGAGAGAGAGAGAGCACAAGTAGACAAAGAGAGGTGAAGGAGAAGAGAGAGAGAACTCCATAACTACAAACCCCAAAGTGTTTCCAATGACTACACGAGATGAGTTTATATAGAGGGGACCAGGGTGCTATATATAGAGACACTACATATAGATCAACACCCCCACTCAAATGAGGTCCCTAACTGTGGATGAAAAAACCCTTGGGGGCTCAAGGGAAAAACCCACAGCTCTATATATACCCACCGTTATATTAAAATATTATAAATGTACATTTACAATGTTCAAAGGAGCTATATCACTCATGTTTTACAATGTGCCCTTTCAAGGGTCTTCTTATAATCCAAGATATAGACAATTGAGCTACTGCAAATTCTTTGGTAGAGCAACTTCAATATCCTTGAGCCCCCATACATACTGCTTGATGTGATTTAAATTCTGTAAACAACACCAACTCAAGAAACATATCGAAATGTGAAAGTTAGAAAAAATCGCATCACATTGTCCTAGAGACGGTTCGTGATGCCGCTCTAAAGATGACAAAGAAACAAATAATGATGCAACGGGTACATATAACAAGAATGCAGACATGTACGCACATACACACAAGCCAATACAAAAATGGTATGAAACACTACTGCTGTATAATCACAACTGCTAAATCCCTGACGGCGACGAGGGTACAATAAGACGATAACAACCATAGCACCAATAACGACGATGGTGCAACAAGACGATAACAACAATAGCACTAATCAAGAGGACGATAACATGCTCCCAAGTACGTATAAACTTTGTCACATTTCTCATCATTGATGCTGAGAACATCTGCACTTGAAATATGACGAAATAAACATAATCCAAATGGTCAATACGAGGCACCGAGCTCTCTGACGAAATAAAACATAATACCAATGGTAGGTACGAGGCACCGAGCTCTCAAGTACACAAACATAATACCAATGATGTCTCTATATATAGCTCAACACTATATATTTGTATCTTGTCCTCAATATGAATCAGTCTTTGGGAGCGTACATGGAATGTCTCTTGTCTCGTCTCTCTACATCTCAACAGTAATCGCGTGCTTCTCACGAAGCAATAGAGGTGTCCCTCTACCTCCATAATATTAGCCCCCGGCACATTGTATTCTCTTAAAATAGCATCAAAGTAAAAATAGGATTCTATTTAAAATAAAGAAAAGTAATAATAATAGGGCTATCAATGCTTTTAACAGGGGTTTTACACACGAAACATGTCACCCGACTTCGACTAAAGTAAAAGTTGTCAACAACACTTTGGTTTTCAAAGGTTACATCACTTTTCACAGGGCAAGTTTGTCGCCGAGCAGCGGTAGACGTGCTTGGTGGCTCTTTAGGAGGCACAATGTCTCCTCATGATAGGAGGGGGGATGATTATGATTAAGAAAAATATTGAAGAAAGAAAGTACAAATGCATCTTAAAGCATTTCCATTCACATCGCAACAGAGTTGGGCAAGATGTAGTAGTTGTTGTACGATCTCATAGCTCTAGCATTATTTGCACATTTATAGGCGACAAGGATTCTACAATAGGATGTAATACAATGGGATCACCGGGATGATGAGTGTTCCAACAATAGTAATCTCTAATACGAAGGCATACCAACAACATTAAAAGTTTCTACGTATCTAAGCTATATAAAGCGTTATGTATCTAGTACAGGCATCAACCAAATATAGAGCAATTAGATACATAGAGATTATTCATGCACTAATTTTGGCATCACTCAAATATAGAGTGGGCAGCAAGAGGGCCGCACACTTCGACTGCTTTTTCCGCCACCTCTGCTCGCTGAAGAGGATGACTCCCTTAGGTCTTACGGTTGCCAGCAAGAAGTGAACATCTTCTTGCAACACCTAAAATAATATCGCTCATGAGCAAAGAGGATGCACATAGTCCAGTTGATTGTAAATACTTGTATGTCACAATATTCTTAAGCTGCTCATAATTGTATCACATAGGTTTGAGATGCCTATCACTCCTAGGACAAGCACGGACTTAACTAGTTGCAAAACCATATACCATAACTGTACACGCTCATCAATAGAACTAGTTACAAAACCTAGAACAGATTCATGCTTAGTTTAATCGTCTCAAAGGGGATCGTTTCTAGGTGTCTACGTCTCTAGTTGTGGGGATGCTAGGAGGATATATTTCTCAGAAAGTTAGCACGTCCTTGCTCATGCACTAAACACCCACTTCAAGAATAAATAAAGTGTCTCTCATTAAACAAAAAAAACAAAAAAAAAAGACTTTTTTGTGTCTATAAAGATGCTTTGCGGCCCAGATCGACTATGAATCATAGAAGTGCTATTTATGAATCAGGTTGAGGAAAGGTCGACCATCTACTCAATGAGGACAACACCATCTAGTGGATGAGAAGGTCTCTGATACCATGTTGAAGATAGATGCGACACAAGACGAGGGAGAAGAGAGAGAAATGACACAATCACCTGTAATCCCCAAAGTGTGTGTAGAGCACACACTAAGTACACATATATAGTGGGGACTCTTAGTAGAAAAAGTGTGGGCTCTCTATATAGCTCCAACAATTTTGTAGCTCCTAAAGATATATATATTTATGTACACTGATTTTGTTTGGAAGCAACACACTACTATGCCTTAGTTACACATGAGAGTGAAGATTCAGAATAAGGATATATTTACTTGTATTTTAAACATGCTTTATGACCTATCGGAGGGTGCACTATGTAATCATGTTAATGTATAACATGAGTTCAAAAGGAGGGGTTTTAAAATGCAATAATTTTAGTCAATGTACAAGAGATACATTAAAATAAAGTGTCTTTATATTCAATTTTGAGAAAATTGAACCCCCCAAGTAGAGAACAGAGATTGTGGACACAAAGATACATCCACAATGTCTCCTACTAGTTTGATGATACAAGTTAGTAGAAAGCCAATAGTAGTAACACAATGGTGAAATAAGAATATCATTTTTCCACCATAAGTTGATGAAGTACTTTTGATGGATGTCTAACACCAATCATTAAAAAGTCAATATTACTAGAAACATACCTTGAATAACTTTTCTTTGTGAAGGCAATCTAATATCCCTTAGAGATGGCTAGCATTAATAGAAAACAACAAGGATAGGAGTTATGCTATGCATAGCACTAGTTCAAACTCATTACAATCACATGATTGATTGTATGTTATAAGATTCCTTAGATCCTATGATGAGAACAATCCTAAAAAAATAAGAATGAAACTGAAATTGTTGAGCCGTATAGATGCTTGTCCGTGAGAGAGAGAAATCATGAATGAGGAGACGTTTTCCAAACTTCAAATCCATTCCTTTTTTGTATTTTCAATATGTGCTAAGAATCAAATTTTTGAGACAGATTAGACTCTGAAAATTTAAAAAAATACAGTTTGAAAGAAATTAACGAATATATTCAATTCAGATGAACAAGATAATTAGGTGGTCTAAGAATAATAGTGGAAATGGAGATTTTGAAAGGAAGATCAACAGTAGCCACGAATATGGTGGAGTTAAAAAAGATGATTGATCGGGAACAAGACCCTGAGTTGCATGTAGTCTTCAACGTGAAAAACTTAGCGGCGACGTAGTTGAGGAATATGTCACAAGGGTGACGGTGGCTGGCTATGTTTGCCCTGCGTGGAGATTTTGCACAAGCGTAGGCGCTCTTCTTTAGTGGTGGCAGGATAGCGGTAGAGACCCTCACCTGCATCAAGTATTTTTATCAGGACGAACTTTGATAGGACTTGGAAAGCGCATATAACTGGAAGCATGTATCTAAATCGGGAAAACAAGAGCCCACACAAAAGCCAAGGGACTCGGGAGACGAGAGAGAAAGACAAAGAGAGAGAGAGGGAGGGGAGAGCTTACTTGGATCGGTGAGGACAAGGTGGGTGAGAACTTCCCCGATCTCGGCACAGGGAATGCCTTGCGGTCGCAAATATGTCTGCCAATAAATGTTTGTGGCATACGCACTATGGTGGTAAAGACTAAACGAGAAGACGCATGAGCCCCGGCCAAACCAGTGATTGATCGCGGCACAAAGTGGAGCGGTAGTGGGCTGAGAGCCGCCAACTATGGCGGGAGCTGGGGTGCTGGAATCAGGGGCACCGTGGCCGTGGGGATGGTGGTGGTAGTGGTTTTCGACAGGAAGTACACCGTTCGGCTCAGGTGAGCACATGAAGATCTTCAAGCGCTGCAACTGCAGCCGTGGTGTATCGGGGAGAGGCAGGCACCAGGAACTGGTGGCTAGATCAGGCGGAAGGCCGTCATCCATATCGATCTGCCTGCAACCAGAAAGAATATAGCGCAGTTTATCGACGCAGGGCAGACGTGGATCTGCACTCCCAAATTAATGTCAAGCAAGCAAGCAATTAGACACAGTACGTCGCATTATCAAATAAATAAATATTGCAACAACGTTAATAGTCTCGCAGCCATAAATTAAAAACCGTATCATTAAGGGAGGAAGATGATAAAACGCACCCTGCCGCGGCGGCTGCAGCTACTGCGTTTGGGCCAGGAGCACCGCCTGTGCTGCGCACACATGAAGCGCTAGAACCACCACCATCATCACCATAACCATCTTATTCATGCCAAGACTCTTCCTCCACTGATCCATGATTAGTTATGCGCTTGCATTTTTGTCCTCGGCTACTGACTCAATAAAATGCCATAAAAAGTGGCCTTTATATGCATACTTTCATGCGCCACCCTACCAATTCCCGACTTGCGTACCAGAAATAAATCAAGTTTTTTTTCCAAAAGCTTAGCAAACCTACACATAAGAAAAAGTGGTTGAATTGCAAGGTTTCTACACCAAGAATACTTTGTAGGGTTTTCTCACCTTCGAGCTAGCTTTCTTATATAGTGGTTGATTGTCACCATTACTAACTAACAATAGCAATGATGCCATATGCTTGCTCCGTTGTTATGCCTTCATTTTCCAAAATTGTTATACACATTGTTGCCCAAAATATGTAATAAAAATGGACTATGAACATTGAGAATATCCGAGTTTAGAAAACTGTAGTGAGCATTTTTTTGAGAATACTTTGAGAAAATAGAGGTGAACTTGATTAGAGGTAGCAATATAACCATTATACTTAATTAACTTGGCATGAAAAATACTTTGCAAGAGAGAGAATTAGAGAGCATCATCATAGTTGAGGACCAGATTTATATGGACTTGGTCCCCCTCCAAAAAGCTTTTGTATTATAGCTTCTCCCATAAAGAGAGACTTGGTACAATACAAGCTTTGTGTTCCTTGAGACCTTGATGGTGCAATGAAAATAGAGAGCTTCATGCGCCACAATTACGCCCATAACTTAGCTAAATGAAAGAATTAACTTCTCCATGGTCTTGGCCTCAAGGCTTCAAACACCTTCAAAGGTGGAGAGAGCTAGCACGGATTGAGGATAGGGAAGAGCAAGAAGAAGTTACCTTATGAGAAAGAAATAGTGTTCTCTCATACCATTACTCATAGAGCTTAGCATAGCATAGTTTCATACTAATGGATTTGAAGAAGATAACTAGCATAGCATTGAAGCATGGTTCTTGGTTGGATTTGCATTCCATAGCCAAGAGTGTTGGTGTAGGCTCTCAACTTCTCAAGCTTAGAGATTAAGGAGATGGAGTTCTTGGACTTTCACAAAGCGAGAATGAGAGCATGTAAGTGTCTGTGAGAGAGAGTATACCCCCAAGAACACCCAAGCTTGCTTTGGATGACCCCTCCTTGTAGCTCATCCCTGAATTTGATTGGACCCCTCCAAGCCTAGAAAATCACATGCATAGTGCATATCAATCAACCATGATAGCATTTGTACAAGTGTCCTCCTTTCCCCTTTGAGAGAGAGGGCTTGAAAAATGCTTTAAACACTTATTTAAATATAATTAATTCTTATTGGACCCCTTTAGAAGTCACGCAATAGTCTTTAGGCTCTATATGAAGGCAACATGTGTAGGTGCTTGACATGTGTCCTTCCTACCTCTTGAGTCTTGGGCTGGCCTTGTATGTGTGTGTGTGTGTGTGTGTGTGTGTGTCTTCTCTCTCATGCCCCTAGATTTAGGGATCTCCCCCTTCTTTGTAGCACCACAAGCCCCTCAAGCACCTTAGTCATGAAACACCTCAAGCACCTTAGTCACAAAGAATGACAAGCACCTCAAGCACCTTAGTCACAAAGAATGACAAGCACCTCAAGCATCTTAGTCATAAAGCATGACAAGCACAACAAATACATTAGTCATCAAGCACGATAAGCACCTTAGTTGTCAAGCACGACAAGCACCTCAAGCTTGGGCATGTCTCCCACTAGAATACAACAACTGAATAATAGAAATTTGCAAGTACACAGAGTAGACGCAGGAAATCAGAGATGTATTTGAAATCAATTCCCGAGTACAAGAAGAGTGTAGCTCGTATCAACCTCCCGACCAAGCAACCATGATAGCATTTGTACAAGTGTCCTCCTTTCCCCTTTGAGAGAGAGGGCTTGAAAAATGCTTTAAACACTTATTTAAATATAATTAATTCTCATTGGACCCCTTTAGAAGTCACCCAATAGTCTTTAGGCTCTATATGAAGGCAACATGTGTAGGTGCTTGACATGTGTCCTTATTACCTCTTGAGTCTTGGGCTGGCCTGGTGTGTGTGTGTGTGTGTGTGTGTGTGTCTTCTCTCTCATGCCCCTAGATTTAGGGATCTCCCTCTTCTTTGTAGGGATTGTATTGACTTTGGAACACCACAAGCCCCTCAAGCACCTTAGTCATGAAGCACCTCAAGGACCTTAGTCACAAAGAATGACAAGCACATCAAGCATCTTAGTCATAAAACATGACAAGCACAAAAAATACATTAGTCATCAAGCACGACAAGCACCTCAAGCTTGGGCATGTCTCCCACCAAAATACAACAACTGAATAACAGAAATTTGCAAGTACATAGAGTAGACGCAGGAAATCAGAGATGTATTTGATATTAATTCTCGAGTACAAGAAGAGCGTAGCTCGTATCAACTAATTGCCGACCACCCCCGAGCTATCTCACTCTCAATCTATGCACAGTTCTCAATCGCACTCTCACTCTCACTCTCAATCTCAATCAAAAGGCGCCATCACAATTGAATAGCCTCCCTTTGCACACGAGTTGTCTTCTTCACGCCAAAAAGTGTCTATTTTCGACCTTCCTCCAGTCTTTAGCAAAGCAACGGTGGCCTTCAGTGTTTCGGAGATGAAGACCACGGAGGACTTGATGAAGTCACTTGATGACTTATACGAGAAACCATCGGCATGCAATAAGGTATTTCTCATGAAGTGCTTATTCAATCTAAAGATGACAGAGAATGGTTCAGTTGTAGAATAGCTAAATGACTTTAACAAAAACATAAGTCGGCTTTGATCGGTGAAAATCAATCTCGATGACGAAGTGCAAGCTCTCCTTATACTATCGTTTCTATCGGATAGTTGGGACAGCCTTGTGATGGTTGAAGTAATTCTATTTTTGGCACAAATACTCTTAAGTTTGATGATGTTGTGGGTGTTCTCCCAAGAATACAACAGTTCATATAATACATCTATTAGGATGACTCTGTTTGAGGCAATGCATGGCTACAACTGTCCCACACCTATTCATTTTCTTAAGTCGAGGAATAAGGTAGAACTGTCACGTGAGATGCTTGAGAAAATGGATAGCGAGTTGGCCAAAATCAGGGAGAATATTAGAGAAGCTCAAAAGAGACATAAATTGTATTATGACAAGAAACATCGTGTTGTGGAGTATGAAACTGGTGATATGGTTTTCTTAAAGGTTATTCCTAAGAAGTCTCATTTGATTCTTGGAAAGGATAGAAGATTGTCTCCACAATTTGCTGGGCCGTTTAAAATTTTGAAGCGCATTGGTTCATTAGATTACAAATTGGAATTGCCTTCTCATGTTAAAATGCATCCTGTATTTCATGTGAGTTTATTGAAAAATTATGGTCCTAATGTGCATCATGTTTTACAGGACAACTCTAAGTTGAAAGATGACGGAACATTGATTGTAGAACCAGACTTAGTGCTAGATAGGCGTGTTAAACATCTGAGAAATAGAGACATTGTGGAAGTTTTGGTCAAGTGGTCGAACTATCCAGTAGAGGATGCATCATGGGTTGATCTTAGTGTTTTGTAAAGAGAATGTCCCTCCTTCCAACTCTGAGGACAGAGTTAATTTTGAAAAGGGAAGAATGTAACAGGACTTGATTTTTGAAGTGTTTTAGCAATAAATTTTGTTTTTTTAGCAAGTTTTCGTCATTTTAAAGTTGGTCCACTGTGTAGAAAGATGTGTGGATTGTTTTCGTCCAATAATTTTTTTTGATCCGGAAGGCATATTCTGGGTCATTTTTGAAGGTGATAACGTATGATTTTAGAAAAGTGTTGTATGAAGCGATTGAAGCCTGTGTTACAAGAAGCAACTTTGGCTCTTTGAATTTTTAGAGATTTTGATGTTTTGATGCTCGTTGAGGGCCAAAGATTAAGGAAAAAGTGAGATTTGATGTTTTTGCATCATTCTTGTAGAAAATACTGTTTTGCAGGTTGATTTTTAGCAAATTAGAGCAGGCTATGGAAATTTCTCATCACATAGCAGTCAAAGCGCGCAACAAGATTATGTGCAACGGACTTGGGCTGTTTTGGCTCCGTTTGGGAGTTATCTTCAGTTTCTGACAGCTGAAAATGCTAGGACAACTTGAAAAAAAAAAGTTTTACAAATCTAATCTTTACGGATCGCTTCGTGATCACGTTATTATCTTATTCTCACAGGTATACTCGGTGCAAAAATCGAGTTGACCGAACGCCTAAAAAGGAGCTATTTTGAGAAGTCGCATGCTTTTCGAAGAAGAGAAGGCTAAAAAGAACGACGGCTGGTGCGTTTTGGTGATCATCCACAGATCTCTTCTTCTGCGAGTGTGAGTGCGAGTGAGACGCTGCATGCAAGCGGACTGAAGCTCGGGGGTGGTCGGGAGGTTCGAGCTCTGTACAACGGAGTGCGTCCATATTCTATTGCTCATCTGTTGTATCAAAACTCTGGAAAAATTCATCAGTACAAAGATCTCTTTCTCTATCTTTTGCTGTCTATCTCTATTATTTTGTTCCTCTGTGATAGAGTGTGACACTACATGCAAGCGGACTGAAGCTCGGGGGTGGTCGGGAGGTTTGAGCTCCGTACAACGGAGTGCACCCATATATTCCATTGCTACTCCGTTTATCAAAACTCTGCAAAAATCCATCAATACAAAGATCTCTTTCTCTATCTTTTATTGTCTATCTCTATTATCCTGTTCCTGTGACAATTGGTATCAGAGCAAGCGGTTGATTCTGGACATGCAAGGATACGAGAGGAGGATGAAGGAGCAAGAAGATTTGATTTGGCAACTACCAGAAGATCTGGAACAAGCAAATCAGGAGCGTGGTGAGGCTCTGCGGGGCAAAGTAGCACAAGAGCCCGATAACTACATGGACCTTGATGGCAAACATGAAGGCGAAAACCATGCTACTCCACCAGAAAACAATAATCATCGTGGCGGCGGTGATAGTAGTGATGGTGGAGGTGGTAATGGTGTGAACGGTGATGGTGGACGTAGAGATCGTCAACGCGAAAAATAAACGATGACAATATGGGAAAATCATTATTAACGAAGGCTAAGCTTAAAGAGTTTGATGGCATAAGAAAGATATGCGAAGATTTAGAAGCGTGGATTGAAGAACTCAAAGATTTGTATTATACTTTCACTATCGAGATTAACACGACCACCAGACTTTCGAATGCTCAAGCAAGTTGACCGATAAGACAATACGTACCAAGATGGCTCAATTGGAGACTTTTGGCGATGCGTACGATAAAGGTAAGTCATCTACCCCTTCTTTGTGATGTTTTATGTCTTTGATACGTCCTTTGAAAGCTTCTGTGATTGAATTTATGCGTAAAAGTTGAGATTTAAATTTAAATTTCTTAATTGATTTGGATAGTATTCATTGCTTCTTATCGTCTAAATTGATTAAGATATTAAACTTGAAATTAAATCGAGAAGTTAAAAGACTTGTGGACGTAACCAGTGGTAATAATAGTTTCACGAAAGGGTTAGTAGAAAATTTGCTTTTTTCTTTGAAGAGTCGGAAGCATAAATATGATTTCTATATCATAAACATTGATATGCATGATGTTATCATTGGTATCAATTAGATGATTTAAAATCATGTTTTGATTGATTGTTAATAAAGAAAAATATATCTTTAATCATTTGGTGATGATAAGTCACACTCTTCGTGGAAAGAAAGAGATTCTAAATCTAGACTTTGGCCATGGAATTGATAAGGTGACTTAGATAAGAGTGTGTGACGTTTCTTGTGTTTGCTAATGAGATTAAAGAAGAATCTGGGGATAAATAGAAAGAGACAAATCCAAAATTTATAGAGGATCTCTTACATGAATTTAAGGATGTGTTTCTGAATGATCTTCCTGGTATGCCTCCGCCTAGAGCGGTAGACTATAGATCTGTATCCAGGAGCAACACCTTATTCAAGAGCTCCATACAGGTTCAATATTGATGAGCTTAAAGAGCTCAAGATACAACTTGATGATATTTTGAAAAAAGGTTTCATTAAACCTAGTGTATCTCCTTGGGGTAGTCTTGTGTTATTCCAAAAGGAAAAGGATGGTACATATAGGCTATGCATTGACTACAGGGGATTAAACAAACAGACCGTTAAGAACAAATATCCTCTTCCTCACATAGATGAATTGCTTAGCCATTTGAGTGGTGCCACAATATTTTCAAAGGTCAACCTTCGTTCTGGCTACCATCAAATCCGCATTAAGGCTGAGGATATTCCAAAGACTGCTTTTTGTACACGTTATGGACATTATGAATTTACAGTTCTTGCTTTTGGTTTGACTAATGCACCAGCAACTTTCATGTACCTGGATTGCTTTGTTCTGAGTTAGTTTGTAAAAGTTATGATAAAAAGAAACAGAAGGCAGCAGCAGTGTAGTATACACAGGGACAGACACACATACTGTTGAGAGAGAAGGAGAGAGCACAGAAATAGAACCCCAAAGTGTGTAGAGTACACACATGAGATGATGTATATATAGAGGGGACCTGGGTGCCATATATAGAGAAGCCATATATTGAGTAGCTTCACATATAAGCTCAACACCCCCGCTCAAATAAGGGTCCCTAACTGTGGATGAAAAAACCCTTGGGGGATCAAGGGAAAAACCCACAGCTCTATATACACCCACCGTTACATTATAAAAATCATTGAATATACAAATGTTCACGAGGAGCTACATCACTCCTTTTACAATGAATATTTTATGAGGAGCTACATCACTCCTTTTACAATGAATGTTTTATGAGGAGTTACATTACTCCTATCCTATCAGATACAATAATGAATACAAAGGTTCAATAAAGAGGTGTAATGGCTATCGATTAGCTTGTAATCAAAAGTGTCTCCGTGAATCTGCTGTGTAGCTTGTCATCAATATCGCATCACCAAACATGTCTTCATGTTGTCATCAATATGGCATCACCAAACATATCTTCATAAATCTTTTATCGTCACCAAGTTTGTCTTCATAAAATCAATTCTTTGATCAATCCTACATAGATCATAGACTCAAAAAAAAGAAAAACATAGTCATGAAAATTATTAGCATCGTTAATGAAATAATTACGTTCACAATGCCATAAGAGATGGTTCGCGATGCCACTCTTTTGACGACATATATACACATGACAACATATGGTACATAAAGTATGAACGTAAAAGTACAAAATGTGTGATTACGTGATGCAAATGATATACTACATAAAACAACATTTATCAACATAGTGATCAATGAATACCATCAAAGTATTAACAAAATATCATCATTGTATCACTGAAAATGAATAAATCATCATGGTATCAACGAAAAGCATCATGATATCACCGAGAATAATCACTGTATCAACGAAACAACATCATGGCATCACCGAGAATAACCATGGTATCAACGAAACATCATCATGGCATCACCGAGAATAACCATGGTATCAACGAAACAACATCATGGTATCACCGAGAATAACCATGGTATCAACAAAACATCATCATGGTATCAACAAAAATCACCATGGAATCAACGAAATATCATCATGGAATCACCGAGAATAACCATGGTATCAACGAAATATCATCATGGCACCACCGAGAATAACCATGGTATCAATGAAATATCATCATGGTATCAACGAAAATCGGAACGATGTGTAACTGGCTTCTGCAGCAAAGTTACGTCAATAACAAATATATGATTGATGAAGAAAAATATAATTGAGAAGTTTTCAATTATGAGAAAAATCAAAAGCAAAAAGTAAAATTTTGATTTTCAAACATATTCGCAGTCCGAGACGATAACCCAAAATCGGTGCAGAATTTGAGAAACTTTCTTCTGCAAGGTTTTAGACCACATCGATTCCGATGGCTCAAGCGAATAGTTTCTCATCGATTCCGATGCCCGCAGCGGCTAGTTTATCTGCGAAGTTATAGACCACATCGATTCCGATCCCTTACGCGGGTAGTTTCTGCAAAATCGTTTTCAATTAGCAAAAAAATCAAAAACATAAAACAAAACTTGCTTTTCACGTATGTACGCATTCCACGAACGATAACTCAAAATCGGTGTAGAGTTTGAAAAAACTTTCTTCTGCAAAGTTGTAGACCACATCGATTCCAGTCCCTTTGGCAGGTAGTTTCTGCAAAATTGTTTTCAATTAGTAGAAAAATCTAAAACAAAAAGCGGAAACTGTTTTTCAGGTATGTACGCAGTCCGCGAACAATAACTCAAAATCTGTGTAGAATTTGAAAAACTTCCTTCTGCAAAGTTGTAGACTACATCGATTCCGGTCCCTTGCACGGGTAGTTTCTGCAAAATCGTTTTTAATTAGGAAAAAAAACAAAAAACAAAAAGCGAAAACTGTTTTTCAGGTATGTACGCAGTCCGCGAACGATAACTCAAAATCGGTGCAGAATTTGAAAAAACTTCCTTCTGCATAGTTGTAGACCACATCGATTCTGGGCTCGCTAAAGAATAGTTTTTGCAAAATCGTTTTCAATTCGCAGAAAAATCAAAAACAAAAAGCGGAAACTGTTTTTCAGGTATGTACGCAGTCCGCGAACGATAACTCAAAATCGGTGCAGAATTTGAAAAAACTTCCTTCTGTAAAGTTGTAGACCACATCGATTCCGGGCTCTCACATGGGTAGTCTCTACGAAATTGGTTCTAATCAGGAGAAAAATCAAAATCAAAAACGTATTGCTCTGATACCATGTTGAGAGAGAAGGAGAGAGCACAGAAATAGAACCCCAAAGTGTGTAGAATACACACATGAGATGATGTATATATAGAGGGGACCTGGGTGCCATATATAGAGAAGCCATATATTGAGTAGCTTCACATATAAGCTCAACACATACAACATCATACAGCTCTCCCAGCTATCAACCAAGAAGTGGATTTGTTTCTTCATGGTGGACTATTGAAATTGAGATTATGAAGGTATATATTTATGTTTTTTACTTTGATTATTATGTTGAATTGGTTGCACGAGTATGTTCTTTTGGCTATTTTGTAGGTGATGTAGAAATCAATGTGTGAAACAGGATCTGTGTAAAGTGTCATGATAAAAATCTAACCTTTACGGATCGCTTAGCGATCACGTTCTTATCTTATTCTCGTAGGTATACTTGGTGCGAAAATCGAGTTGATCGAATGTCTTAAAACCGGCTATTTTGAGAAGTCGCAGGCTTTTTGAGGAAAAGAAGGATAAAAGCACAACGGATAGTGCGTTTGCGGATTCATTCACTGATCTCCTCTTCTACGAGTGCGAGTGCGAGTGCGAGTGCGAGTGAGACGCTGCATGCAAGCGGACTGAAGCTCGGGGGTGGTCGGGAGGTTCGAGTTCCGTACAACGGAGTGCGCCCATTTTTTTTTTTGCTCATCTGTTGTATCAAAACTCTGCAAAAATTCAACTGTACAAAGATCTCTTTCTCTATCTTTTGCTGCCTATCTCTATTATTCTGTTCCTGTGACATGTGAGTCTCTGCATCATGGATGCTATTGCAACTTGTACCACTTATACTAGGCTAGTAGCTTGGAGCTCATTGCATCACCATGATCATACATTGCAACCCGCTCGAAACTAAGTAGTACCCTCAAGTCATTCACACAACAAAGGAACGTCGAGAACATGCCGATATAGAGTTGGTATAAAACTTCTCCACAATATACGCACATAGCAAGAAGGAAAATGAAGGCATAACAACAGAGCAAGCATATGGCATCATTGCTATTGTTAGTTAGTAATGGTGACAATCAACCACTATATAAGAAAGCTAGCTCGAAGGTGAGAAAACTCTACAAAATATTCTTGGTGCGTAACTAATCAGTAGCTAAGGACAAAAATTCAGGTGCGTAACTAATCATGGATCAGTGGTGGTGGCGGTGCTCCGGGCCCAGACGCAGCAGCTGCAGCCGCTGCGGCGGGGTGTGTTTTATCATCTTCCTCCCGTAACGATACTGTTTTTAATTTATGGTTGCCAGACTATTAACGTTGTTGCAATATTTATTTATTTGATAACGCGACGTACTGTGTCTAACGGCTTGCTTGCTTGACATTAATTTGGTAGTGCAGATTAAGTCGGTAAACTACGCTATATTCTTTCCGGTTGCAGGCAGTCCGATATGGATGACGGCCTTTCGCCTGATCCCGCCACCAGGGCCTGGTGCCTGCCTCTCCGCGATACACCACGGCTGCAGCTGCAGCGCTTGAAGATCTTCGTGTGCTCACCTGAGCCAGACGGTGTACTTCTGTCGAAAAAGACTACCACCACCATCCCCAAGGCCACAGGGCCCCTGATTCCAGCGCCCCAGATCCCGCCATAGTTGGCGGTTCTCAGCCCACTACCGCTCCACTTTGTGCCGCCATCAATCACTGGTTTGGCCGGGGCTCATGCGTCTTCACGTTTAGTCTTTACCACCATAGTGCGTATGCCACAAACATTTATTGGCATACATATTTGCGACCGCAAGGCATTCCCTGTGCCGAGATCGGGGAAGTTGTCACCCACCTTGTCCTCACCGATCCAAGTAAGCTCTCCCCTCTCTTTCTCTCTCGTCTCCCGAGTCCCTTGGCTTTTGTGTGGGCTCCTGTTTTCCCGATTTAGATACAAGTTTCCAGTTGTTGTATTTTTTTTAGTTTTTAGAGTCTAAATCTGTAATTTAAAGTTCGATTTTGATGTGTAGAGATTTTCTCACTTCAAAATGAGTATAATGAAACAAAATTATATTTTTACGTTTTGTGTAGAGCTATTCACACTGTTATGCTCTCACTAGAGTAAAAATTTAGAAAAAACATGTCCAAAAATATTGATATTCTCTTATCTTTATTTGGACTGTAAAATCCATCGTACTGTGTGAGAGCATACACATGCTAACATTGTAGATAGATAATCGCTTAAAAATCTATGGTAAAGTGTAAGAACTTTTTGTTCGCACTTTACATAGATACAATAATTATCAAGTATTTTAAGTGATTATCGTTTTGACATTTAAAAATGTCACTTATAGCTCTTGTAGCTATAACAATTAATAATGATAATCATTTTAATACTTGATTTTATTGTAATTATTGATTATCATAATGTGTTAAAGCTATAAGCTTGCACTTTAGATAAATCAATGCAATTTATATGTAATCCAATGGTATTGTTTTTTATTATTTTATTTTTGTTCAATAATTGTTTTTAATTATTTTAATTTCGTTCAATCATTGTTAGTTAAATTAATTTAATGTTTAAATTGATTTTGATTATGAAAATGATCATTGAATTTGTTTTTATTAGAAAATTACTTTCGTGCATCATGGTGAAAGGACAAGAGTGGAGTTATGTGCATGAGTTGAAAGCTGGGAGAAATACATCTCGACTTAAATGTAAATCTTGTGGCCACCAGTTCAGTGGTAATGCAACCAGAATTAAAGAGCATTTATTTAAAGTCCCTGGCAATGTTGAAAAGTGCGGGGAACCACCCAGAGATATTCATGAAAAATTTCCCACATATTCTCGCAAAGTAAAGTTGATTCTTGCAGCTAAACATAAAGGTGATGTTTTTAAAGACATTCATGCGAATATTGAACCATCTGTATGCAACAAGGAAACAGAAGAGGTGTTTACCACTCAAGTAAACGAGCAGAGTTCTCAATTGAACCCTCTTAATGGACATGCTTCTACATCAGGAGGAGTTCTTAGCACAAGCAAATCCGGTAGAGCATCATCCAATGGACAGACAATGCCTGAAGCATTTAAAATGGTTGCTTGAGTTGCATTTAAAATGGACACAAGCATTTGTTGCATGTGGCATATCGTTCAATGCTATGCGCAATCCAATATTTCAAGATGCTTTGATGAGTACAACCAAAAAAGGATTTGTGCTTCGTGACTATAACAAGATGCGAACTGAATATCTTGATAAAGTCAAAGACAGTACTGAAGCCATTCTCAAACGCACAATGCTAGAGTTTGTTCCAGCATATGGATGCACCATAGCATTGGATGGATGGACTAATTGTCAGAAAAAAACTTTAATCAATGTAATGCTTATTAACCCTAGCGGGGCTATGTTCGTGGAAGCAATTGATAGCTCATTGAAAGAGAAGACTATCACCTACCTAGCAGGGGTGTATGAGCGTGCAGTTGCAAAGGCAGGTGGACCAAAGAATGTGACTACTATTGTCACAGATAATGCGGCCAATTACAAAGGAGCAGAAAGAGTGTAGATCATTGTGGAGGTAGTTATGCGTATGAACATACTTCAGTGTTTGGAGGAGAGCATTGACGATCTGCAAAAAATTCTCCTGGAATAGCTCTACTATTCCATTTGTGAGTACGTAGTCGCAAATGACAGGTTGACTTCTGTCTGCAGTGCATTCTTTGATCCATTGCTCCACATGGCCGCCATTCCAAAGTCGTGAAATGAGCATAGGTCGCTCCACGTGGCACACCATGGCAAGAGGGTAGATAATTCCACGATGTGAAATATCCAAAACTGTTGCTTCGTCTTTGACCTGTTGATCCATGGTGGGCCCATGCAGGTGTACTTTGAACACTTTTGCAGCATACACCTGATCTTTGAAAGCGGGATGTGTGACACCCACACACTTTACATGTGCCCATCTTCCCTCTCCCAGCTCTGGAGATTGGATATTGAAGACGGTAGTGTCCGGCAAAAGGTGTAGAATAGGTGGTAGTTGAGAGAGGTCCAATGTAGCAATTGAAGATGCTGCAGGCTCTGTTCTAATAAGAATTTCTGGTTCATCAGCAGCTTCAGAAGAGCTGGATTCCACTCTTGCACGCTTTGCTGCTCTTTCCAACTTTTCCTTGCTTTCGAACTCTGTATAAAGCTGTTGCACAAGATGTATGCGCTCAGCTATGTTTGGCAAGGAAGTAACTGTAGGATTTTTCAGTTCCTGAAAGGTCTTCATGATCTGTCCAATGGTTTGTTTGACCATGTTTATTAGGGCACCTGATGTCATTAGGGCTATGTCAAAGATATCTGGTGCAAACGTTGTCTGGAGCTTCTCAAACACAGACTTGGTTAGAGTCTCTGTAAGATGATGATAATGCTCTGGAGCAACAGGGTTTAAGCAACATCTAATCTCTGCCTCTGACATGTAGTGAAAGTGTCTTACAATCACTTCGGAGATGAACTTTCGTTGATGTTTGGCTAGCTTCGTGTCTGCCATATCTGTATGACAAAATTATAAATTAAGAATCTTACGATAAGATTGTACACCATAGTTATTGTATAATGAGGTGTTAATCCTATATATATTAAACGATGATAGAAATTTATTAAACAATATAAAATTATTGCAAATTAAAGAGAATCTTATGATTACAAACCACATTGTGCGAAGCGATCATGAAAATTAAATTAGAGAGAGAGAGAGAGAGAGAGAGAGAGAGAGAGAGAGAGAGAGAGAGAGAGAGAGAGAGAGAGAGAGAGAGAGAGAGAGAGAGAGAGAGAGAGAGAGAGAATCTAATGATTACAAACCACATTGTGCAAAGCGACCATGAAAATTAAATTAGAGAGAGAGAGAGAGAGAGAGAGAGAGAGAGAGAGAAACAGGCCAAGAGTGTGAGATGCTCTCAGCATAAGAACTGGACCCTGCTATGTGCAGAAAAGTGAGATGATCAAAGAAATCACATCTAAAGGATTGAAAAATCGTACATGTGATTCTGTGAACAGCCCAGCTAGTGTGAGATATTCTCAGCACAAGTCTTGGATGCTGTTGTAAAATAGATTGATAGTTTTTATTAATCTAATCCTTGATAAAGTGTGTGGAACGCACAACACAACTATCAGCGGATAAATTAGCAATTGCAGATGTAAGTTATCTATCATATGTGTTTACGTCCAAAACAACACCAAGTCATTTAATAATGAAAAATGATGTTCCTTTGGAATATGAAACACACGAGTAACCAGTATGTCACATTAAGATGAAGAGGGCATGAAAATATGCATCTCTTCACTCTTAATATAACGAGTGGTAACGCTTGTGTTTCTATGCAACACATATGATAGAAAAACTTAATCTAAAATATAAGCTATTTCTAATGGAGTGTGTGGAATGCACAACACAACCATCAGTAAATAGCTCAACAATCTTAAATATAAATCAATTGTTGTATATATCTACATTCAGAGTAACACCAAGTCATCTGTTGATGAACAATAATGTTACTACAGAAATAGTAGCACAAAAATAATGAAAGTCACACTAAGATGAAGAGGGCATAAAGTATGCATCTCTGCACTCTTAAAATGACGAACGGTAATCTTTGTGCTACTATGTAGAATAATCAACACTGACTTACTTTAAGATTGTAAATTGTTTAGGTCACTCTGAAGTGAGAGGTGTAGCATCATGCCTACTACACTCCACGAGTCGACCTCTAATCTTAACTCATCTCTATGGTGAGAGGTATACTGCTACACCATACGAGTGAGAATCTAAATTTATCCAAGGCTTCTCCTGGAGTGAGTCATAAGACTACACACCACGGAAAAGGAGACCATATTCTACACACTTCTGGTGTGAGCCATATGGCTACACACCACGAAGTTGCCTACGACCTGCAAGCCAACTTTGTGGTGAGAGTTGAAACTACTGCACCACACAAGACTGGCACAACACAAAAAAAGTTAGTATTTACTGAAATTAAAAAATATACCTGAAAACTGCTGTAAACTGTCGCTATCTGCTAATCTCTCAAAAGGTCCAAGCTTTGCAATATCTCCAAAAGCTCCAAAATGATTTTCGATCGAAATATATTTCGATCAAAAATGTTTTTGATCGAAATATATTTCGATCGAAAAATTTTTATACGGGTTTTTACGTTTTATTCGGGAAAACGGCGTATAATGACGTTTTATACGTATATTATTTGTTATACGTGCGTATAAATGCAACCCAGCTTTTCGTACACGTTATGGACATTATGAATTTACAGTTCTTGCTTTTGGTTTGACTAATGCACCATCAACTTTCATGTGTTTAATGAATAGTATTTTTCACTCGTATCTTGATGAATTCATTCTGGTATTCTTGGATGATATTTTTGTGTATTCTAAGAATGAAGAAGATCATGCATTGCATTTAAAGAAAACATTTGAAGTTTTGCGTGAACATAAATTGTATGACAAAGCAAGTAAGTGTTCTTTTGCAAAGGATTAGATTGTGTATTTGGGAAGAGTGATTTCTAAAGAGGGGATTCACATTGATCTTGATAAAGCTAAGACTATTGTGGAGTGGACAACACCTAAGTCAGTAAGAATTGTAAGAAGCTTTATGCGTCTAGCACAATATGAGAGAGCACACATTAAAGATTTCTCTAAGATAGCAAGTCCTTTGACCGAATTGACCAAGAAAGTCAAGGGTTTTGTGTGAACTTCTAGCTGTGAGACTGCTTTTGAGACCTTGAAGGCTAAAATAGCGAAAATTTGTGTTTTAAAAGTTCCTGAGATGGGTAAACCATTTGTTGTGTCCTGTGACGCTAGTGGTGAACAATTAGGTTGTGTTTTGACACAAGAAGGAAGAGTGGTTGCATATGAGTCTAGGAAATTAAGACGACATGAATTGAACTATGCAACACATGATCTAGAATTGCTTGCTGTTGTTCATGCATTGAAGCATTGGCGTCATCTTTTGCTTGGTGTAAAATTTGAATTGTGTACTGATCATCAAAGCTTGAAGTATATTTTCACTCAGCCATTGTTAAATAACAGACAAAGAAGATGGATTGATTTGTTGGCTGAGTATGACTTTGATTTGAAGTATTTGTGTGGAAAAGAAAATAAAGTTGCAGATGCATTGAGTCGTAGGCCTATGTGTAATTTGTTTACTGTTGTGCGGTCTAATTTGATTGATGATATACATGCTGAAGTTGAAAATAATTCTTTTTATAGGCTTCTTTTGAAATTCTTGCGTGAAAATATTGGTGAGATGTATAAGAACAAATATCACTTGTATAAGGGATATCTATATTATTATGACCGCTTGTGTATTCCTGCAAATTCTGCTTTTAAGAGTCAAATTGTGCATGAAGAAAAATCACTCGTCGGACACCAAAATTTTCACGCCGAGACTCGAGACCAATTTCATGCCGGAATATTCCTTTTTGCCGGAATATTATGGTCGGATGGCGGGAGGAAAGTGGTAAGAAAACGATCGATCAGTTGGCCTGTTGGCCGATGGTCAATGGTTGGAAGTAAATGGCCAAATTCAATGGTCGGTGGACAAATTCAAAAGCGGACATGTCTTCTCAAGGATAAGAGGGTACGATTTGGATTTATCTACACAAGGGCAGCTACACATGGCTGCCTCTCATGAGAGAGGGAAGCCGTTTTGGCCTATAAAAGGAGGCCATTTCTACACACATTACATAGTGTGAAGTTGATGCAACAAGGTGGGTGTGAGGTGGTGAGAGTGAAGCAAGGCGGGAGCTCTATTAAGGGTTAGTGTGAAGTTGATGCAACAAGGTGGGTGTGAGGTGGTGAGAGTGAAGCAAGGCGGGAGCTCTATTAAGGGTATAATCCCTTTGCAACCTACTTCTTGTTTAAAGTACTAGAGCCATTAAGTGGCTGCTTTCCAGTGGATGTAGCCCACGTTATTGGGTGAACCACGTATATCATGTGTACTCTCTCTCTCTCTCTCTCTCTCTCTCTCTCTCTCTCTCTCTCTCTCTCTCTCTCTCTCTCTCTACTCTATAATCTCTTGTGTGTGAAAATTATCTCTCTCCATTAAATAACATGGTATACGGGTGTGGTTGCTTTTTCTTTCCAAACAAAGAGAGTTAGAGAAAAAAGTGAGAAAATGCTGTTTTAGGCTATTTTTGTGAAAATTGCTGACTTGCAGGTAAATTTTTGAGCAAACTGAGCAGGATATGGATTTTTTGCATCTCACGACTCTCAAAGAGCTCGATGAGACGAACAAATTCATGTGAGACAGACCCAGTCAAATGCTGAACCGTTTGGGAGTTACGGCTCGCTGAAAATGGCCAGAAATTGGGGACTTAAAAAGAAAAAAGTTTCTAAATTTGCTTACTCGTGAGTGTGGGTTGCGTTTTGTGGTTCTTATGCGTTTGAATGCAGGACGTCTCTTTTCAAACCTAATTTTGGGCCGCTTTGTTAAAGACTGGAGGAAGGACGAAAATAGCCACTTTTTTGGTCTCGCGTGAAGAAGACAACCTGTATGCAGAAGGAGGCGATTTTCTACTGTGATGGCACCTTGTGATTGAGATTGAGAGTGAGAGTGAGATTGAGAGTGAGAGTGAGAACTGTGCACAGATTGAGAGTGAGATAGCTCGGGGGTGGTCGGGAGGTTGATACGAGCTACGCTCTTCTTGTACCCGGGAATTGATTTCAATATACATCTCTGATTTCCTACGTCTACTCTGTGTACTTGCAAAGTTTTGTTATTCAATTGTTGTATTTCCCGTGTCTCGTCACAACATTCTTTGTTTATGCATGTGTGTGTGCGTTTTTTGTTTATGCATGCTCTCTCTCTCTCTCTCTTCCTCTCTCAATGTGTGTGTGCATTCTTTGTTTATGTATGTGTGTGTGCGTTTTTGTTTATGCTTGTGCTATCTCTCTCTCTCTCTCTCTCTCTCTCTCTCTTTGTCTCTCTCTCTCTCTCTCTCTCTCAAAAACACAATGTGTGTGTGTGTGTGTGTGTGTGAGAGAGAGAGAGAGAGGGAGAGAGAAAGAGGGGAAGGGAACATGAGAGTGAGGAGAGGGAAGGAGCATACATGGCTGTCCTTCCTATCCTCGTGTGTGTGTGTGTTGAGAAGAAAGAGAGAGAGAGAGGGAGAGCGTCACCTTCTTGCTTGAGGGCGCCGAAAACTCAGATCTGAGATCTGAGTTTTCGGACGCTCTCTGTTATTTTTTTAGCCCAGCCGGCATCTCTATGAGCGTCGCTATAGGCATCGTTATGAGCGTCACAAAATTACTTGTAATTTTGCGACACTCATAGCGACGCCGGGAATTTTCATTTTTCAGCATCACTATACGAGCGTCGCTAATGTGAGTGGTCTCTTGTAGTGTCCATCTCCTTCCATCTAGTTTTCGGCAAAGAGGTTTTACTTCCAATTGAGGTGGAGATACCAACTTTGAAGATGATGCTAAAGCTTGAAGAAGGTCCCAATGATGCATTCAAGGCAAGGCTTCTATATTTTCAATGTATACAGTTGGATAGGTTGTTGGCTTTTGAGCATTATGAGTGCGTCTTGAAGAAGAATCAAGCAAAGGAAAGTGAGAAGGTGAAGGACAAGGACATCAAAAAGGGTGACATGGTGCTTCGTTACAATAGTAAGCTTGATAGCACTTTTCAAAAGAAATTTCAAATCAAGTTGCAAGGTCCTTTCTTGGTCTTAAACATGTTTCCAAATGGCACATATCAGCTTGCTGACTTGGATGGTACCCCACATAAAGCACGTGTGAATGGCTACAGGTTGAGAAGTATATTGCAAGGTTGATGACTGTGATTGAGAATGAGCCTTCTTTTGAAGAATTTTCTGATCATGTGGCTAAAGATGAAGATGAAGTAGAGACTCTCTCGTGTGGTTTACAGGATATCTTTTGTGCTGCTGATCATGAATGATCTAGCAGGCTGGGGTGTGGCAAACTATGTTGGGAGCATTTCTGACACTCCGTTTTTTGTAAATTTGTACATATGGACATGACGCCCAATGTCAAAAGTGTGTGTGGGATTTATTTTTTTGGGGGTTTTAGCTTGCTTTAGCAAGCACATGTACATGCACTGCAAGTCGCTAGTCTAGTGACAACTGTCGGGTTGCTATAAGTGCCAGTGAGTGAGTTTTTTGAAGTGAGACTTGTATATAACTTAAACTCATGTAAAAACTTAAAAAAGTTCACACAAAGATCATAAAATTGCAGGATTGAGCTCGTTGTGCCTCCTTGATGGTTTTTGTTGCAGTTTTTGCCCTTTCCTTGCCTACTCTACGTGTAGTTGTACCGGGACAGCTCTCTGTTCGCGTCAATTTTTCATGTAGCGGCGTGTAGATTCAATTTTTTTCATCTCCAGATTTCTCCCTAGTCATTTTTCAAGCTTTCTCTCAAGCTTTCAAGTGCCCCAATTGGAGTTGTGCTCTTCAGGTTATGACTAGTTCTCTATAGGGTTATGGCTATGGCAGCCTAGTGGGCAAATTGTATGCAGCTGATAGATTCGGAGGGCATGTATCTATAAATTGTGGAATTGATGTTGAAGTTGGGGTTTGTGTCATTCAATTTTGAAAGGGGAGGAGCTTGTCTACATATGCGTTGGTCGGCGTGTGCTGTAAATCCGTGCTTTGACAGGGTTTTGCTCCTATGTAACATAGTCTCTTGGGTGGGCGACGGCCAGTAAATTCCCAAGGGGGCTACTCTTGCTGGACTTGTGGTGTTTCAAAGGGATTGTGAAAAGCTTTTGGTGTCTTGTAGTTCTCTTTTCACGCTCTTGGGTGACATCGCTATAGAGGTATTTCAGTTTGCTTGTTTCCCTACAACGTCTCTAATGCCATGGTACGTAGAGCCATCATGATAATTAATATTTTTAAATTTTTTATTTGATTTGTTGAAAGCATCTCTGAGGCCATGGTACAAAAATCCATGATGATGATTACTATTTTAAAGTTTTTATTTGACTTGTTGAAAGTGTCTCTGATGCCATGATACGTAAATCCATGATCATGATTACTGCTATTGTTTACAACATTAAAATCATAGTAAGTAGCATCAAGTAGCATCGTGAACCGTCTCAAAGTACATTGTTGTGCATTATCATTCTGTCTGGTATGAAGTACACAAAAGCACCATAATGGTTGAACAGTCTCCAAGTGACTAGATGATTGCAAACATTCGTACCAAAGGGCTCAACGAGTCAAGATTCATCCTCTTGCGCTCGGAGCTTGGAGTTGCTTCAACCTCACTCTTTCTAGATTACCTTCTCTGCTATTATGTTAGCCTTGTACATATGATATTGTAATCATATAGGTACCATGCACTATGCATGCTCCACACTTGCACACTGTGATCTCTTAGTCACTTATATATTTGAACATAGATACACATTTCACTTTCACATCATCATCGTTGGTTCATATTTTCACATTTGTATAGGGGCTTGGGTTTTTCCCTTGAATTCTTCCCAAGGGTTTTTTAATCCAAATCTAGAGACCTTGTTTGAGTGGGGGTGTTGGAGATATATATGGCTCTACTCAACTTGGTCTCACCTATATAAATTTATATCTTGTCCTCAATATAAATCAATCTTTGGGAGCATACATGATGTGTCTCTTGTCTCTCCTCTCTCTCTCTCTCTCTCTCTCTCTCTCTCTCTCTCTCTCTCTCTGTCTACATCTCAACACTCGATCCGTGGCGGGTCAGGGTGCACGAAATCGATAAAGAGGCCAAGCCCTAGCTCGCGTGACACAATCATCTGCAAGCCCCAAACAATGAGAACACATATATAGTGAGGACTCCTAGCTATATATAGCATAAGTGTGGGCTGCTTGATGTGATTTTTATCCTCTTGACAATAGCAAATCAAGAAAAATATCGAGATGTAAAGGTTGGAAAAAATCACATCACATTGTCCTTAGAGATAGTTTGCGACGGCGCTCTAAAGACGGCAGAGAAACAAATAATGATGCCACGTGTACATATGACAAGAATGCAATGTGCGCACATAAACACAAGAAGACACACAAATGCTACAAAACATTAGTGTTGCATAGTCACAACTGCAAAATCCCTACCGACGAGAATGATGAGGAGGGTGCAATAGGATGATAACAACCATAGCACCAATGGAGATGAGGGTGCAATAAGACGATAACAACCATATCACCAATGACGAGGGTGTATTCAATCCATAGCATCAATGACGACGACGATGCATGCAAGCATAGAACCAACAACGATGAGGTTGCAATAAGACGATAGCATTATGAAATACCAATTACATGGGTGAAATAGGATGATAGCAACCATAGTGCCATGGAATATCCATTATAAGCATCAAGGTCTCTGCCACAAGACACAAGGCTCCGTGATCTTTGATAAATGAAAGATGTTCTATCACATCATCAAGAAATGAATTAGTAAAGTCATGATGTATAAAGAATAAGTGTCAAACTGCATGAATGATGAGGCAGTAATCAATCATGTACTTAATGATGCACATCAGATGACATTTTTATGAGTTTAAAAACAATGCTCGTTAAACAACGTTGGGATAGGGGAAAAGGGAACAACACCCGGTACACAATATACCTGCCTCTCTATAGCCCAGGGATCAACCTGCACCCCTACCCATACAGAAACTCACACGTTAACACGCTATCTGGAACGACTACTGCATACATCCAGTCTCAGACAACCCCGAGAATGACTATCCAATCCCGATCGATATACAAACACGTCCCAAGATTGCTAGCATGTGAATACAAGTGCCCGTACAAGCTAGCATCCCCTTGGCAGACACCAGATGCAGATGGAACCCACTCACACACTCACACAAAAATCACTTACATGCACCACGCAGAGATAGACACAAGGGCGAGAAAGTATATTTGACACCAATTCGAGAGTAGAGTGGGGAGATATCACAGCAAAATCCTTCAAAAGAAGATGTAGAATGACGGTCGCTTCTTCTTGCAGTTGGCCATTCCCGTCTCTTACACCCAAGGATTATCCCCTTCTTCTGTGCTGCTCCGCCCTCTCTCTTCAGCTCAGCCCGCTTGCTATGGCCATCTCTTCTTGCTTCTCTTCTCGTTGCTCCTTGATGCGCCCTCTACCCTTTGCGGAGTCTGGCATCTCGGCTCCCCGGCACCTCTTGGTCCTCCTGTAATCCACGCTCTTCTACAGATCACTGGCCGCTTCGCCTTCCATCGGTGATGCCGCCCCTTATTCTCCTTTGTAGCAGCCCTCTGTCAACTCATGGTGTACTTCCGCTTTGCAGCTCCCGATACCTGCATACAGCACCGCCCCTTGGTGGCTTTCCCTTGTTGCTGGTCGGACTGGACCTTACCCTCTCCCAGCTCAACCCACGGGCCTCTCTGTCGTACTGCTTGCCACCCAGTTGGCAGCGCTTGCGGCCTCTGCTTTGATCACCGGCTCGGCGAGCACCTTTCAACGTCCATTCCCTTGACTGCTCCAGACCGTTCTTGGCTATGGAGCCGCCCCCTTCAACTAGCCATGCAGTTCGCGGCACTGTTTGGTGCACCCTCTCATGGATCTCTCCCGCTCTGTCCGCAGACCCTTGAGACTATACTCTCCTCACATACAGTTAACACCCTCCTTTGATGCTCCGCTGTCGACCTCCCGTTATTGGCTGCCTTCTTGAGCAGCCACCCTTCTACGCAGGCCCCGAGCTCCGGGCCTTCTCGTGTGAAGTCTGGCCCTCACGGGTTCTCTCTATACACACCTGCCTTGCTCTTCACTTTCTTGAGCCGCCCCCTCTCGAACTGTCCTCCTCGGCCGCCCTTGCATGGCTCCCTCTTCAACTGGCAACGTGTCCACCTCTGTGATGGCCGCCTCCACTGTCATGGTACACCCCGTGGCTCCTATCTCCTTGCGCTGACTTGCAGCCGCCCCTCCTTTCATGCAACTGGCGGCCCCTGGCTCCTTCGTCCACTGCACAAGGCCTCACTTTCCCTTCGAGCACTGCTGTCGACCACCATTGTTTTGCAAGCCTTTAAAAAAGCATCTTTCTTCTTTTTTTTAAAAAAAAATCTTTGACTTGGCGGCCATCTCCATGCTTGCAATTGATTTCAAGAGATGGAGAGAACAAACGGCCTTCTGCACCACTCGTCTGATACTACTCTCTGCCATTGTAAAGAGAACTTCCTATCTAACCCAAGCGACCATGTATCACACAAGGGCCGTGAAAAGGACCGCTTCTTGAACCATCAATAAGCGAATATAGTCTCGTCCACACAATAGATCTTCAAGCTCAAAAAACATCGAACTTGCCGAGCTCGAGCAATCGTTTTGCATCCATTACGACACCTTCTGACGGAAAGATCCGCTGATCTTTAGCATCGTTGAGCACTTTGACCATCAAAGCTTCTGAACCATATCTGACCAATTAAAAGCCACATTTGGCATACACATCACAATGGTACCTGTTTCAAGCTGCACCTAGCAACTGTCAAAGCCTTCTGACATCCTCCTACATGTTGTCACATACCTTCTGCTAGCTATTCCAGGGGTCGTCACTTTGTGGGTGTACCAACGTTTAAGGCTCTCACAATTATCTTTTCTTATCAAATTTGATGTGATGATTGTTTTTAAAAAAATAGCAAAATAACGGAAAAAAAACGTTGAGGCTCATGCAACTTAAGACGACTCAATGAGGAGGTTAATAATTCTTGCAGGTCTTTGGGTCACCAATAATAGGCTTATTAACTCAAGAGGACTAGACATGAATCTCTTAAGTCGGCATGGGGCAGCCACTATAGCCGCAAGTCAAATCCACAACAGAATAGTGCCCGATGATGGTAATCGCGTGCTTCTCACGAAGCAATAGAGGTGTCCCTCTACCTCCATAATATTAGCCCTCGACGCATTGTATTCTCTTAAAATAGCATCAAAGTAAAAAATAGGATTCTATTTAAAATAAAGAAAAGTAATAATAATAGGGCTATCAATGCTTTTAGCAGGGATTTTACACACGAAACATGTCACCTGACTTCGACTAAAGTAAAAGTTGTCAACAACACTTTGGTTTTCAAAGGTTACATCACTTTTCACAGGGCGAGTTTGTGGACGAGCATCGGTAGACGTGCTTGGTGGCTCTTTAGGAGGCACAATGTCTCCTCATGATAGGAGGGGGGATGATTATGATTGAGAAAAATATTGAAGAAAGAAAGTACAAATACATCTTAAAGCATTTCCATTCTCATCGCAATAGAGTTGGGCAAGATGTAGTTGTTGTTGTACGATCTCATAGCTCTAGCATTATTTGCAGGTTTATAGGCAACAAGGATGCTACAACAGGTAATATCTAATACGAAGGCATACCAACAACATTAAAGGTGCTACGTATCTAAGCTATATAAAGCGTTATGTATCTAGTACTGACATCAACCAAATATAGAGCAATTAGATACATAGCGATTATTGATGCTCTATTTTTGGCATCACTCAAATATAGAGTGGGCAGCAAGAGGGCGGCACACTTCGACTGCGTTTTCCGCCACCTCTGCTCGCTGAAGAGGATGACTCCCTTAGGTCTTACGATCGCCAGCAAGAAGTGAACATCTCCTTGCAACACCTAAAATAATATCGCTCACGAGCAAAGAGGGTGCACATAGTCCAGTTGACTGTAAATACTTGTATGTCACAATATTCTTAAGCTCATAATTGTATCACATAGGTTTGAGATGCCTATCACTCCTAGGACAAGCACGAACTTAACTAGTTGCAAAACCATATACCATAACTATACACGCTCATCAATAGAACTAATTACAAAACCTAGAACATATTCATGCTTAGTTTCATCGTCTCAAAGGGGATCCTTTCTAGGTGTCTACATCTCTAGTTGTGGGGATGCTAGGAGGATATATTTCTCAGAAAGTTAGCACGTCCATGCTCACGCACTAAACACCCATTTCAAGAATAAATAAAGTGTCTCTCATTAAACAAACAAAAACAAACAAAAATACGGCTTTTTTGTGTCTTGAATTATAAAGATGCTTTGCGGCCCAGATCGACTATGAATCATAGAAGTGCTATTTATGAATCAGGTTGAGAAAAGGTCGACCGTCTACTCAATGAGGACAACACCATCTAGTGGATTAAAAGATCTCTGATACCATGTTGAAGATAGATGCGACACAAGACGAGGGAGAAGAGAGAGAGATGACACAATCACCTGCAATCCCCAAAGTGTGTGTAAAGCACACACTGAGTACACATATATAGTGGGGACTCTTAGCTATATATAGCATAAGTGTGGGCTCTCTATATAGCTCCAACAATTCTGTAGCTCCTAAAGATATATATATTTATGTACATTGATTTTGTTTGGAAGCAACACTACTACACATGAGAGTGAAGATTCAGAATAAGGATATATTTACTTGTATTTTGGCCATGCTTTATGACCTAATGTTTAGAGGTAGAGAATCTCGGAGGGTGCACTATGTAATGATGTTAATGTATAACATGAGTTCAAAAGGAGGGGTTTTAAAATGCAACAATTTTAGTCAATGTACAAGAGATACATTAAAATAAAGTGTCTTTATATTCAATTTTGAAAAAAATTTATAAAATAAGGGGTCATTTTATTCATTCAAACATATTAAAAGAGGGATTTTTTAAATACTCCGCAAACGCACATTATATAGGAGGGTACTTAACGGTGAACCCCGAAGTAGAGAACAGAGATTGTGGACACAAAGATACATCCACAATGTCTCCTACACTACAAGAGGTTGTGTGCTCTTGTGACGCTGTTAGCGACGAAAATACACTGGGTTTTTATAACCCCCGGCGTCGCTAAAACCGTCGCTAATAGCGTCGCTACGAGAGCGTCGCTATATGCGTCGCTATATAGAGACGCTCATAGCGACGTTTACACAGAAGTTTATAGCGACGCTCATATCGATGCTACAGAGCCATAAATAGCGACGGTTATAGCGACGCGCGAGAGTTTAGAATATAAGGAGCCAGTCACCAAATATATTTTTTGGACTATCCACTCGTTCCAATTTAGAATAACGTAAGAATAAGAAGAAGAAGCCGTGAATTTTTTTTAATATGATTGAGAGAGAGAAGGGGGGGGGGGGGTAAACCCTAATACTAACCATGCCGCCGCGAGAACTGAGAATGTCCATCAGGGCGTTTAAGCCCTTCCTGCCTGCGTACTCGTGCTCGTACGGTGTGGGATCACGTCCTGTCATCGACCACTGTCAAAACATACAAAGATTTCATTATGTTAGAATTAAAAAACTCATAAACCCTAAACTATCGAACATAACGAGCAATGCGAAAACACTTACAAAATCGGCCTCAAATGATGCCCATCCACCGCTCCCCAAGTGGTGCGAGCTCCCTGCCTCTACTCGCGCTCTGGCGGCATCCTTTTGTTGCTTCCACTTGTCGGGATTCTCGCGCGTTGCTTTCTTCGCATTCTTCCAATCTTCTTTGGCCAGCCAATCTGGCCTGTTCCACCCATGCTTGATTGCTTTTTGCACTTCGGAACGCTTGTGTTTGCAGTATTCGCCCATTCGAATCTCCATCAGGTCTTCATTGAAGCGCTGATCCCGTGTTGGAACGGGAAACTCATCATGAAGTATGCTGATGACTCTGTCTTTTAAATCACTTGGTACTTCACTCCATTTGTTTAGTATGTAGTGTCTAAACAACTGAGAGCAAAGACCACGCATGCGCGAGATCACCTTCTTGCCGTCATCATCCATGATGATACCGCCGCTAAAGTCGATGGAGTAAGGCAAGCCCTCTGGCCGGTGACGCGTGAACCTGGGTGTCCCGGCAGGGGTCTCTAGCGGCGTGTCGATGGGGGTATAGACGTCAGGTGTCTCCACCGGCGTTTGGGCCCCGAAGTGAGGAGTGTCGAGTGGGGTGGCTCCTGGCGGAGTAGGTAGAGGTGTGTAGCTGCTAGGAACAGTCAACCGCGTAAAACCTGGCATAGATGGCGATGATGTGGCTGGTGTGGGGGTGGGCAAAGAAGGGGAGGGTAAAGAGCCTCGTCGAACACGAGGCGGTGTGGAGGCATCGGCGGCGGAATCCCCACAACAACCGCCATCGCCACCACTAGAGCGCCGGTGTCTAGACGAGTGTGAAGATCGTCTCGTCAACACCGAAGCTTCGGAGCACGCCGAATGCTCCGAAAGAGAGGGAGATGCGGATGGAGTAGGAACGCGCGATGATGCGCCAGAGCGATGACGCTCCACGTACCACTGTCTCTGCTGCATGCACCCCATATAGAGTAGTAGCATCTTGATGCTCGTCTGGCACCACCGCAGCGGCTTCTGATTGAGCATCTTCTGTGATCTCCTCCATTGATGCCGTTGTGATTGGCACATGGTAGTCTTCATACGTCCTTGCACTACGAGGGGCTACCTCTATGACGTACCACCACTTTGATGTAGACTTTGTAGGATGAAATATTACCTGCCAGAGCCATATAACTTACATGAGAGCTTTCAAGCACATAACTTGTAAAAGGGGGATGTTAACCATATACATACTTACTTGTTCACAATGCTCGGGTAGTACGAAAGTGTCTCTTAGGTCAGTCCATTTCTTAGTAGAATCCACCTCAAGAAAACCAGACTCTCCTCTACGCACAGTAGCGTTGCGACCCTCCATGATTATCTTGAACCATTGCACGTCGAACAAGTCGACAAAAATTCCTCTATAATCGATCCTCAAAATCTCTTGTAGCGTGCCGAAGTAAGTGAGTTCCGCCACCACAGGATCTGCATCAGAGGAACGTCGTCGACTAGACTGTTCAAATTTTGCCATGATTCCACAATGAACAAAGATTATGAGTGGCCGTTCAAACGTTTAGAAATAAAGTCACTAGCTAGTCGTACATTGCAAACTTACCTTGGTCGCGCAACCCCGAGAGTACTCCCACTCTTCCTCAGTCACTTCGTTACCGCATTGTTGTGCGCTTTTCAATTGGTTGTGCAACCATCTTAAGCTCATGAATGTTGGTAGGCTCTCCAGACCCGTCGGATAGTGCATCGGTGGTCGTCTTCCCCGTCTCCACTCGATTCGTGCCCTTTGTCGCTCTAGCTTTGCATCCTCATATTGAGAAATCCACTTTTGCATCACTGGATTGTGAAGCATGCAAAATCGGTTGATTTTAGCCTCTAGATCTTCCGTCATCTTCTTCTCAACACCGAGATTGCACATGACAATCCCAGATATGCGCTCATCATCTATGGTTCGCCATAGCGTGTCCCGGGATTTATCAAATCCGTCTAGCCACTCTCCAATGTACACTAGGGACTCTGATACCAACCAACCTTCTGCCATGCTACCCTCCGGACGTGCCTTTTGACGCACATATCCCTTAAGCGTTTTCATGAAATGTTCTAAGAAGAACATCCATCTGGAATGAACTGTGCCAGCTATTTCCACCTCATCAACTATGTGAACAAGAAGATGCACCTGAATGGTTAGCATGGTAGTAGGAAAATGTTTCTCAAACATGCACACAAGCTCCGCAGCATTTAGTTTGGCGAATGGTATGGAGTCTACGTTGATCTCCTTTTGTGAGATCCATTGCACCAGCTTTGCAAGTTTGTAGATTGTGTTACGGATGTCGAGAGACAAACATCCCTCAATGGCAACCGGTAAAATAAACTGTAAAGTATGTGCAACAATGATATTAAAGTCCACTATGAACGTACCTGACACATTTTATGCCAATCGTGTGACTTCAAACCGGTAAGCTTTCCTTATTTAGTAAAACACGTTCGAAGCGAGTGCATTACGCCAGTGGGGGTCCGCAAAGATCGAATGGTCTCTTTTACTTTGCGTTCTTGGGCTCCTGTGAAAATCCATGGTGCTTTAGGGAGTTTTATCGATCCATCAGACGGTGTTTGCGGCCAATATTGCTCCATACGATCCACATTTCTAAGGTCAACTGTGGCTCCCAAAGTATCTTTCTTGCCGGTCAGATGGTCCCATAGTAGATTACCCACATTCTTGAATATGTGCATTGGATCGAGCAAGTGATTGATCATGAGTCGGGGCCAGTATGGTAACTCGTACCATAGAGATAGTCTCTTCATCCCTGGAGGCAATCCGTCATCGCACATCTCCTTCTGCTCTAACCATGCTTGTGCAGACATCCTTGGTGGCTCTCTTCCCAAAAAGCCGTCGCGTAACACATGATTCTGTGGAAGATACGCTTGATGACCTTCGTAGATTTGCTTCTTCAGTGAGGGCGCCCTACGTGCATTCAGTCTAGGTCCACATGTGACACATGCTCTGTATCCGCTTGTTTGAAGCCCTGCATGTTGAGAGATAGGTGTTTCGGTTGGACGGTCCCACATCCTCGTCACTACTCATAATGAGGATAAAAATCTTATAACCTGCACAACAAATTTAATATTCTATTGCCATTCTTCGTCTTATCTCTCTCTCTCTCTCTCTCTCTCTCTCTCTCTCTCTCTCTCTACCTCACATTCTCTAGTCATGTCCAATCCCCGCACACCTCGGTCTAGAGGTGCACGGAGATCAGAACCACCGGGTTATAATCTCGTCTTTATTGGTCAATACCTATATTTGTGGGTACAAGAAATCTACAGACCCACGTCTACATGATACTGCATGTAGTGGACAAAACCCCTTTGCCTCTTCTCTAGCTGTAGCACTTGACAACATCTTAACATCTTTTCACAGTAGATCTTTTCACTGTTCGTCTAACTCTAAACCCTAAACCGTAAGTAATTCTTGCTTGGACTCGATCTAACGTAAATAAGCGTAAATCTAAATAAACGTAAATATAACTAAAAATAAACCTAAATCTAATTTAACGTAAGTCTACATCTAACCTAATCTTTAACGTCTTTTGGGATAGTTTCCTACGACGTTAAAACTATCTTCTTCTTGTGTATGTGTGTGTGTGTGTGGGTAAACCTAAATAAACCTAAGTCTAATCTAATATAACATAAATCTAAATCTAACGTAAATTATGTTATATTAAAAACAAAGAACTAAACTAACAGGAATTATAAGAACCTTAAAACTGATTTAACACATAATTTTTCACATAACTCGGCAAGAGTTGGCATTCTCATCACTAAAGATGTGAGAGTTAACTTCCGGCGGCGACGCTGCCTCATCTCCATCCACATCTGACGACAACAATTGGCCCTTTGGACCGTTCTTGCTCTTGTTACTAACTTTGAAGTTGATGTTGAATGACTAAAGGTTGTCTAGATGGTCATTGTCGGGGATGTAGTGACTCTTGCCGCCCAGAAGATCCACCTTCTTCCCTATCTTCTGAAGACATTTCACTAGTACTTTTGGATCGACGGAGCCCACCATGAGTGAAGGCAGCAATACCCTATATTCCATTGAGGGCTTTCTTCACCCGCTTCATGCAGGCATCGTAGTCTATGGAGACCTAAATCTAATCTAATATAACGTAAATCTAAATCTAGCATAAATAAACGTAAATCTAACTAAAAATAAACCTAAATCTAATCTAATTTAACTTAAATAAACCTAAATCTAATTTAACGTAAGTATACATCTAACCTAATCTTTAACGTCTTTTAGGATAGTTTCCTACGACGTTATAACTCTCTTCTTCATGTGTGTGTGCGCGTGTGTGGATGTGTGTGCCAATAAAAAGAGATAAATGGTATAACCTTTCTATCAACCATGCCAAGTATGATAGATTGGTTATGCCATTTCCCTCTTGAATAATAGGTCTTGAGTTCAACTCCTCGTTGGCTAGATCTTTAGGTCTTTTAATTTCAATTAGTTTCCTACGACGTTAAATTAGTTTCTCTCTCTTTCTCTCTCAATATATGTGCGTTTTTTTTTAATGCATGTTTTCTCTCTCTTTTCCTCTCTCAATGTGTGATCCTATGATGAGAACAATCAACGAATATGGGTGAGAGATATAGGTGAGAGAGATACAATCCTATAAAAATAAGAATGAAACTGAAATTGTTGAGCCGTATAGATGCTTGTCCGTGAGAGAGAGAAATCATGAATGAAGAGACGTTTTCCAAACTTCAAATCCATTTCTTTTTTGTATTTTCAATATGTGCTAAGAATCAATTATTTGAGACAGATTAGACTCTGAAAACTAAAAAAAATACAGCAACTGGAAACTTGTATCTAAATCGGGAAAACAGGAGCCCACTCAAAAGCCAAGGGACTCGGGAGACGAGAGAGAGAGAGAGGGGAGAGCTTACTTGGATCGGTGAGGACAAGGTGGGTGACAACTTCCCCGATCTCGGCACAGGGAATGCCTTGCGGTTACAAATATGTATGCCAATAAATGTTTGTGGCATACGCACTATGGTAGTAAAGACTAAACGGGAAGACGCATGAGCCCCGGCCAAACCAGTGATTGATGGCGGCACAAAGTGGAGCGGTAGTGGGCTGAGAACTGTCAACTATGGCGGGATCTGGGGCGCTGGAATCAGGGCCACCGTGGCCGTGGGGATGGTGGTGGTAGTCTTTTTCGACAGGAAGTACACCGTCCGGCTCAGGTGAGCACACGAAGATCTTCAAGCGCTGCAGCTACAGCCGTGGTGTATCGGGGAGAGGCAGACACCAGGCCCTGGTGGCGGGATCAGGCGGAAGGTCGTCATCCATATCGGCCTGCCTGCAACCGGAAAGAATATAGCGCAGTTTACCGACTTAATCTGCACTACCAAATTAATGTCAAGCAAGCAAGCCATTAGACACAGTACGTCGCGTTATCAAATAAATAAATATTGCAACAGCGTTAATAGTCTGGCATCCATAAATTAAAAACAGTATCGTTATGGGAGGAAGATCATAAAACGCACCCCGCCGCAGCGGCTGCGGCTGCTGCGTCTGGGCCCGGAGCACCGCCACCACCACTGATCCATGATTAGTTACGCGCCTGAATTTTTGTCCTTAGCTACTGACTGAATAAAATGCCATAAAAAGTGGCCTTTATATGCACCAAGAATATTTTGTAGGGTTTTCTCACCTTCGATCTAGCTTTCTTATATAGTGGTTGATTGTCACCATTACTATCTAACAATAGCAATGATGCCATATGCTTGCTCTGTTGTTATGCCTTCATTTTCCTTCTTGCTATGTGCGTATATTGTGGAGAAGTTTTATACCAACTCTATATCGGCATGTTCTCGATGTTCCTTTGTTGTGTGAGTGACTTGAGGGTACTACTTAGTTTCGAGCGGGTTGCAATGTATGATCATGGTGATGCAATGAGCTCCAAGCTACTAGCCTAGTATAAGTGGTACAAGTTGCAATAGCATCCATGACGCAAAGACTCACATGTCACACGAACAGAATAATAGAGATAGACAGCAAAAGATAGAGAAAGAGATCTTTGTACACTTGAATTTTTGCAGAGTTTTGATACAACAAATGAGCAAAAAAAACAATGGGCGCACTCCGTTGTACGGAGCTCGAACCTCCCGACCACCCCCGAGCTTCAGTCCGCTTGCATGCAACGTCTCACTCGCACTCGCACTCGCACTCGCACTCACAGAAGAGGAGATCAGTGAGTGAATCGCCAAATGCACTATCCGTTGTGCTTTTATCCTTCTTTTCCTCGAAAAGCCTACGACTTCTCAAAATAGCCGGTTTTAAGACATTCGATCAACTCGATTTTCGCACCAAGTATACCTGCGAGAATAAGATAAGAACGTGATCGCTAAGCGATCTGTAAAGGTTAGATTTTTATCATGACACTTTACACAGATCCTGTTTCACACATTGATTTCTGCATCACCTACAAAATAGCCAAAAGAACATACTCGTGCAACCAATTCAACATGATAATCAAAGTAAAAAACATAATTATATACCTTCATAATCTCAATTTCAATAGTCCACCATGAAGAAACAAATCCTCTTCTTGGTTGATAGCAGGGAGAGCTGTATGATGTTGTATGTGTGTCTGTCCCTGTGTATACTACACTGCTGCCGCCTTCTGTTTCTTTTTATCATAACTTTTATAAACTAACTCATAACAGAGCAATCCAGGTACATGAAAGTTGCTGGTGCATTAGTCAAACCAAAAGCAAGAACTGTAAATTCATAATGTCCATAATGTGTACGAAAAGCAGTCTTTGGAATATCCTCGGCCTTAATGCGGATTTGATGGTAGCCAGAACGAAGGCCGACCTTTGAAAATATTGTGGCACCACTCAAATGGCTAAGCAATTCATCTATGTGAGGAAGAGGATATTTGTTCTTAACGGTCTGTTTGTTTAATCCCCTGTAGTCAATGCATAGCCTATATGTACCATCCTTTTCCTTTTGGAATAACACAGGACTACCCCAAGGAGATACACTAGGTTTAATGAAACCTTTTTTCAAAATATCATCAAGTTGTATCTTGAGCTCTTTAAGCTCATCAATATTGAATCTGTATGGAGCTCTTGAATAAGGTGTTGCTCCTTGATATAGATCTATAGTCTACTGCTCTAGGCGGAGGCATACCAGGAAGATCGTTCGGAAACACATCCTTAAATTCATGTAAGAGATCCTCTATAAATTTTGGATTTGTCTCTTTCTGTTTATCCCCAGATTTTTCTTTAATCTCATTAGCAAACACAAGAAACGTCACATACTCTTATCTAAGTCACCTTATCAATTCCATGGCCAAAGTCTAGATTTAGAATCTCTTTCTTTCCACGAAGAGTGTGACTTATCATCATCAGATGATTAAAGATATATTTTTCTTTCTTAACAATCATTCAAAACATGATTTTCAATCATCTAATTGATACCAATGATAACATCATGCATATCAATGTTTATGATATAGAAATCATCTTTATGCTTCCGACTCTTCAAAGAAAAAAAATAAATTTTCTACTAACTCTTTCGTGAAACTATTATTACCACTAGTTAAGTCCACAACTCTTTTAACTTCTCGATTTAATTTCAAGTTTAATTTCTCCATCAATTTAGACGATAAGAAGCAATGAATACTATCCAAATCAATTAAGAAATTCAAATTTAAATCTCAACTTTTATGCATAAATTCGATCACAAAATCTTTCAAAGAACGTATCAAAGACATAAAACATCACAAAGAAGGGGTAGATGACTTAACTTTATCGTACGCATCGCCAAAAGTCTCCAATTGAGCCATCTTGGTACGTATTGTCTTATCGGTCACCTTGCTCGAGCATTCGAAAGTCTGGTGATTGTGTTCTCGATATTGAAAGTATAATCCAAATCTTAATCCACGCTTCTAAATCTCCGTATATCTTTCTTATGCCATCAAACTCTTTAAGCTTAGCCTTCATTAAAAATGATTTGGTTGTCGCTTCTCCCATATCGTCATCGTTTCTTTTTCGCGTTGATGACCTCTACGTACACCACCACCGTTCCCACCATCACCACTATCACCACCGCTAGGTGCCTCAGTGCTGCCACGATGATTATTATTTCCTGGTGGAGTAGTATGGTTTTCGCCTTCATGTTTGCCATCAAGGTCCACATAGATATCAGGCTCTTGTGCTGCTTTGCCCCGTAGAGCCTCAACACGCTCCCGATTTTCTTATTCCAGATCTTCTTGTAGTCGCCGAATTAGGTCTTCTTGCTCCTTCATTCTCCTCTCGTATCCTTCCATGTCTAGAATCAACCGCTTGCTCTGATACCAATTGTCACAGGAACAGAATAATAGAGATAGGCAGCAAAAGATAGAGAAAGAGATCTTTGTACAGTTGAATTTTTACAGAGTTTTGATACAACAGATGAGCAATAAAAAATATGGGTGCACTCCGTTGTATGGAGCTCGAACCTCCCGACCACCCCCGAGCTTCAGTCCGCTTGCATGCAGCGTCTCACTCGCACTTGCACTCGCACTCGCACTCACACTCGCAATCGCACTCGCACTCGCAGAAGAGGAGATCTATGAATGAATCCCCAAATGCACTATCCGTTGTGCTTTTATCCTTCTTTTCCTCGAAAAGCCTGCGACTTCTCAAAATAGCCGGTTTTAAGACATTCGATCAACTCGATTTTCGCACCAAGTATACCTGCGAGAATAAGATAAGAACGTGATCGTTAAGCGATCCCTAAAGGTTAGATTTTTATCATGACACTTTACACAGATCCTGTTTCACACATTGATTTCTACATCACCTACAAAATAGCCAAAGAACATACTCGTGCAACCAATTCAACATGATAATCAAAGTAAAAAACATAATTATATACCTTCATAATCTCAATTTCAATAGTCCACCATGAAGAAAGAAATCCACTTCTTGGTTGATAGCAGGGAGAGTTGTATGATGTTGTATGTGTGTCTGTCCCTGTGTATACTACATTGCTGCTGCCTTCTGTTTGTTTTTATCATAAATTTTATAAACTAGCTCAGAACAGAGAAATCTAGGTACTCAAAACGACGGGAATAGGTTTGGTCTACAAGGCAAAGCGGACAGAATTGCAAAAAACGTCTTTCTTTGGCTGAAAACGCAATTTTTAGATCGCGACTCATAAAACATCTATTTTTGGGCCTCCACTACTTTTTCATCTTATTTTTAACCTACCCATGCATTTTAAGCTAAAACACATAAATATAAAACACTGATATTAATAAAAATCTCAATTTTACTGTTCATAAACAAACTATCTGTTATTCATTAATTTTTATGAAATACGTCTTTAATGTATTATTTAAAAAAGAGAATATATGTTCTCTTTTATTATCTCAAACTCATTCATATAAGCTCTATTTAATAAACTATTCAACAATCTTTCAAATCGTGCTAAACGAAAGATATGCCCTACTACATTCTTTTTGACTTTAAGAACTTCAAAAATTAGTCCTATTACATCACATCTCTTTTCACCTTGCAATTGATTTCACCATGCATGGAAAATGACTAGTAACAAATACGATCGTCAAAATAACAAAAGAAAATGGAGACACAATAAGAAAAATAAATGTTTTTCTGGTACTTTAAACAAGAAGGTGCTTTGGGCTATGGTCTCCTTGTAACTATTGGAGCTATGTATAGAGCTCACCCTCAAACTATATATAGGTAGAGGTCCCCACTATATCTGTACACTCATTGTGTAGAGTATGCACACTTTGGGGCTTGCAGATGGTGTCATCTTGTGTCTCGTCTCCCTTTCATCTCAGCTTCTCTCTTATCTTTGCTCGTTGAGCTGCTCTATCTCCCTCTAGTTCAACATGGTATCAAAGCATACAACCGATTGTGTTGGTTTGAAGATACACATTGTTGCCCAGAATATGTAATAAAAATGGACTATGAACATTGAGAATATCCGAGTTTAGAAAACTATAGTGAGCATTTTTTTGAGAATACTTTGAGAAAATAGAGGTGGATATGATTAGAGGTAGCAACATAACCATTATACTTAATTAACTTGGCATGAACAATACTTTGCAAGAGAGAGAATTAGAGAGCTTCATCATAGTTGAGGACCGGATTTATATGGACTTGGTCCCCCTCCAAAAAGCTTTTGTATTATAGCTTCTCCCATAAAGAGAGACTTGGTACAATACAAGCTTTGTGTTCCTTGAGACCTTGATGGTGCAATGAAGATAGAGAGCTTCATGTGCCACAATTACGCCCATAACTTAGCTAAATGAAAGAGTTAACTTCTCCATGGTCTTGGCCTCAAGACCTCAAACACCTTCAAAGGTGAAGAGAGCTAGCACGGATTGAGGGTAGGGAACAACAATAATAAGTTACCTTACGAGAAAGAAATAGTGTTCTCTCATACCATTACTCATAGAGCTTAGCATAGCATAGTAGCATACTAATGGAGTTGAAGAAGATAACTAGCATAGCATTGAAGCATGGTTCTTGGTTGGATTTGCATTCCATAGCCAAGAGTGTTGGTGTAGGCTCTCAACTTCTCAAGCTTAGAGATTAAGGAGATGGAGTTCTTGGACTTTCACAAAGTGAGAAAGATCCATAAGAACATGTCTATATTCTAGCTCTTGCTCCAGTTTATTCTCCCACATTAGATGATTAGTTTAATATGATAAAATCATTTTGGCTAGTTAGATATTAGATTTTATTACAAAATAGGTAGATAAGATGTAGATAAGTATGTTTTTGATGAGTGTGCTCTTACACTCATCTCGTTAATATGGAACGTGCCCGTGAAGGACACAAGGATTGCTCATAGTAGCTATGCAGTTAAGAAAATTTTCAATATTTGGTTTCTTTAGTGTCTCCCACAAGATTTATCTCTTTTCATGTCAAATCATAATTTGATTCAAATGGCCAAATACTAAGTCTTCTCTCTCTTCCATTAAGAATTTAGCTTTTGTATTTATAAGGATGCAATTTTTTTTCGTTTTCTTACTGTATATTTATCTTGTAAGAGGTTGCAAGTGTTTATATTAGCCAATCATAAATCAATGTATAGTTTTCTAAGAGATTTTCCTTATGAATCCATTCTTCCATGGAGTCATATGTCTATAATTGACTGTTATGTAATTGGCTAGTAATTGTGGTAGTGCTTGGAGATGTACTCCAACAAATGGTAGAATGATTTTGTTAGTACCATGATGCCACGGTACATAAATCCATGATGATAATTACTATTTTAAAGTTTTTATTTGATTTGTTGAAAGCATTTTTGATGCCATGGTACGTACTTGGGGAGCTCACTCTGTAAAAATTGCATATAGACCACTACAAGAGGTTGTGTGCTCTTGTGACGTTGTTAGTGACGGAAATACACTGGGTTTTTATAACCCTCAGCATCGCTAAAACCGTCGCTAATAGCGTCGCTATATGCGTCGCTATGGGCATCCCTATAGCGACGCTTATATATGCATCGCTATAAGCGTCGCTATATAGAGACGCTCATAGCGACGGTTATAGCGACGTTTACACAGCAATCTAAAGCGACGCTCATAGCGACGCCACAAAGCCATAAATAGCGACGGTCATAGCGACGCCCAAGAGATTTTTTTTTTGGTGACAGGGCATTGAATGCCCTGCCACGCATCAACCATATTATACTTGATTCACTTTTTAAAAGAAGTGCAAGGGTAGATAATAGACCCAAAATAGTCACCCACAAGACGTATTGTTTGCAAAATTGACAATTGTACACATCATAGGAAAAATGAATTGATTGGAAAATGTAATTATGACAATTGTACAACATCATAGGCATAAAGAATTGATTGGCAAAATGAATTGATTGACAAATGTAATAATATACATGGTTCAAAAAGACGTATAAAATCCGTCTCATGATACATAAGCTATGAGAAACCCTAAACTAATGCTATCTAGCTACGGCTAAACTGACGTCGTCTATTCTGACGTCTTATCGCGTCCAAGCGGCGTATCTGTCGGATTCTGCAAAAAGAGACAATAAGACAGCTTTCTGTAAGTATAAACATATAACGAGATTTATAAAACAATACAAATGTTGAGCTTACTATATATGGCACCCAGGTCCCCTCTATATATACAACATCTCATGTGTGTATTCTACACACTTTGGGGTTCTATCTCTGTGCTCTCTCTCTCTTTCTCAACATGGTATCAGAGTAGTACGTTTTTTTGTTTTCGATTTCTCTCCTAATTGAAAGCGATTTTACAGAAGAGAGAGAGAAAGCGGTCTATAACTTTGCAGAAGAAAGTTTTTTCAAATTCTGCACCGATTTTGAGTTATCGTTCGCGGACGGCGTACATACCTGAAAAGCAACTTTCGCTTTTTGTTTTTGATTTTTCTGTTAATTGAAAACGATTTTGCAGAAACTACCCACCAAAGGGACGGGAATCTATGTGGTATACAACTTTGCAGAAGAAAGTTTTTTCAAATTCTGCACCGATTTTGAGTTATCGTTCGCGGACTGCGTACATACCTTAAAAGCAACTTTCGCTTTTTGTTTTTATTTTTTCTGCTAATTGAAAACGATTTTGCAGAAACTACTCATTGTAGGGACCGGAATCGATGTGGTCTACAACTTTGCAGAAGAAAGTTTTTTCAAATTCTGCACCGATTTTGAGTAATCGTTCGCGGACTGCGTACAAACCTGAAAAGCAACTTTCATTTTATGTTTTTGATTTTTCTCTTAATTGAAAACGATTTTGCAGAAACTATTCACGCGAGGCACCTGAATCAATGTGGTCTACAACTTTGCAAAAGGAAGTTTTTTCAAATTCTGCACCGATTTTGAGTTATTGTTCGCGGACTACGTACATACCTGAAAAGCAACTTTCGCTTTTTGTTTTTGATTTTTGTACCAATTGAAAACGATTTTGCAAAAACTACCTGCGTTATGCACTGGAATCGATGTGGTCTACAACTTTGCAGATGAAGAAACTAGTCGTCAACGGTATTGGAATTGATGTGGTCTACAACGTGATGAAAGTTTCTCTAAATTCTGCACCGATTTTGGGTTATCGTTTCGGACTGTGTACATGTTTGAAAAGCAAAATTTTACTTTTTGCTTTTGATTTTTCTCATAATTGAAAACTTTTCAATTATATTTTTTGTTCATCAATCATATATTTGTTACTGATGTAACTTTGCTGCAAAAGCCAGTTACATATCGTTCCGATTCACTCGAGCCGTTGATAATCATCCAAATTCTATCGAGCTACTATTGGTATATGATATTTTGTTATATGATATACTTGTTCATTGATTCTCGTATAAATATTCTTCTAGAGATATAGTATATGTCGTTTTATTGATAATTTCTCATTGATACCATAGTGATTTTGATGGTACCATGATGATGTTTTGTTAGTACTTTGGTCATGGTGATTTTCGTTGATACCATGATGATATTTCATTGATACCATGGTTATTCTCGGTGTTGCCATGATGATATTTCATTGATACCATGGTTATTCACGGTGTTGCCATGATGATATTTCGTTGATACCATGGTTATTCTCGGTGATGCCATGATGATATTTCGTTGCTACCATGGTTATTCTCGGTGATGCCATGATGATATTTCATTGATTCCATGGCGATTTTTGTTGATACTATGATGATGTTTCGTTGATACCATGGTTATTCTCGGTGATACCGTGATGTTGTTTTCGTTGATACCATGGTTATTCTCGGTGATGCCATGATGATATTTTGTTGATTCCATGGTGATTTTCGTTGATACCATGATGATTTATTCATTTTTATTGATACAATGATGATATTTTGTTAATACTTTGATGATACTCATTGATATCACTACGTTGATAAATGTCGTTTTATGTAGTATGTACATATGTCATTTGCATCACGTATCATGCATCTTGTACTTTTTATGTTCATACTTTATGTCCACATATGTTGTCGTGCGTATATATGTCGTCAAAAGAGTGGCGTCGCGAACCATCTCTTATGGCATTGTGAATGTAATTATTTCACTAACGATGTTGAGCTTATATGTGAAGCTACTCAATATATGGCTTCTCTATATATGGCACCCAGGTCCCCTCTATATATACAACATCTCATGTGTGTATTCTACACACTTTGGGGTTCTATCTCTGTGCTCTCTCTCTCTCTCTCTCTCAACAACAAAAAATAGAAAATAGTAAACCCTAATACTAACCATGCCGCCGCGAGAACTTAGAATGTCCATCAGGGCGTTTAAGCCCTTCCTGCCTGCGTACTCGCGCTCGTATGGTGTGGGATCACGTCCTGTCATCAACCACTGTCAAAACATACAAAGATTTCATTATGTTAGAATTAAAAAACCCATAAACCCTAAACTATCGAACATAAAGAGCAATGCAAAAATACTTACAAAATCGGCCTCAAATGATGCCCATCCACCGCTCCCCAAGTGGTGCGAGCTCCTTGCCTCTACTCGCGCTCTGGCTACATCCTTTTGTTGCTTCCACTTGTCGGGATTCTCGCGCACTGCTTTCTTCGCATTCTTCCAATCTTCTTTGGCCAGCCAATCTAGCCTGTTCCACCCGTGCTTAATTGCTTTTTGCACTTCGGAACGCTTGTGTTTGCAGTATTCGCGCATTCGAATCTTCATCAGGTCTTCATTGAAGCACTGATCCCGTGTTGGAACGGGAAACTCATCATGAAGTATGTTGATGACTCTGTCTTTTAAATCACTTGGTACTTCACTCCATTTGTTTAGTATGTAGTGTCTAAACAACTGAGAGCAAAGACCACGCATGCGCGAGATCACCTTCTTGCCGTCATCATCCATGATGATGCCGCCGCTGAAGTCGACGGAGTAAGGCAAGTCGACGTCAGGTGTCTCCACCGGAGTCTGGGCCCCGAAGCGAGGAGTGTTGAGTGGGGTGGCTCCTAGCGGAGTAGGTAGAGGTGTGAAGCTGCTAGGAACAGTAAGCCGCGCAAAACCTAGCGTAGATGGCGATGTTGTGGCTGGTGTGGGGGCGGGCAAAGAAGGGGAGGGTAAAGAGCCTCGTCGAACACGAGGCGGTGTGGAGGCATCGGCGGCGGAATCCCCACAACAACTGCCACCGCCACCACTAGAGCGCCGGTGCCTAGACGAGTGTGAAGATCGTCTCGTGGACACCGAAGCTGCGGAGCGCGCTGAATGCTCCAAAGGAGAGGGAGATGCAGATGGAGTAGGAATGCGCGATGATGCGCCAGAGCGATGACGCTCCACGTACCACTGTCTCTACTGCGGTGACAAAGAAGAAAGAAACTCCTCATCATCCATACCTGCATTAAACACACAAATATTTAAACTTAATATTGAATGAATAGAGTAGACAATGACGCAAAGACCATTAAATACAATGACGTAATGACGCATATAAATACAATGACGCAATGAATTGAGTGATAGAAGAGGCAAGTCGAAAACTCAGAATTTTCAATCAAAAGATGTGAGCGCGAGTAGAAAAGAGCGTTATACACCATGGAAGGTACTTAGAGAGCCAGAGCTTTTACAACACGGAGCAAAATGGTTCAAATACAATATTTGTGGCTTTAAGAGATCTCTCTCTCATCCTCGCATAACTCAGCATAACTTCCTATATCTATATAGAGCTCTCCGTTTAAACACATCTCCTCTGTTTCATTTTGTAGATCCTCTGCATGCACCCCATATAGAGTAGTAGCATCTTGATGCTCGTCTGGCACCACCGCAGCGGCTTCTGATTAAGCATCTTCTCTAATCTCCTCCATTGATTCCGCTGTGATTGACACATGGTAGCCTTCATACGTCCTTGCACTACGAGGGGCTACCTCTATGACGTACCACCAGTTTGATGTAGACTTTGTAGGATGAAATATTACTTGCCAGAGCCACATAACTTACTAGGGACTCTAATACCAGCCAACCTTCTGCCATGCTACCCTCCGGACGTGCCTTTTGACGCACATATCCCTTGAGCGTTTTCATGAAACTTTCTAAGAAGAACATCCATCTGGAATGTACTGTGCCAGCTCTTTCCACCTCATCAACTATGTGAACAAGAAGATGCACCTGAATGGTTAGCATGGTAGTAGGAAAATGTTTCTCAAACATGCACACAAGCTCCGCAATGTTTAGTTTGGCGAATGGTATGGAGTCTACGTTGATCTCCTTTTGTGAGATCCATTGCACCAGCTTCGCAAGTTTGTAGATTGTGTTACGGACGTCGAGAGACAAACATCCCTCAATGGCAACCAGTAAAATAAACTGTAAAGTACGTGCAGCAATGATATTAAAGTCCACATTTTATGCAATGAGATTAAAGTCCACTATGAACGTACCTGACACATTTTATGCCAATCGTGTGACTTCAAACCGGTAAGCTTTCCTTCTTTAGTAAAACACGTTCGGAGCGAGTGCATTACGCCAGTGGGGGTCCGCAAAGATCGAATGGTCTCTTTTACTTTGCGTTCTTGGGCTCCTGTGAAAATCCATGGTGCTTTAGGGAGTTTTATGGATCCATCAAACGCTGTTTGCGGCCAATATTTCTCCATACGATCCACATTTCTAAGGTCAACTCTGGCTCCCAAAGTATCTTTCTTGCCGGTCAGATGGTCCCATAGTAGATTACCCACATTCTTGAATATGTGCATTGGATCGAGCAAGTGATTGATCATGAGTCGGGGCCAGTATGGTAACTCGTACCATAGAGATAGTCTCTTCATCCCTGGGTGCAATCCTTCATCACACATCTCCTTCTGCTCTAACCATGCTTGTGTAGACATCCTCGGTGGCTCTCTTCCCAAAAAGCCGTCGCGTAACACATGAATCTCTGGAAGATACGCTTGATGACCTTCGTAGATTTGCTTCTTCAGTGAGGGCGCCCTACGTGTATTCAGTGTAGGTCCACATGTGACACATGCTCTGTATCCGCTTGTTTGAAGCTCTGCATGTATACACATGATAATAGATCAACTTGAGAAAAAACAAGATTTACAGTGTCTGAGTGAGGAGTGTAAATAAATCACCTGAGCATTCTGTTAGCCCGGGATAGTCATGCATGGTCCACATTAGAATGCCTCTGATCAAAGCATTCCGTCAACTTGTGTGTCGGCTCATATACACCACCTCTATGCCAATCCACAATTGTTGTAGCTCTTCCAGTAGTGGACGAAGATACACATCCATATTCTTCACTTTATATCGCTCTGGCACAATCAAGCTTAGCCATAGGTGCCCCTTCTTCGTAGTCAACCACGGGGGAATGTTGTAGTACTTAATAAGATAATTTTTGAACTTAATAAGATACCATTGGATAATCTTACTGTTGAGATATATATAGTATCTCTATATAGCACCCTGGTCCCCTCTATATAAACTCATCTTGTGTGATCAGTTGACACACTTTGGGGTTTGGATATATGGAGTCGTCTAGCTCTCTCTCTCTCTCTCTCTCTCTCTCTCTCTCTCTCTCTCTCTCTCTCTCATCTCTTGTCTCAGTTTTCCTCCCTCGTCAACATGGTATCAGAGCATGGGTCGCATGGACACACTTAGACACACTCGACAATCTTGAAAACCTTCGTCACAAGGAAGATGAGTTACTTTATTATTATTATTTTTGTACAAAAACATATGTTTTTCTGTTTGTTTAGTTCACTGCTCTTTTGTATGGGAGAAGAAAAAGCATTTAAGGAGATTTGTAGTCGGCATAACAATCTACAAAGAGTCATAGTTTTTCCATGCATGCAAGCTTATGTCAAAAAGCTGGTTTCTTTTTAGGGTTTTAGTAGATTGTTTTCTTGAAAAAGAAACACACCTCTAGGCCTAGTGTGAATGAGAAGCTAGCTTGAGCGCGAGAATGAATCTCCTTGAAGACGAGTGCCCCATTGTCGACGCCATGCTTCAACACACCGCTGTCGAGAAGCAGCTCTTCCCAGGTTTCCTAGTGGTTTCTATCCGGGTAGTGTTATTGTGAGTGTTATGCTTGTGTTGAACGCGACGAGAAAGAGGATTTGAGGGGGAGGCCATGACAAGCACAGGAGAAAGATCAGAGAGAGTGAGATGGCTTTTTAAAGGGAGAAAGGTGGTTGCAGGCGTCATAGGCATGAGGCTGCAAGAGGCATGCACACACTAACACAACCGCCACTCGCGCGTAGTACTGCGATGAGAGTTGGTAGAAGCGAGCAAAGATGGCAGCAAAAGTAGAACTGATCGCCTAGTTTAGCAATATCTGCTATAAGCTCTTGAGTGATGCCAGAATTAGAGGCAGACACTAGCGCAGTTGTGGACAAGAGAGAACAATATGATGTAGAGACACCAGCCAGTTGTGCTAAATTTAAGGAAAAGTAATATAAATAGCGCTCAGTGATTAACACGCAAGCGGCTGCTAATTTTGGCCATGGCGCTCATCTGTACTCATGGCAATGATTTATTTAGCTAGCTACGTCCCTAGAAACTGGGTTGGGAGCTTGCTTAGCTACTGGACTCCTCAACATACATGCATCGATAAGAACCAGGTCGCGATGAACATGGACGCTATATGAAGGTGTTTCTATCTTCTTACTGGCCTGCACTACTTCCTGCATAGCTAGATTCTCAAGGGTTGATTTAGTATGCTTGCGCTCTTGTTTCTCGAACTTAGACTTGACAATGTCAAGGTCATCACTAATAAAATCAACACCAGCGGCACTGCTATTGTCTCTAGAACATCCTTGGATACGAATTAGAGAGTCAATACAACAAGAATTGCTGGCAAAAGATGTTGAGCTTATATGTGAAGCTACTCAATATATGGCTTCTCTATATATGGCACCCAGGTCCCCTCTATATATACAACATCTCATGTGTGTATTCTACACACTTTGGGGTTCTATTTCTGTGCTCTCTCTCTCTCTCTCTCTCTCTCTCTCTCTCTCTCTCTCTCTCTCTCTCTCTCAACATGGTATCAGAGCAGTACGTTTTTGTTTTCGATTTTTCTCCTAATCAAATCGGATTTTGCAGAAACTACCCGCTGAAGGGACTGGAATCGATGTGGTCTACAACTTTGCAAAAGGAAGTTTTTTCAAATTCTGCACTGATTTTGAGTTATCGTTCGCGGACTGCGTACATCTCCAAAAAGCAAGTTTCGTTTTTGGTTTTTGATTTCTCTCCTAATTAAAAACGATTTTGCAGAAACTACCCGCTCAAGGCATCAGAATTAATGTGGTCTACAACTTTGCAGAAGGAAGCTTTTTCAAATTTTGCACTAATTTTGAGTTATCGTTCGCGGACTGCGTACATCTCCGAAAAGCAATTTTTTTTGTTTTGTGTTTTATTTTTCTCCTGACTGAAAACGATTTTGCAGAAACTAGCCGCAATCGGTATTGGAATTGATGTGGTCTACAACTTGGCAGAAGAAATGTTTTCCAAATTCTGCACTGATTTTGAGTGATCGTTGGCGGACTACGTACATGCCTGAAAAGAAACTTTCGTTTTTTTGTTTTTTGATTTTCTACAACTTTGCAGAAGAAAGTTTCTCTAAATTCTGCACCGATTTTGGGTTATCGTCTCGGACTGCGTACATGTTTGAAAAGCAAAATTTTACTTTTTGCTTTTGATTTTTCTCATAATTGAAAAACTTTTCAATTATATTTTTTCTTCATCAATCATATATTTGTTACTGATGTAACTTTGCTGCAGAAGCCAGTTATATATCGTTCCGATTCAGTCGAGCCGTTGATGATCGTCCAAATTCTATCAAGCTACTATTGGTACATGATCTTTTGTTATATGATACACTCGTTCATTGATTCTCATATAATTATTCTTCTAGAGATATAGTATATGTCGTTTTATTGATAATTTCTCATTGATACCATAGTGATTTTGATGGTACCATGATGATGTTTTATTAGTACTTTGGTCATGGTGATTTTCGTGGATACCATGATGATGTTTCATTGATACATGGTTATTATCGGTGTTGCCATGATGGTATTTCATTGATACCATGGTTATTCTCGGTGTTGCCATGATGATGTTTCGTTGATACCATGGTTATTCTCGGTGATGTCATGATGATATTTCGTTGATTCCATGGCGATTTTCGTTGATACTATGATGATGTTTCGTTGATACCATGGTTATTCTCGGTGATACCATGATGTTGTTTTCGTTGATACCATGGTTATTCTCGGTGATGCCATGATGATATTTCGTTGATTCCATGGTGATTTTCGTTGATACCATGATGATGTTTCATTGATACCATGATGTTGTTTCGTTGATACCATGGTTATTCTCGGTGATATCATGATGTTGTTTCATTGATACAATGATGATAAATTGCTAATACTTTGATGATACTTATTGATATCACTACGTTGATAAATGTCGTTTTATGTAGTATGTATGTATGTCATTTGCATCACGTATCATGCATCTTGTACTTTTTATATTCATACTTTGTGTCCACATATGTTGTCGTGCGTATATATGTCGTCAAAAGAGTGGCGTCGCGAACCATCTCTTATGGCACTGTGAACGTAATTATTTCACTAACAATGCTAATAATTTTGATGACTATGTTTTTTGAGTCTATGATCTATGTAGGATTCATCAAAGAATTGATTTCATGAAGACAAACTTGGTGACAATAAAAGATTTATGAAGATATGTTTGGTGATGCCATATTGATGACAACATGAAGATATGTTTGGTGATGCGATACTGATGACAGGCTACACAGAAGATTCACGGAGACACTTCTGATTACGAGCTAATCGATAGCCTTTACACCTCTTTATTGAACCTTTGTATCCATTATTGTATTTGATAGGATAGGAGTAATGTAATTCATTGTAAAAGGAGTGATGTAGCTCCTCATAAACATTTGTATATTCAATGATTTTTATAATATAATGGTGGGTGTATATAGAGCTGTGGGTTTTTCCCTTGATCCCCCAAGGGTTTTTTCATCCACAATTAGGGACCCTTATTTGAGCGGGGGTGTTGAGCTTATATGTGAAGCTACTCAATATATGGCTTCTCTATATATGGCACCTAGGTCCCCTCTATATATACAACATCTCATGTGTGTATTCTACACACTTTGGGGTTCTATTTTTGTGCTCTCTCTCTCTCTCTCTCTCTCTCTCTCTCTCTCTCTCTCTCTCTCTCTCTCTCTCTCAACAAAAGAAGGTATTTCCATGCTATCCATAAGAACTGGAGCCTCATGACACACCTTCTTGATATTCATATCTTCGATGCTTGCATGAGGATGGACTTCACAAAAAAGGGATTCTTCGTGCTAATTAACAACCTCGATAACATGGGAGATGGTTGAGTTGCCTAAAGGTAAGCGGACACTTCAGAACAAATGGGTGTTTAAGTTGAAGGAAGAAGAAGGTGGGAAGAAAAGGTACAAGTGTAGGCTTGTGGTAAAAGGGTTTTCTGAATAGAAAGGTATTGACTTCAATGAAATATTTTCTCTTGTTGTAAAGATGAAGTCAATTAGGCTTGTCTTAAGCCTTGTGACTGCTCATGATCTAAATCTTGAGCAAATGGATGTAAATACAGAATTCCCTCACAATGACTTCGAGGAGGAAATTTACATGCTTCAATCAAAGGGGTATGAAGTAAAAGGTAAGGAGAAAATGGTTTGCAGATTAAAGAAGAGCTTGTATGGTTTAAAGCAAGAATCAAGAAAATGGTACTTGAAGTTTGATCGATGGATGTTGGATCATTGATTCACAAGATGCAGCTCGAATCACTCCATCTACACAAAGAATTTGGGAGAAAGAAATTTCATCATCCTAATGTTGTATGTTGATGGCATGCTTCTTGCAAGTGCTAATATACAGGATATCGAATACCTAAAAAAGGAGTTGTCTAAGACTTTTTCAATGAAAGATTTAGGTGCTGCAAAGGGGATACTTGGTATGAAGATATCCAGGGCTAGGACGAAGAATACAATAAAGCTATCTCAAGAGGATTACATCAAGAAGGTACTAAAAAGGTTTGCAATGCAAAATGCAAAAACGATTTCTATACCTTTGGCTGGTCACTTTAAACTAACCAAGGATATGTGTCCAAAGGCACATGAGAAGAAAGCCTATATGTCTGAAGCTCCATATGCTGCAGTGATAGGTTCTCTTATGTGTGCTATGGTTTGGACAAGGCCAGACATTGTAACCGTCTCAAAGTACATTGTTGTGCATTATCATTCTGTCCGGTATGAAGTAAACAAAAGCCTTATAATGATTAAACATTGTCCAAGCGATCAGATGATTGCAAACATTCTTATCAAAGGGCTCAATGTGTCACGTTTCATCCTCTTGCGCTTGGAGCTTGGAGTTTCTTCGGCCTTACTCTTTCTAGATTAGCCTCTTTGCTATTATGATCGCCTTGTACATATGACATTGTAATCATATAGGTACCATGCACTATGCACACTCCACACTTGCACATTGTGATCTCTAAGTCACTTGTATATTTACACAATTCACATTCACATCATCATTGTTGGTTCATATTTTCACATTTGTATAGGGGCTTGTTTTTTTCCCTTCAACTCTCCCCAAGGGTTTTTTAATCAAAATCTAGAGACCTTTGTTTGAGTGGGGGTGTTGGAGCTATATATCGCTTGCTCTACTATCCTTGGTCTCACCTATATAAATTTGTATCTTGTCCTCAATTCGAGTCAGTCTTTGGGAGCGGGAGCGTACATTGTGTGTCTCTTGTCTCCTCTCTCTCTCTCTCTCTAGCTTTCTCTCTACATCTCAACACTCAATCCTTGGCGTGTCACGGTGCACGCAATCGATGAAGAGGCCATGCCCTAGCTCGCAATTATCTCTCTCTCTCTCTCTGTCTCTCTCTCTCTCTCTCTCTCTCTCTCTCTCAACAGATTAGTGGAACCTTTCTCCAAAGCATATGTAATCGGTGGCTCTATATCTAACGGAGAGTTTGTAAATCAATATAGTTATATACCACAAAAAAGGCTTTTCATTTTTAGGTTTTGCTATTTTTTGAGAGACATAGAGAGAGGCAAAGCGAGATGTAGTTCCTAAAGATAGAGTTATGGACATTGATTGTGTTTTGAAAGCAAAACACTACTATGCCTTAGTTATCCATGAGAGTAAGAAGAATAATAATAAGATATTTACTTGTATTTTTAACATGTTTTATGACCCAATGTTCAAAGGTAGAGAATAGAGATCGTGGACATTAACATATATTTGCATTGTCTGCTAGTAGTTTGATCATACAAGCTAGTAGAAAACCAAAAGTAGTAACACAACGGTGAAATCAAACTATCTTTTTTTCATCATAATTTCATGAGTTTCTTTTGATGGATGTTTAACACCAATAATTAAAATGTCTAGATGTGTTGAAGAGAGATGCAACACAAGATGAGGGAGAAGAGAGAGAGATGACACAATCATCTGCAAGCCCCAGAGTGTGTGTAGAGCACATACTAAATACAAATATATGATGAGGACTCCTAGCTATATATAACATAAGTGTGGGCTCTCTCTGTAGCTCCAGCACCCCTACTCAAATAGGAGTCCCTAACTGTGGATGAAAAAACCCTTGGAGGTACAAGGGAAAAACCCATAGCACTATATAGATGCACTATTGTATTAATAAATTTTCAAAGTTACAAAATATGTTCTCGAGGAGCTACATCACTCCATAATATACAACAATGGCCATAAAGGCTCAAAAAATTCTAATCAATACAAAGTCAAGGTTTAAATTACAAGAGCTTTAGCGTCTTTGATCCCTCGTATGTGCTGCTTGATGTGATTTTCATCCTCTTGACAGTAGCAACTCAAGAAACATATCGAGATGTAAAGGTTAGAAAAAATCACATCACATTGTCCATAGAGAGACTTGTTGACGTCGCTTTAGATACGATATAGAAACAAATAATGATGCCACATGTACATATGACAATAATGCAATACACGTGCACACATAAACACAAGATGACACACAAATGCTACAAAACATTAGTGTTGCATAGCTACAACTGCCAAATCCATGATGACGAGAATGACGAGGAGGGTGCAATATGATGATAACAACCATAGCACCAATGACGACGAGGGTGCAATAAGACGATAACAACCATATCACCAATGATGACGAGGGTGCATTCAATCCATAGAATCAATGACGACGACGGTGCATGCAATCATAGAACCAACAATGAAGAAGGTGAAATAAAACAATAGAACCATGAAATAGCAATTACAAGGGTAAAATAGGATGATAGTAACCATAGTGCCATGGAATATCCATTACGAGCATCAAGGTCTCTACCACAAGACACATCATCAAGAAAAGAATTAGTAAAGTCATGATGTATAAAGGATAAGTGGCAAATTGCACGAATGATGAGGCAGTAATCAATCATGTAATTATTGATGCACATCAAATGACATGTTCATGACAAGAGCGACTAGTAATATTTCTCCAAATACTGTAACATGATCCAAGAAACATTAAAAACAATGCTCGTTAAAGAACATGTAAGGCTCTCACACTTATCTTTTCTTATCAAATTTGATGTGATGATTGTTTTTCAAAACATAGAAAAATTGTGGGAAAAAAAAAACGTCGAGGCGCATGCAACTTCAGACGACTCAATGAGGAGGTTAATAATTCTTTAAGGTCTTTTGGGCCACTAATAATGGGCTTATCAACTCAAGAGGACTAGACGTGAATCTCTTAAGTCACTATAGCCGCAAGTCAATTCCACAACAAACCTGCGCCCGATGATAGTAATCACGTGCTTCTCACGGAGCAGTAGATGTGTCCCTCTACCTCCATAATATTAGCCCTCGGTGCATTGTATTCTCTTAAAATAGCATCAAAGTAAAAATAGAATTCTATTTCAAATAAAGAAAAGTAGTAATAATAGGGCTATCAGTGTTTTTAGTATTGAGAGAGAGAGAGAGAGAGAGAGAGAGAGAGAGAGAGAGAGAGAGAGAGAGAGAGAGAGCACATAAATAGAACCTCAAAGTGTGTAGAATACACACATGAGATTATGTATATATAGAGGGGACCTGGGTGCCATATATAGAGAAGCCATATATTGAGTAGCTTTACATATAAGCTCAACACCCCCGCTCAAATAAGGGTCCCTAACTGTGGATGAAAAGACCCTTGGGAGATCAAGGGAAAAACCCACAGCTCTATATACACCCACCATTATATTATAAAAATCATTGAATATACAAATGTTCATGAGGAGCTACATCACTCCTTTTACAATGAATATGTTATGAGGAGCTACATCACTCCTTTCACAATAAATATTTTATGAGGAGTTACATTACTCCTATCCTATCAAATACAATAATGAATACAAAGGTTCAATTAAGAGGTGTAAATTCTATCGATTAGCACGTAATTAGAAGTGTCTCCGTGAATTTGTTGTGTAGCTTGTCATCACTATCGCATCACCAAACATATCTTCATGTTGTCATCAAAATGGCATCACCAAAGATGTCTTCATAAATATTTTATTGTGACCAAGTTTTTCTTCATAAAATCAATTCTTTGATCAATCCTACATAGATCATAGACTCAAAAAATATAGTCATGAGAATTATTAGCATCTTTAGTGAAATAATTACGTTCACAATGGCATAAGAGATGGTTCGCAACGCCACTCTTTTGACGACATATATACGCACGACAACATATGTGGACATAAAGTATAAACATAAAAAGTACAAGATGCATGATACGTGATGCAAATGACATATGTATATACTACATAAAACGACATTTATCAACGTAGTGATATCAATGAGTATCATCAAAGTATTAACAAAATATCATCATTGTATCAATAAAAATGAATAAATCATCATGGTATCAACAAAAAGCATCATAGGATAATCATTGTATCAACGAAACAACATCATGGTATCACCGAGAATAACCATGGTATCAACAAAACAATATCATGGTATCATCGAGAATAATCAATGAAACATCATCATGGTATCAACGAAAATCACCATGGAATCAACGAAATATCATCATGGCATCACCGAAAATAACCATGGTATCAGCAAAAATAACATCATGGTATCACCGAGAATAACCATGGTATCAATGAAACATCATCATAGTATCAACGAAAATCACCATGGAATCAACGAAATATCATCATGGCATCACTGAGAATAACCATGGTATCAACGAAATATCATCATGGCAACACCGAGAATAACCATGGTATCAATGAAATATCATCATGGCAACACCGATAATAACCATGGTATCAATGAAATATCATCATGGTATGAACAAAAATCACCATGACCAAAGTACTAACAAAACATCATCATGGTACCATCAAAATCACTATGGTATCAACGAGAAATTATCAATAAAATGACATAAACCATATCTCTAGAAAAATAATTATACGAGAATCAATGAACGAGTATATCATATAACAAAAGATCATGTACCAACAGTAGCTCGATAGAATTTGGACGATCATCAAGGGCTCGAATGAATCGGAACGATATGTAACTGGTGACGAAGGAAATTTGGAATGGCGGCCTCTACACCAAAACAAACTCCATTGCGCCACAAGGGAAATGATATGAGGGCACCACCTAGTCTTGGAAGCATGGACTAGGACCGCTACACACACAGAGAGAGAGAGAGAGAGAGAGAGAGAGAGAGAGAGAGAGAGAGAGAGAGAGAGAGAGAGAGAGAGAGAGAGAGAGAGAGAGAGAGAGAGAGAGAGAGATCACTATGAATGAAGCATTAACCGTAGTGTGTGTACAAGGAATGGATGACTTCAAACACTCCCAACACAAATAGCATATAGATTACCAAGAAATCACTCAAGGATTAGCCAAGATCACATCAAGCACTCTCACACGCATATAAAACATTTCTCTTAATTAACATAAGTAAGAGGGGGAGAGGTTAGTAGCATGAAACAATTTGCACTCTAGGATGTGCAAGAATAGAGGGAATGAATGAGCTTATGGGCTCATGGTGAGTGATACAAAGGCTCAATGGGCTGAGGGAGGCTTGAAATTACAAAGGGGAAGGCCTCTTTATATAGGAAAGAGAGTGATTAGGAGTGAGGTTAAGATCCAAGTGTAATTTGTACAAATGAAGCTTGATTAGGGACATTCAACCAATGAAGAAGCTCCTTCCAAGTGATTTGTTGACCAATTAGCTCCATCATCACTTGTGTTGTCTTCACTCCTTCCTCCATAGCTTGAGTCCAAGAGCTTCCTTATTTTAAAATGTAAAGAATCTACATAAAATCAATACATATCTAGTAATAATAGAAAGGGGTTGAATGAGAACTTATGAATTACAACAAGATTAAGCATGACTTGAGAGGTGATTAGAAGAGGAACTTTGATGGGTTTTTGAGCTTGAGAGAGAGGAGGAAGGAGAGGAGGGTGAGAAGACTAATGTCTGATTTTAGAGAAGGTCTCAATGTGGAAAAGGAAGGGTGTGTGTGTGTAAAGGTAGAGGGGGTGGTCTCCACCACAGTTGAAAAAATTGGCGTCCACCATTTTGGCCATATCTCCTAGACCATAGAAGCAAAAATTATAAAAAAAATATGGCCAGAATCTCCAGCTCATCAGCTACAACTTTGATGAAGACAACTTTTCTTGGATCGGAGTGGAAGTATTTTTTAAAAATTCAGCAAAATCATGTGTCTGGTTTCTTCCTTTACCAATTCTTCCACTTGGGTCCCATTTGTTTGAATCATCATATGGCTCCAAAGCCATGATGATATGAGCCACTCATGACCCTTGAATCATGGGTGCATGGCTCCACAACCACATCATATCTTTTCTTTTCACATTTACATATTTTCCCTTCCCTTTACCACTAGGTTCTCCCTCTACCTTTCACCTCCGGTGAACTAGTCAAGAAAAAATCATTTTTTTTAATTTTTTCCAAGAGGTTGTTCTCACTCTTTCTTTTATTGTAAACCTCTAGAAGCAAGGAAAACCAACAAAATATGATAAACAAAAATTTGTGATAGGCTTGGATCACTGGCTTATGTACGCAGTCCGAGACATGATGCCATGATGATATTTCGTTGATTCCATGGTGATTTTCGTTGATACCATGATGATGTTTCATTGATACCATGCTTATTCTCGGTGATACCATGATGTTGTTTTCATTGATACCATGGTTATTTTCGGTGATGCCATGATGATATTTCGTTGATTATATGGTGATTTTCGTTGATACCATGATGATATTTTGTTGATTACATGGTGATTTTCGTTGATACCATGATGATGTTTCATTGATACCATGGTATTCTCGATGATACCATGATGTTGTTTCTGTTGAACCGAAGGGAGAGAGCATAGGTAGACGAGAGAAGAAAGAGACATGACCATCATATGCAAACCCCAAAAGTGTGTCTACTGATCACACGGGATGCGTTTATATAGAGGGGACCAGGGTGCTATATATAGAGATACTATATATAGCTCAACACCCCCACTCAAATGAAGGTCCCTAACTGTGGATGAAAAAACCCTTGGAGGCTCAAGGGAAAAACCCACAGCTCTATATATACCCACCGTTATATTAAAATATTTTAAATATACATTCACAATGTTCAAAGAAGCTACATCACTCCTATTTGACAATGTGGCCTTTTGATTCAAGGGTCTTTAACAATATATGCAATTGAATTGATGCAAATTCTTCAATATCTTTGAGCAGCTTCAATATCTTTGAGCCTCTATACACGTTGCTTGATGCGACTTTCATCTTGTAAACAATATCAACTCAAGAAACATATCGAGACGTGAAGGTTAGAAATAACTACATCAAATTGTCCTTACAGACGGTTCGCGACGCCGCTGTGGAGACGACATAGAAACAAACATGATGCCGATGCAATCACATGTGCAAATTACATAGAAACAAATGTAATATCAATGTAATCACATGCGCACACATATATACAAAGCTGAGATGTATGAACGTATTGGGGTCCCCAAGATCTCAACAACTGACAGTTGTCATCATCACGGCTTTACGTACCATGGCATAAGAGACGCTCAGAAAAGCTTTAAAATATAAATCATCATGGTTTTCTGTACCATGGCATCAGAGACATTTTGTTCAAATCAAATAAGACTGTAAAATAGTAATCATCATCATGGCTTTACGTACCATGGCATCAGAGACGCTTTCTTCAAATCAAATAAAAATATTTAATAGTAATCACCATCATGGATTTACGTACCATGGCATTAGAGACACTTTCGTCAAATCAAATAAAAACATTTAATAGTAATCACCATCATGGATTTACGTACCATGGCATCAAAGACGCTAGTTTTGTACAAAATCTGCAAAACCTCAAGATATTGACTAGTCAGTAGATAGAGGCTTGGTAAATCTTGTCATCTCTACATCGATGATTCACATGAAGTTTCAACAAATCAAAGAAAATAACTCCAACACTTTCAACAATTGAAAGAAAAACCTCTAAAACAAAGCCTCCACAGTTCTATGCTTGGGGTTTGGATGACAATTAGTGCATGCTCAGACAAGAAATTGTGAATCGTTGCCAAAAGAAAATGTGAGTTCGAGTAAGAACGTTGAGAAAAAATCAGCATAACAACAATATGCTCGGCTTTAAGACTGAGCATGCCTTTTATAATGCCTTAAGGATGCACGATGGGTGTCACTTGCACAAGCTAGTTACAATATGATCGTTCACATCAAGGTGAGCCTGGTGCTGCTGTAGACACCATCAGAGTGTATGACCTCTTAGTTAATATGAGCATCCCAAAGCAGTGAAATAAACACAACCTACTAAACAAAATCTTTTCTAGAGTAGCCTTCGAAACTGCATGATGATTAACTCGGGGTGACGTGGCTCATGCAGCACCTGGATGAAGCTCTATCACTCACATAATGTAGAATTATAAGCCGTAACCAGAAACTTGGCCCGCCACAGCCAAGCAAGTGCCCCCACACAGGGAGGCCTGAATTCGCAACCGCGCCTTGATGCCCTAAGTTTTGGAGCATATTTCAGGTCACCATCTACCGCCATTAGTAAGTCATAACAACTACCATTTCTTTTGGCCATATATGTGCACTATTTCTCCTTGATTTTGCAAACTTGTGCCGCCATGTAGGCGGTCCAATTGACTCTCAAGAGGGTGGCCGTGATGGATCGGATCTGACTCGGTCCTGCAACGAACCCAGTGATTCGACCTCGGGAAGATTAATAGAGTGATTATAGCCCCTGCAATACAGCGCTGGGACTCATTATCTGGTCTTGCCAGACGTAGTGTGTATGTGTTGCTATAGGATGGGGCATGCGATTGGGGCCGGCCTTTACTGAGAGATGTCGTTGCAGTTGTTGCCATCGCTAAGCATATCTCTACGCGTCAAATAAAGCATTCTAACACAGTCAAATAAAAGCAGTCAATGCTGCTTTTTTGCTGCCTATTTTCAGCTGGCCTGTGTATTTTGGGCTGCTTTTTTTGCGTGTCTGTGAGGCGAGCTAAAATTAAGGCTTGGATATACATGTATTGTATACATATGTCATTTGCATCACGTATCATGCATCTTGTACTTTTTATGTTCATACTTTATGTCCACATATGTTGTCGTGCGTATATATGTCATCAAAAGAGTGGCGTCATGAACCATCTCTTATGGAATTGTGAACGTAATTATTTCACTAACGATGCTAATAATTCTCATGACTATATTTTTTGAGTCTATGATCTATGTAGGATTGATCAAAGAATTGATTTCATGAAGACAAACTTGGTCACAATAAAAGATTTATGAAGACATGTTTGGTGATGCCATTTTGATAACAACATGAAGATATGTTTGGTGATGCGATAGTGATGACAAGCTACACAGCAGATTCACGGAGACACTTCTGATTATGTGCTACTCGATAGCATTTACACCTCTTTATTGAACCTTTGTATTCATTATTGTATTTGATAGGATAGGAGTAATGTAACTCCTCATAAAACATTCATTGTAAAAGGGGTGATGTAGCTCCTCATAACATATTCATTGTAAAAGGAGTGATGTAGCTCCTCATGAACATTTGTATATTCAATGATTTTTATAATATAATGGTGGGTGTATATAGAGCTGTGGGTTTTTCCCTTGATCCCCCAAGGGTCTTTTCATCCACAGTTAGGGACCCTTATTTGAGTGGGGATGTTGAGATTATATGTAAAGCTACTCAATATATGGCTTCTCTATATATGGCACCCAGGTCCCCTCTATATATACATAATCTCATGTGTGTATTCTACACACTTTGGGGTTCTATTTATGTTCTCTCTCTCTCTCTCTCTCTCTCTCTCTCTCTCTCTCTCTCTCTCAACATTTAGCAGGGATTTTACACACGAAACACGTCATCCGACTTCGACTAAAGTGAAAAGATGTCAACAGCACTTTGGTTTTCAAAGGTGACATCGCTTTTAACAGCGCGAGTCTCTGGAAAAGAAGCGGTAGAGATGCTCGGTGGCTCTTTAGGAGGCACGATGTCTCCTCATGATAGGAGGGGGATGATTATGATTGAGATAAATCTTGCAAAAAGCAAGGCCAACCTCATCTCCAAACATTTTCATTCTCATCGCAACAAAGTTGGGCAAGATGTATTAGTTGTTTCAGGATCTCATAGCTATAGCATTATTTTCACGTTTAGAGGCGACAAGTATGCTAAAGCAGGATGTAGTACGATGGGCTCACCACGCTGATGAGCGTTCTAACTGTGGTAATATCTAACACAAAGGCAAACCAACAACATTAAAAGTAGCTACGTATCTAAGCTATATAAAGCGTTATGTATCTAATACTGACATCACCCAAATATAGAGCAATTAGATAGGTAGCGATTATTGATGCTCTAATTTTGGAATCACTCAAATATAGAGTGGGCAACAAGAGGGGCCCACATTTCGACTGATTTTTTGGCCACCTCTACTCGCTGAAGAGGACGACTCCCTTCAGGCTTACGATCGCCAACAAGCAATGAACATCTCCCTACAACATCTAAAATAATGTCGCTTGCGAGAAATGAGGATGCACACAGTCCAATCGATTGTAAATGCTTATATCTCACAATATTCTTAATCTCATAATTGTATCATACAGGTTTCAAATGCCACTCACTCCTACGACAAGTATATACCATATACCATATACCATAACTCTACACGCTGTCGTGCCATGGCACGTTCATAATGTGAAATTAAAGTATCTACCTCACTCTTAATGTTTATGATGTGTGGGACCAAATGCTATTATGTACATAGTGTGATATATGTGAAAATAGATGCCACGGTTGCAGCTCTGTATATACCTTGCGGGGACAGCGAGGCCCTCGACGTGGCACTATAGCATTCTTTTTTCACATAAATATATGCCTAATTTTCTTTTCGAATAGAAACCCTTGCCAAAGACGAACAAAGAATTCAAGGACTACAGGGATATGAGGGGTTTTGGCCATGTACCATTGTAGAGCGGGATTGCAGTGGTAAAAGAAGAGAAAGGTTCTCTCATGATGTATATGCAAAGGATACATTTTCTACAGGTTTTGTAGGATTATCAGACTATGGATCTATTGCTTTTACAGAGTGTGAGGACTTAAAGTGGGGTGAACGACAACATTTAAATAGTGTACAAAGACGTTTGAAGATGAAGAATGCATTGCAGGTGTGTTTGATGAGTGTTCTTTTGTGGATACTATGCAAGAGTTGGAGTCTTTAATGGATTGCAATTTGCATATGGGAAGTGAGGTTGTGAAAGTATGCTCAATAGAAATGTACAAGGTCATTGAGGATTTCAAAAATGCTCAAGGTGTTGATGTACGAGTGGAGACTAAGTATAAGTCTGTGGCAAAGAAAGTGAAACCAGTGGCATTACCTCTACCAAAAGATTGCACAAATAAGATGGAGCAAGCTTCTTTGCAACCTAGCCTTCGTAACCCAAGCAAGATTGGACACAAGTTCACATAGGATTCTTTGAAGGAGTTACAGGTTAGTTGCGAGGAAAGTTTAACAAAAGCTGAAAAGATATTCTTTGAAGACATGCTTGCCAAACACGGAAAAGGTTTTGCATTTGAGCCTTATGAGATAGGGTGTGTTGATCCATCCATTGTTGCTCCTATGGTGATCTTCACTATCCCTCATGTACCTTGGAACCTGAGGCCTATTCCTGTTCCAAAGGCTCATTTGCCAAAACTCATTGAGTTGCTTAATGAAAAGATCAAGATGGGTATCTTGGAGCCTTCTTGTGCTCCATATTCAAACAGGTGGTTCACTGTTCCAAAGAAAAATGTTTCTTTACGCTTTATTTAGGATATGAAACCTGTAAACAAGGTGAAAATCAGAAATGTGGGTATAGGGCCAGTTGTCGATGAGTTTGCAGAGGCATTTGCAGGAAGGGCAATATATTCTATGGGAGATTTTTACTCAGGGTATGATCAGTTCCAACTAGCAATGGAAAGCAGGGACCTAACTACCATGAGGACACCCTTGGGTTTAGTAAGGATGTGCACCTTACCTCAGGGGGCAACGAATTCAGTTGCACACATGATGAATGGTATGAACAAAGTCCTACGTGACTTCATACCGCAAACTAAAATGCCTTTCCTTGATGATGTGCCAATCAAAGGATGTGATGTAAGTGAAAAAGATGTGGCTTTAGACTCGAGGGGGTGCCGAAAGTATGTGGCAAACCATATCAATGATTGTGATAATATCTTGTCAAGGTTGGAAGAGGTGAACCTTACCTTGTCTGGCCAAAAGTCAGTGTTTGGTGTGAATGAAGTTCTTATTGTGGGACATATGTGCGGGCCATATGGTAGAAGGCCTTGTCTTGCAAAGATTGATGTAATGCAGAGAATGAAAGAGAAATGTATAAATGTCACTGAGGTTCGAAGGTTCTTGGGTGCATGTGTGTTTTATGTTATCTGGATTCCGCATTATGCACATGTAGCAGAGTCTTTGTATCAGCTTTTGAGAAAGAACCAAAAGTTTCAATGGGAAGAAATGCATACTCATGCCATGAGAAAATTAAAGAAGTTGCTGCTTATGTCTCCAACTTTGAGGAAAGCAAACTATGAATGTGGAAGATATGTAATTGTGACAGTGGATACTAGCCCCATTGGAATTGGATGGGCGATTGGGCAAGATGATGATGATGGCAAGCGATATGTGGTGAAGTTTGGAGCAAAAGTCCTAAGTGCTCGTCAATGCAACTATCCAGAGGTAAAAAGAGAGTTATGGGGAGTACTCATAGCTTTGAAATGTGACAAAGAGTACTTGATAGGAGAAAATGTAATAGTGGAGACTGATTGCCTACCCCTTCTTGGAATGATCACAAGTTGCTCAACTCCTGACATTGCTATGTTGAGATGGATTTCCTACATAAAGTCCTTGAACCCAGAATTTAAGCATATTGTAGGGAAAGATAATCCAGTTGCAGATATGCTTTCAAGAGCAAGGTATGAAAAAGAAGAAGACATGTTTGTCGAGGGCGATGATGTAGGTACACAGTTCTATAGTATCTCTCATGCCAAGGGTGATCATGTTTACCTGTCAAATGCACTTGAGTCATTTACAGAGGACCTATATCAAGGTGATTGGTTGCTCATTGGATGCTATCTGAGCACTTTGAAAAGGCAAGAAGGGTGGACTGATCAAGAGTTCAAAAGAATACGGAGAAAGACCTATGGATACTTTTTGAAAGATGGGTACTTATGGAAGCATCCAAAACAAAGAAATGGAATGCCGATGAGAGTTGTGAATGATAAGGACGCTCAAAATGAGCTTATGAAAAAGTTTCATGAGAGTCTTTATGCTGGACACAGAGGTGTATGGGCCACCTTTACTAAAATGAAAGAGAGGTATTGGTGGAAAGGGATGTATAAAGATGTATCTCACTTTGTGGAATCATGTGAAACCTTTCAAATATATTCAAATGTACGTCATCGTGATGGGTTGCACCCTACTTACCCATTGGCCATGCATTACAAGTGGGTAGTAGATCTGGATACAATGCCATTGGGCTTATGTCAAATGAGATACATAGTGCTTGCACGAGAAGACTTAACCAATCAAGTTGAAGGTCATGCTCTAAGAAAAAAAAGCACAGAAGGGGTATGTAAGTTCCTCTTGGATGATGTAATTAGCCATTATGGTTGTGTTGGGAAAATAACAGTGGACAGGGGTGAGTTGGATGCTGACAAAGCAAGGGAGTTTTTCTCTAGGTTGGGCATTAAACTTGCTCTCACTACTGCATATAATCCTGAGGGAAATGGTAAATCGGAGTGTGGGCATCCTCCTATCATTAAAGCTTTGGCTAAGGCATGCAAAGGTAAAATGGGAGAGTGGCCTAGGTTATTGCCTTATGCTTTATGGGCTGATCGTACAACTCATAGCTCAGTTACTGGTTATATGCCTTTTGAGTTGATGTATGGTCAGAAACCTATAATGCCAATTGAGGATGTAATTACCACATGGAATGTATTACCTTGGGAAGATAGAATGAATAGGGAATACCTTCTTGCTTTGCACATACAATAGTTAGAAAGAAGGCCCCAAGATATTGAGACTGCAGTAGCACGATTGAAAGATGCAAGGTTAAAGAATATATAAGGACAGATTTGATAAGAGCCATAGGCTCATACCTAAAGCTATTGAGGAAGGTGATTGGGTGTTGGTGTATGACAATAGTCTTGAAAACCAACATTCAACAATAAGAAATCTTTTAAAGAGATGGTTTGGTCCTTATGTGGTTCAGCATGTACATGGGAATGCGACTTATACCTTGCATGAATTAGATGGGACAAAAATGAAGATTCCCATCACAGGGAAAAGAATCGAGTTATTCAAAAGAAGAGGTGATACATATCCCTTTGATTCACAGGAAGGTCCAAATGAAGGCTCTGGTGAAAATGGTTTGGATGTGGATGAAGAACAAGAGGATGATGCGCTAGATTTTGTTGTAAGCGATGATGAAATCGACATGTATGTTGACTTAAATGAAGACTGAACCTGCAAAAGATATTTGTGGCACATACCGGAGGATGCGCAGGTTTGGAGGGGGTGGATGTCGTGCCATGGCACGTTCATAATGTGAAATTAAATTATCTACCTCACTCTTAATGTTTATGATGTGTGGGACCAAATGCTATTATGTACATAGTGTGATATATGCGAAAATAGATGCCACGGTTGCAGTTCTTTACATACCTTGCGGGGATAGAGAGGCCCTCGATGTGGCACTATAGCATGCTTTTTTCACATAAATATATGCCTATTATGCTTTGGGAATGTACAAATGTCAAGTGTTTCGAAGTGGCACACTCGTTTTGCCTAGAAAGTTCAATTCGGGCAATCTCGACCAAAAATAGCAAGTTTCATGCGCTGGCGTGAAAGACGTGTCCAAAGTGCTTACCAAGTGGGAAAATGAGATTTAACATGAATTTTGAGACCAATGGGATTTTTCCACAATTTTAGGGATTTTTCCCAGCTCGTTTGGGCTTTTTACGGATAAAAAGTGACATTTTTGGGCTAAAAATGGCTAAAAATGGCCAAAATAGCCTTAAAAAATACTCAAAATAGCTCAAAATTCCACATCTACGATGCTGGCGTTGTTGCTCATGTTGTGTGGGAGTTTTCAGAGCCAAGAATGAGCTCATTTGGGCACATGAGCAAGGAGATACAACCATTCCTTTACAGGGTGCTAGGGCAGTCCCGTGCTGCTTCCACTACATGGTTGAGAGGATCCCCTTTGAGACGATGAAACTAAGCATGAATTTGTTCTAGGTTTTGTAAGTAGTTCTATTGATGAGCGTGTATAGTTATGGTATATGGTTTTGCAACTAGTTAAGTTCGTGCTTGTCCTAGGAGTGATAGGCATCTCAAACCTATGTGATACAATTATGAGCTTAAATATTGTGACATACAAGTATTTACAGTCAACTGGACTATGTGCACCCTCTTTGCTCGTGAGCGATATTATTTTAGGTGTTGCAGGGAGATGTTCACTTCTTGCTGGCGACCGTAAGACCTAAGGGAGTCGTCCTTTTTAGCGAGCAGAGGTGGCGGAAAAAATAGTCGAAGTGTGCGGCCCTCTTGCTGCCCACTCTATATTTGAGTGATGCCAAAATTAGAGCATGAATAATCTCTATGTATCTAATTGCTCTATATTTGGTTGATGCCAGTACTAGATACATAACGCTTTATATAGCTTAGATACGTAGCAACTTTTAATGTTGTTGGTATGCCTTCGTATTAGAGATTACTACTGTTGGAACACTCATCATCTCGGTGAGCCCACTGTATTACATCCTGTTGTAGAATCCTTGTCGCCCATAAATGTGCAAATAATGCTAGAGCTATGACATCGTACAACAACTACTACATCTTGCCCAACTCTGTTGCGAAGAGAATGGAAATGCTTTAAGATGCATTTGTACTTTCTTTCTTCAATATTTTTCTCAATCATAATCATCCCCCCTCCTATCATGAGGAGACATTGTGCCTCCTAAAGAGCCACGAAGCACGTCTACTGCTGCTCGTCAACAAACTCGCCCTGTGAAAAGTGATGTAACCTTTGAAACAAAGTGTTGCTGACAACTTTTACTTTAGTCGAAGTCGGGTGACATGTTTCGTGTGTAAAATCCCTGTTAAAAGCATTGATAGCCCTATTATTATTGCTTTTCTTTATTTTAAATAGAATCCTATTTTAAGAGAATACAATGCACCGGGGGCTAATATTATGGAGGTAGAGGGACACCTCTGTTGCTTCATGAGAAGCACGCGATTACCATCATCGGGCACTATTCTGTTGTGGATTTGACTTGCGGCTATAGTGGCTTCCCCATGCCGACTTAAGAGATTCATGTCTAGTCCTCTTGAGTTAATAAGCCTATTATTAGTGACCCAAAGACCTGCAATAATTATTAACCCCTTCATTGAGTCGTCTTAAGTTGCATGAGCCTCAACGTTTTTTTTTGCAATTTTGCAATTTTTTTAACAACAATCATCACATCAAATTTGATAAGAAAAGATAATTTTGAGAGCCTTAAAAGTTGTTTAAGGAGCATTGTTTTTAAACTCATAAAAACGTCATCTGATGTGCATTATTAAGTACATGATTGATTATTGCCTCATCATTCATGCAGTTTGACACTTATTCTTTATACATCATGACTTTACTAATTCTTTTCTTGATGATGTGATAGATCATCTTTCATTTATCATGGATCACGGAGCCTCGTGTCTTGTGGCAGAGACCTTGATGCTTATAATGGATATTCTTGTCATATATACACGTGACATCATTATTTGTTTCTCTGTCATCTCTAGAGCGGCGTCGCAAACTATCTCTAAGGACAATGTGATGTGATTTTTTCCAACCTTTACATCTCAATATGTTTCTTGAGTTGCTGTTGTCAAGAGGATAAAAATCACATCAAGCAGCCCACACTTATGCTATATATAGCTAGGAGTCCTCACTATATATGTGTTCTCAGTGTTTGGGGCTTGCAGATGATTGTGTCACTCGAGCTAGCGCTTGGCCTCTTTATCGATTTCGTGCACCCTGACCCGCCACGGATCGAGTGTTGAGATGTAGACACACACACACACACAGAGAGAGAGAGAGAGAGAGAGAGAGAGAGAGAGAGAGAGAGAGAGAGAGAGAGAGAGAAGAGACACATCATGTATGCTCCCAAAGACTATTTTATATTGAGGACAAGATATAAATTTATATAGGTGAGACCAAGTTGAGTAGAGTGAGCCATATATAGCTCCAACACCCCCACTCAAACAAAGGTCTCTAGCTTTGGATTGAAAAACCCTTGGGAAGAGTTCAAGGGAAAAGCCCAAGCCCCTATACAAATGTGAAAATATGAACCAATGATGATGATGTGAAAGTGAATTGTGTATCTATGTTCAAATATACAAGTGACTAAGAGATCACAGTGTGCAAGTATGGAGCGTGCATAGTGCATGGTACCTATATGATTACAATGTCATATGTACAAGGCTATCATAATAGCAGAGAAGCTAATCTAGAAAGAGTGAGGCTGAAGCAACTCCAAGCTCCGAGCGCAAGAGGATGAAGCTTGACTCGTTGAGCCCTTTGGTATGAATGTTTGCAATCATCTGGTCACTTGGAGAGTGTTCAACCATTATGGTGCTTTTGTGTACTTCATACCGGACAGAATGATAATGCACAACAATGTACTTTGAGAGGGTTCATGATGCTACTTGATGCTACTTGGTGTGATTTTAATGTTGTAAAAAATAGCAGTAATCATGATCATGGATTTAGGTACCATGGCATCAGAGACACTTTCAACAAGTCAAATAAAAACTTTAAAATAGTAATCATCATCATGGATTTTCATACCATGGCCTCAGAGATGCTTTCAACAAATCAAATTAAAATTTAAAAGATTAATTATCATGATGGCTCTACGTACCATGGCATTAGAGATGTTGTGGGGAAACAAGAAAACTGAAACACCTCTATAGCAATGTCACCCAAGAGCGTCGAAAGAGAACTACAAGACACCAAAATATTTTCACAATCCCTTTGAAACACCACATGTCTAGCAAGAGTAGTCCCCTTGGGAATTTACTGGCCGTCGCCCACCCAAGAGACTATGTCACATAGGAGAAAAACCCTGTCAAAGCACGGATTTACAGCACACGCCGACCAATGCATATGAAGACAAGGGCCTCCCCTTTCAAAATTGAATGACACAAACCCACAACTTCAACATCAATTCCACAATTCATAGATACATGCCCTCCGAATCTATCTGCATACAATTTGCCACTAGGATGCCATAGCCATAACCCTATAGAGAACTAGTCATAACCTGAAGAGCACAACTCCAATTGGAGCACTTTAAAGCTTGAGAGAAATCTTGAAAAATTACTAGAGAAAAAGTTGGAGATGACCAAAATTGAATCTACACGCCGCTACATAAAAAATTGAAGCGAACAGAGAGCTGTCCCGATACAACTACACGTAGAGTAGGCAAGGCAAGGGCAAAAACTGTAGCAGAAACCATCAAGGAGGCACAACGAGCTCAAACCTGAAATTTTATGATCTTTGGCTGAATATTTTTAAGTTTGTACATGAGTTTAAGTTATATACAAGTCTCACTTGAAAAAACACACTCACGGGCACTTACAGCAGCCCGACAACTGTCACTAGAGTAGCGACTTGCAGTGCATGTACATGTGCTTGCTAAAGCAAGCTAAAACCCCCCAAAAAATGAATCCACACACACTTTTGACATTGGGCGTCATGTCCGTATGTACAAATTTACAAAAAATAGGGTGTCAGAAATGCTCCCAACATAGTTTGCCACACCCCAGCTTGCTAGATCATTCATGATCAGCAGCACAAAAGCATGATCAGCAGCATAAAAGAGATCCTGTAAACCACACGAGGGAGTCTCCACTTCATCTTCATCTTTAGCCACATGATCATAAAATTCTTCAAAAGAATTCTCATTCTCAATCACGGTCATCAACTTTACAATATATTGGTACAACTACACGTAGAGTAGGCAAGGCGAGGGCAAAAAATGCAACAGAAACCATCAAGGAGACACAATTAACGAGCTCAAACCTGAGATTTTATGATCTTTGTCTGAACGTTTTTAAGTTTGTACACGAGTTTAAGTTATATACAAGTCTCACTTCAAAAAATTCACTCACGGGCACTTACAGCAGCCCGATAGCTGTCACTAGACTATCGACTTGAAGTGCATGTACATGTGCTTGCTTTAAAAACCCCAAAAAAAATAAATCCCACACACACTTTTGACATTGGGATTCATGACCGTATGTACAAATTTACAAAAAACGGGGTGTCAAAAATGCTCCCAACATAGTTTGCCACACCCCAGCCTGCTAGATCATTCATGATTAGCAACACAAAAGAGATCCTGTAAACCACACGAGGGAGTCTCCACTTCATCTTCATCTTTAGCCACATGATCAAAAAATTCTTCAAAATAATTCTCATTCTCAATCACAGTCATCAACCTTGCAATATACTTCTCAACCTGTAGCCATTCACACGTGCTTTATGTGGGATACCATCCAAGTCAGCAAGCTGATATGTGCCATTTGGAAACCTGTCTAAGACCAAGAAAGGACCTTGCAACTTGATTTGAAATTTCTTTTGAAAAGTGCTATCAAGATTAATATTGTAACGAAGCACCATGTCACCCTTCTTGATGTCCTTGTCCTTCACCTTCTCATTTGCCTTTGCTTGATTCTTCTTCAAGACATGCTCATAATGCTCAAAAGCCAACAACCTATCCAGTTGTACACATTGCAAATATAGAAGCCTTGCCTTGAATGCATCATTGGGTCCTTGTTCAAGATTTAGAATCATCTTCAAAGTTGGTATCTCCACCTCAATTGGAAGTAAAGCCTCTTTGCTGAAAACTAGATGGAAGGAAATGGAAGGGAGAGAAACCAGTACCTGATTTGATGGCATACCTGTAATCCCATAGAGCACAAGGTAGCTCTAAATCCCAAGTCTTCACATTTTTTCTTGTCATCTTTGTAAGCATCCATATGAGCTCTCCATTAAACCTTTCATTCATGCCATTGCATTGGGGATAATATGGAGTAGTAAACATGCGATGCACATGAAGCTTCTCACATAGATAATCCACCAACTCTCCGTTGAAACCTGGACCCTTGTCAGAAAGTAACTCCAATGGCATGCCAAATTTACAACAAATATCTTCATATATAAATAAAGAAACATTTTTGCTCGTGATGTGCTTAACATCTTTGGCTTCGGCACACCTGGATAGATAGTCAATAGCAGTAAGTATGTAGCATTTGCCTCTAGGTGTCATAGGTAGAGAACCTATTGCATCAATACCCCACTTCTCAAACGCATCATAAGCCACAATGGTGCCTCTAATTTCTGATTTGAGAACCCTATTAGCCATGCTTTGACACTCTTTACAAGACTTGCACCAATGATGAACATCACGTTGAACGCTTGGCCACACATACCCCTCCCGCAAGACTTTATGCAAAGTGATCTTTGAAGCAAAGTGACCACCACAAGAACCCTCATGATTCTCCTCAAAAATTTTGTAAATTTCCTCTTTCCAAGGAACTTTTCTCATCACAAGATCAGCCCCTTTCATATACAAGGCATCAGCAAGTAGCACATACCTTTTGGCACGGCATAGGAAGGCATACTTTTTTGACTTCTCCAACTCTGATGGAAGCATACCTGTTTTTAGAATCTCTTCCTCCCTCTCTAAAGCTTCCCTTCCCAAATAAAGAGGAGAATCGTCCCTTATCGGATACAATTTCCCAATTGAAGCTTGCGCTGCGCCATGTGATTCTTCATTTTATATGTCAGGAGCTTCCATGTATTTCTTATTCATCGCGTCCTCCTTAAGAAGAAGAGGGCTTTCCTTATAAGTAATCAAATCAGCCAATGTAGCCCATGTACTCTCTTCAACAAGAAAAGAGAATTGGAATTCTTGTAGCTCCACAATCCACTTCATGAGCCTCTTTGACAAAGTAGGGTTATTCACCAATTGAGGTAGAAGAGTGTAGCTAGTGAGGAATGTGAATGGTTTAGGGAGAAGGTAGTGCCTAAACCTTCTACATGCATAAATCACAGTCACCACGATGAGCTCCACCTTGGTCTAACCTCTTTCCACCTCTAGCTTCACCCTGCTAGCACAATAGATAGACTTCGTGTAGTGGGATTTGTTACCTCGTTGAAGATGCATAGCTCCAATAGCATCCTCACCTACTGATGGATTCACATAAAACTCCTTATCCCAATTAGGAGCTTCCATAGCACAAAGAGAACCAAGAACCTCTTTGATACCTTGAACTACCTCCTCACATTCATTTGTCCATTGTAGAGGATCCAACCTTGCTACTTGTTGTAGAGGATAAAGAAGTTGAGAGGACAAAGGAATGAACATTGCCATATACTTCACCTTTTGAATGAAAGTAGCAGGTTTCTTTGTATCTTTAGGTGATGGGAGGAGCACCAAAGCCTTCACTTTGTCAGCAATCCCATTCTCTGAGATCATATGCCTGAAAAACTTCACTCTTGGTTGAGCAAGATGAAACTTCTTTGGGTTGAGTTGACCTCCACTTTCATCATATTGCTTCAATGCCATCCCAAGATTTACACAATGATCCTTTCTAGAGCTATAAACACAAAAGACATCAATAAGATCCTTCACAAACTTGTCAAGAAAGGGAGAGAACACCTTATTGATGCGCTTTTGATACCACGCACAACCATTCATAAGACCAAAAGGAAGCACACAATAACAAAAGCATCCCCATGGTGTGAGAAATGTGGTCTTCTTTTGATCTTCTAAAGCCAAGGTGAGCTGAAAATATCCAGAGAATCCATCACATACATTATACCTCTCATGCCCTGCAATAGAATCAAGTATGTCATCTATGAAAGGAAGAGGGTGTGGATCCCTATTCATGGCTGCGTTTAGAGGCTTAAAATCAACACATATTCTCCACTTTCCATCCTTCTTGGGTGTGACAACAATAAGACTCACCCATTCTGCGGTACTCACTGGACATATGAAACCTGCTTCAAGAAGCTTGTCTACCTCTTCCTTTAAAGAATTAAGTTGTACATGTCCCATTCTCCTTAGCTTATGGCGTACGGGCTAAGCTCCTTCCTTGATCGGAATGTGAATTTAATCTCCCTTAAAGCCTCTAATTTACTCATAAGAAGTGATGAATAAATGGGGAAATTGTTGTATCATATGTAGGTACTCACCCTTCTCATGACTAGTAACATACCTTGTATCAGCTCCTGTTTGACATTAGGTTGACCTTTGGGTTGCATCAGCTCTTCAATTTGCTCATAAGGACCAGAGATATCCTCATTCTCCATCAGGCCAAGAAATTTTTGTTTCTCATCATGATTTTCTTCAAGAAACAAGGAGAAAACGTCTAGATCGCTATCACTATTATCGTCCACTTCACTACCATCATCCCCATTGATTTCTTCTTCACTTGAGTACTCTTCTTCATCACTTTTCTCATCAAAATCAGAATCCAAAGATTGCTTGCTAGCCATGTCAAACCTCTTCTTATCACCCCTTCTATTGTAGAGAGTGATGGTACCATGTCCCCAATCCTTTACAGCTTTGGTTTCCTGTAACCATGGTCTTCCAAGGATGAGAGGGAAAGCACCAATACCTGTGGGCATAACATGGAAATTGACCACCACTTTAACATCAACTACATCCACCTTCAAGTCCTTTACAACTCCAAAGCACCTCACCCTTGGTTGGTTGGCAAGCTTTATGCGAAAACCTGAATTCTTCACCATGTTGAGTCCCAACTTTGATACACAAGCTTGAGTAATAACACATACATATGCACCCCCATCAATATAAGCCTCTCCAGTGCACTTCCTCTTATGTCATCCATCCATAGTAGGGCATATATCACGTATCTCATTCAAAGATAGGACTCCCCTTGCAGACTCCTTCTTCATGGGGTTGACTACATGCTTCCATTGCCTCTTTAACTTGGGACACATATCCATGAGTTTCCCAAAGGTAACACCAGCCTTTCTACTCACCAAATCAGCCCGTACACTATAATTTGGTTTCCCTTCTCCCAAAGGAAAGTCAGATGCATTTTCTCTTCTTCTTCTCTTTACCTGTACCTGTTTCAATCTGTTTCCCTCTTTTATGGTTGGGACTTGCATCACTCATGTCCTGATCTCTTGTAACCCTCTTACCTACAAGCATGAAAATAGCTCCCGAATCATCCTCTTTCTTCTCCAAACGGATTATGCTTACCACTTTTGTTTTTCCCTTCTCTTCAGCTATCAAATCGCTTGGACCTGCTTCCCCTTTAATCTCAATACCATAATCTTGAGCTCGAGAAGGAATTTGTGGAGGAAGAGGAAACATGTCACCACCCATTCTCTTTGGCTTGTCACATTGAGGGCTTTTATGACCCCATTCACCACAATTGTAACATTGAAACATATCCCCTCTTCCAGCCATGCCTCTTCCTCTACCACCTGTAAACCCTTCATTGCTTCCATACCCACGTCCATATCCATATCTTTGACTTCTTCCACCTCCCATCATATGCACACTAATATTCTTCATAAGACCTATAACCTCTTGCATCTCCTTACGAAAAGCATTCACATCATGAGAAGCTTGTTGATCATAAACTAGCTCCCTAACGAGGACCCTTGGTTGCTCTATCTCTTTCACTTCAACCTATGGCTCGACATTGATTCCAAGTTGATGAAGACGCTCTGCTTTCCACTCTTTATTCTTTGCAATTTCGACTGCCTCCTCAAAGGTCCTTGGCTGCTTGAGCTCTACCTTCAAGCGTAGGTTAATCTTCAAACTTGCAAGAAACCTGTCCTTCTTCAACATGGCTGGAGGAATTTCAGCCCCCAAAGATGTACACCACTTTGTCCATAATGCATTGAATGCCTTCACAAAGTCTTCTATGGTTTGGCCTTCACTCTGTACCAAGCCTTGAATAGACTGCCATACCTTTTGTGGGTCTTCCACTTGTTGAAAGTGTGTAAGAAAAGCATGCCTTACCATTTCATAAGTCATAAATTGAGAAAGTTGGACTGATTGTAGCTCCTTTTTGTATTCTTCCAACCATTCCCTAGCATCTCCCTTCAAACAGAAGTAGAAGATTCATAGCACCAACGTTGGGCTTTGCTTGTCAGCAAGAAGGCAAGTAAACCCCATTCTCTCAATGAAACCTTTGGAACTTTCATTTGATTTCCCACTAAACTCCAAAAAAATAAATGCCATGTCTTCTAAAACGTGTAAACTGAAGATAACTTGAAGCGATTCCTTGATGGCGAGCACCAAAACATTGTTTGGAAACAAGAAAACTGAAACACCTCTATAGCGATGTCACCCAAGAGCGTCGAAAGAGAACTACAAGATACCAAAAGCTTTTCAAAATCCCTTTGAAACACCACAAGTCCAACATGAGTAGTCCCCTTCGGAATTTACTGGCCGTCGCCCACCCAAGAGACTATGTCACATAGGAGCAAAACCCTGTCAAAGCACGAATTTACAGCACACGCTGACCAATGTATATGAATACTAGGGCCTCTCCTTTCAAACCCACAACTTCAATATCAATTCCACAATTCATAGATACATGCCCTCCGAATCTATCTGCACACAATTTGTCACTAGGCTGCCATAGCCATAACCCTACAGAGAATTAGTCGTAACCTGAAGAGCACAACTCCAATTGGGGCACTTTAGAACTTGAGAGAAAGCTTGAAAAATGACTGGCGAAAAAGCTGAAGATGACCAAAATTGAAACTACACGCCGCTACATGCAAAATTGACACGAACAGAGAGTTGTCTCGGTACGACTACACGTAGAGTAGGCAAGGTGAGGGCAAACATTGTTGAGCTTCTATGTGAAGCTACTCAATATATGGATTCTCTATATATGGCACTCAGGTCCCCTCTATATATTCATCATCTCATGTGTGTATTCTACACACTTTAGGGTTCTATTTATGTTCTCTCTATCTCTCTCTCAACATGGTATCAGAGCATTACGTTTTTGTTTTCGATTTTTCTCCTGATTGAAAATAATTTTACACAAACTACTTGCACAAGGAAACAGAATCGATCTGATCTACAACTTTGCAGAAGAAAGTTTTTTCAAATTCTGCACCGATTCTGAGTTATCGTTCGCGCGGACTGAGTACATGCCTGAAAAGCACCTTCGCTTTTTTGTTTTTTAGTTTTCTCCTTATTGAAAACAATTTTGCAGAAACTATTTGATTGAGCCATCGAAATTGATGTGGTCTACAACTTTGCAGAACAAACTTTCTTTAAATTCTGCAACGATTTTGGGTTATCGTTCTCGGACTGCGAACATATTTCAAAAGCAAATTTTACTTTTTGCTTTTGATTTTTCTCATAATTGAAAACTGCTCAGTTATATTTTCTCTTCATCATATTTGTTACTGATGTAACTTTGTTGTAGAAGCCAGTTACATATCGTTCCGATTCAGTCGAGCCGTTGATGATCGTCCAAATTCTATCGAGCTACTGTTGGTACATGATCTTTTGTTATATGATATATTCGTTCATTGATTCTCGTATAATTATTCTTCTAGAGATATAATTTACATCATTTTGTTGATAATCTCTCATTGAATATACCATAGTGATTTTGATGGTACCATGATGATGTTTTGTTAGTACTTTGATCATGGTGATATTCGTTGATACCATGATGATATTTCATTGATACTATGATGTTGTTTCGTTGATACCATGGTTATTCTTGGTGATACCATGATGATGTTTCGTTGATGCCATGGTTATTCTCGGTGATACCATGATGTTGTTTCGTTGATACCATGGTTATTCTCGGTGATACCATGATGTTGTTTCGTTGATACCATGGTTATTCTCGGTGATACCATCATGTTTCATTGATACCATGGTTATTCAGGGTGATACCATGATGTTGTTTTGTTGATACAATGATTATTCTCGGTGATATCATGATGTTGTTTCATTGATACGATGGTTATTCTCGGTGATACCATGATGTTGTTTCGTTGATACAATGATTATTTTCGGTGATATCATGATGCTTTTTGTCGATACCATGATGATTTATTTATTTTTATTGATACAATGATGATGTTTTGTTAATACTTTGATTATATTCATTGATATCACTACGTTGATAAATGTCATTTTATGTAGTATATACACATGTCATTTGCATCACATAATCACACATCTTGTACTTTTACGTTCATACTGTCTGTACCATATATTGTCGTGTGTATATATATCATCAAAATAGTAGCGTCATGAACCATCTCTTATGGCATTGTGAACGTAATTATTTCACTAACGATGCTAATAATTTTCATGACTATGTTTTCTGAGTCTATGATCTATGTAGGATTGATCAAAGAATTGATTTTATGAAGACGAACTTGGTGACAATAAAAGATTTATGAAGACATGTTTGGTGATGCCATATTGATGACAAGCTACACAGCAGATTCACGGAGACACTTCTGATTATGAGCTAATCGATAGGCTTTACACCTCTTTATTGAATCTTTGTATTCATTATTGTATTTCATAGGATAGGAGCTCCTCATGAACATTTGTACATTCAATGATTTTTATAATATAACCGTGAGTGTATATAGAGCTATGTGTTTCTCCCTTGATCCCCCAAGGGTTTTTTCATCCACAGTTAGGGACCCTTATTTGAGCAGGGGTGTTGAGCTTATATGTGAAGCTACTCAATATATGGCTTCTCTATATATGGCACCCAGGTCCCCTCTATATATACATCATCTCATGTGTCTATTCTACACAGTTTGGGGTTCTATTCATGTGCTCTCTCTCTCTCTCTCTCTCTCTCTCTCTCTCTCTCTCTCTCTCTCTCTCTCTCTCTCTCTCTCTCTCTCTCTCTCTCTCTCTCTCTCTCTCTCTCAACAAAAGATATAACAGAAACCATCAAGGATCGAGAAAGAACAAGCTCAAACCTGTAATTTTCTGATCTTTGGTTAAACTTTTTTAAGTTTGTACATGAGTTTAATTTATATACAAGTCTCACTTCAAAAAACTCACTCACGGGCACTTATAGCAGCCCGACAACTGTCCATAGACTAGCAACTTATAGTGCATGTACATGTGCTTGCTAAAGCATGCTAAAAACCCCGCAAAAGGAAAGCCCACACACACTTTTGACATCAGGCGTCATGTCCGTATGTACAAATTTACAAAAAACGGGGTGTCAAAAATGCACCCAACAACGTTTTCAACAAATCAAATAAAAGCTTTAAAATAATAATTATAATCTTTGCTTTAAATATCATGGCGTCATAGACGCTTGTAACAAATCCAATAAAAACCCTAAAATAGTAGCCATCATCATGGATTTATGTACCATGGGAACTCACCATCGCATCACCATGGTACTAGCAAAATCATTCTACCATTTGTTGGATATCTCAGAGCACTACCAGACTTACTAGCCCATTTTGTAATAATCAATTTTAAATATATGACTCCATAGAAGAATTGATTCATAAGAAAAATCTCTTAGACAAATATACAGTCACTTATGATTGGATAATATAAACAATTGTAACCTTTTAAAAGACAAATATACGATCATTTACAAAAAAACATTTGTAACCTTACGAATACAAAAGCTACATGTGATTGCACTGGCATTACATTTGTTTCTATGCCCTCTCTAGAGCGGCATCCCAAACCATCTCTATAAGGACAATGTGATGTGGTAATTTCTACCCTTCACTTCTCAATATGTTTCTTGAGTTATTTTAAAGTTTTTATTTGATTTGTTGAAAGTGTTTCTGATGCGATGGCATGTAAATCCATGATGATGATTTCTATTTCAAGGTTTTTCTAAGCGTTTGTAATTCCATGGTGAGTAGCATGATGCCATGGTACGTAAATCCATGATGATGATTGTTGTGAGCTGAGATCTTGGGAGCTTGAAGATGTTTATTATATGTCGGCTTTGTATTATAAAATGATCAGTATGAATGACTTGTAATCATCGTGAAAATGCATCATGGCATCATAGAACAACTCCATGGAATAATAACCTTCTCAATAACAAACGATAACTACGAACAACTTGTGATCATCATGGAAACGTCTCATGGCATCATGTAATAATTCCATGGAATAATAACCATCTCAATAAAATAAACAAGATGTACAAAAATGACTTCTAATCATCATGAAAATGCATCACTGAACAACTCCATGGAGTAATAATCATCTCCAGAATCAACGATATATAGTAGGAACAACTTCTAATGATGAAAAATATGTATCATGACCTCATGGAACAAGTACATGGAATACTAATAATAAATAGTCTCAATAATGAATGGTCCGTACATACGACTTGTAGGCATAAAAATAATTTTATGGTACCATTGAACAACACCCTAAAAGAAATACAATCAAAATATTACTACCAAAATATATCATGAAATCATGAAACAACTTTATACAAAACTAATCATCTAGCGAAAAACGATAAGTATGAACGACTTATAATCATCACATGAAAAGATAAATCTCAATAAAAAACAATCATAAGAACTCATGATGAGCAAAAACCATAAGTTGAGAGGTTTTAGCTAAAAATAAATTGTTAAAATGTATCTCTTTGAAAAATCATCAAAATTGTAGATGTTCAACATCTATATGTAAAGAATTGATATGAATCAATAAATCATAACAATCTGACATGGGTTATCGATGATATCAAATCATTAAAATTCTAACTCTTTGATTTTTTCAATCAAAAGAGAAAATAAAACATCAAAATATAACACTATGAAAATCTCTAAGTGTTTACCGCACTGCTTTACCGTGTTTTGTAGAGACAAGGTCCAAACTCAGGTAGAGAAAAAAGAGAGAGGAGGGCGAGGGGGTGGGGGGGTTCTATTTTAGCTATTACCATGAGTTTTTCCATTGTTATTACCGCGTTTGTTATTTCGATTATTATTGCATGTATTACCACATTTATTTTCGACAAAAAATTTAGCACCTAAACTTTCAAATTCTGACTTAAACACCCCCCCCCCCCCCCCCCCCCCCTCTTTAAATTTTGATGTTTCCGTCCTCTCAATTAAACTTAAGAAATATTGTATGAAATTTTTTAATTTTAAAAGGAGAGAGAGAGAGAGAGAGAGAGAGAGAGAGAGAGAGAGAGAGAGAGAGAGTTGGGGGGGGGGGGGGGGGGGGGGGGGGTGGAGGTGATAATAAGATTACACTTGGTTACAACTAAAATAATCATTGTCACTTGATTAACATAATTGAGCATGATCACAAAATTAGAGAGGAAGGAGGGGAGGACATAGATGAATGGATTACACGACCAAAAAACTTCACAACTGTAAAATGTTTATGAATCACATTCCAAAAGATCCCTACATGAGGAAGCCCATGGCTCCTAGGTCAATAAAGAGAAACGAAATTGTCGTTTGTAGATGCGTTGGCTTCATCATCTTTGAATTCGTCATCCTCCATCTTATCATCTTCATGAGTATGAAAATCATCCTCGCTAAGACTTGCTGCCGCCGTACTTGTTTCATTGACCTTCCTCTCCTCTGTCTCCACCTCATTCAAAGTCAAAGGTGGAAGAGGGTCGAAGATGGTCTCCACTTCATTAGTGGAAAAAATGGTTCTCCCCCGAGGTGTTATGGGAATTACAATTTTGGTTAGTGGATTGCAGGGATATAGATGACCTATAAAATAGAAGCTCAAAGTGAGTGAAATTGGTATAATTAAGGCTACAAGCAAATAAGAATAAAAAAGATACATGTCACTCACTTTCTCACAATTGCGTGGTAAAACTAAATTGTTATACCTCTCTGTGTGATGCACACTAGAGTCCACCATGTAGAGGCCATTCTCATGTCGTCTAGAAACATTTGCAAACCACTTTCACTTGAAGATGAAGGTATGAAAGGTTATAAAATTAACCTTTATTATCCTTTCAATAGTTTTGCAGTACTTGGCTTCATCACTTGGAGTGTGAGAATATCCAATGAAAATAACTTTAAGACCAGGAGCGTCAAGCTTTGTTCGTATGTCTTTGGAAATATGAATATAAGCAATACATCCAAAGGTTTGAAAATGAGATACAGAAGGAATGTCACCTCTCCATGCTGTGATGGGTATTTTACCAAAGGGTAGGAAGATGATTCTGAATAAATATTATTGTCCAAGTAGCTTCAGCCCAAAAAACACGAGATAAACAGAAATGAATCACCATATATCTTACAACATTGAGAATAGTGCGATTCTTTCGTTCAATAACGCCATTCTGTTGAGGTGAATATGGAATAGTGTGTTCATGATGAATTCCATTGTTAGCACAGTAACTCACAAACTGTCAAGAAACATATTTGCCTCCATTGTCACTACAAAGCTTCTTAAGGCAATGCCCAGTTTGAAGTTTCGCAGCCTTGTGGAATTGTTTGAAAATAGGTAAGGTCTCATATTTCTGTTTAAGTAGAAATACAGTCGTATACCGTGAGAAATCATCAATGAAAGTAATGAAGTAGTGATATTATGATCTTGAAATAGGTAGAAGTCCACATATATTCGTATGAACAAGATACAATATGTCATGAGAATGAGTTGTATTTGAAAGAGGGAAGGGTTTATGATTATGTTTCCCAAGAGCACAAAACTCACAAATTCTCATATGGGGATAGAATTTAAGATCCATGCTATGAACAAGATCACGCCGCTGAAGATCAAGGAGTTTTGAGAAATCACCATGAACAAAACAGGGATGCCATACTTTGCAATCATGATCACCTGGAGCAGTGACAACATTTTCTACTACATCATTGAGAGAGAGTTCAAACAAATTACCGTTTCGAGGATCAGTGGCTATAGTCTATCCATCTTTCTCAATTCGGCATTTGGTATGATCAAATCCAACAAAGAGACCAAGATCAACAAGTCTAGCAATTGAAAGAAGATTACGTTGAAGATCTGGTACATGTAATACTCCTCGCAAAGTTCGAGTGGAAGAAGATAAGGTACCAAGATATAAGTCTCCAATACCCTTTACTTGACAAGTCGTATCATCAACAAGATCAAAAACACGTTGAAATCGTAGTGGTTGATAGTTATGGAGCCACTTAGACTAATATGTCATATTTTCTGCAGCACTAGAATCGACAATAAAAAGTGATCCATCTTGTACATGAAGTATTTTGTCTAGAGCAACTGAACATAGGACGCAGCTTGTTTCTGATACAATATTGTTTCGATGTTCAGTAGCATATGCTCTATTATGATCTTTGTCGAATCGACACTTATAGCACATATGAGTGGGATGATCAGATCGTCCATAATATTCACAACAAGAAGAAGAAGAGTCTCTAGATAAATGTGGTTGTTTTGTGGTAATATTGTCTTCTTCATCATATTGACGTGTCCAAAAATCATAATCTTAAATATGGCCATTTTTGTTGCAGTAAGAACATTGCTTATTAGGAGATTTGAGACGATATAAAATATTACCATGATGGCCACCTCTACGGTTTCCTTGTTGAAATGGACGTCTTCGAGCATAAAAAGCACGTTCCATCTGTTGTGACTCAGTCTCCTCTTGTCAAGTCATAGTTGTATCATGACCAACATTATGTCATTCTTGACGTTCAGAGTATTCAATTAAAGACATGCAAGCTTGGTCGAAATCAAGACCATCTTTATTAGACAGAATAGTAACAATGTTATCATAAGAGGAGTCCTTCACCATGTCAATAAAAAGTGTAATCAGTTGTTTTTGTGGAGTAGGATCAGCGGTAGCAGCAAGTTGATTAATAATAGATTAGAAAGATTCAATATGTCCCGTCATGGCAGTACCAACTTCATATTGTAACTTGTTATGCAATCCTCTCAAATAAAGTATTTTTGTGATAGATTTCTTTTAAAAGTTTGCAATAAGGTACTTGCATACGTCGTGGGACATCTCTCACATCCTTCTTGCGTTTATCGTTGACAGAACATAGTTGTCATATTTCTCTCGTTCTCAATTGCAGCCTTCACCATATATGGTGTGCAGATTGTGAGATCTTATCTTATACGTCTTCTTGCAACCATATATGGCTATGACTATTCTCGTCAATGGCTTTCCTTTTCGCCAGCGATCTGTTCCTCCTTTCGAAGGCCAAGGATTTTAGGTTGGAAAGCAAAGATGTTGTTAATTCTTAAAGGCGATGAACTCTCTGATGTTTTCCTTGGAAATTATTTTTGTTTGCCTTATTCTATTGATACGGATCATGATAACGTGCTTATCACTCAAGGACCTATATTTGAAGATTGGAATGTTGCGTATACAGATTGGGAACAACGTGATAAATTAGCTCGTCGGTATATTCTTTTTGCTCTTGCAGGTTTTCTTTTGTTTGATATGTATGAACTTTCTACCTCCCACGACGTATGGAAGAACCTTATAATTGCAAACTTTTAGAAGAAACCTGTTACAAAAATACTTTATTTGAGAGGGTTGTTGGAGCTATATATGGCTCACTCTACTCAAGTTGGTCTCACCTATATATTTGTATCTTGTCCTCAATATGAATCAATCTTCGGGAGGGTACATGGTGTGTCTCTTGTCTCATCTCTGTCTTTCTCTCTACATCTCAACATGGTATTAGAGCAGTAACGATCACACGATTCAATTCATGGTGACAAAATAGAGTACGTGTATGAGATTTGCATCTAAGATTCAAAATTGCTATAAATTTTATTTTTGAGCATTGATTCTTGTTAATTGTGATTGTTTTGTATTAAGAAGAATATGATTAGTGTTTTGTGTGGTGTTTACTGCTAATTGATATAATGAATCGTTGATTATGTGGAATCAACTTTTTATAGAAAATTTAGCTTTGTGCTATTCATATTGTGGCTGTCAATCTTGTGTCTCACGTCACTCTATTTTGAGGACTCTTTTATTATTAACATCTCCTTTTTCCTGCTTTTTTGGGTGACGTCTCTCACATCTTTGGACGTTTATTGAGCATCCTTCTTGCGCTTATTGTTGACAGAACACAGTCATCATATTTCTCTCGCTGTCAATTGTAGCCTTCATCGTATATGGTGTCCAAATTCTGTGATCTTATCTTATACGTCTTCTCGCAACCACATATGGCTATGTCTATTCTCGTCAACGGCTTTCCTTATGAACAGTGTACTGGTCCTTCTTTCCAAGGCCAAGGATTTCCAGGCTGGAAAGCAAACATGTTTTAAATTCATGAAGGAGATAAACTCTCTGATGTTGTCCTTGGAAATCGTGTTTGTCCGCCTTAGTCTGTTGATATGGATCATGATAACTTGCTTATAACTCAAGGACCTATAATTGAAGATTAGAATTTTGCGTATAGAGATTGGTCACGACGTAATAAAGCAGCTCGTCGGTATATTTTTCTGCTCTTACTGGTTTCCTTTTGCTTGATATGTATGAACTCCCTACTTCCCACAACGTATGGAAGTACATTATTGCAAACTTTGAGAAGAAATTTGTTACAAAAATTCTTTATTTGAGAGGGTTGTTGGAGCTATATATGGCTCACTCTACTCAACTTGGTCTCACCTATATAATTGTATCTTGTCCTCAATATGAATCAGTCTTTGGGAGCGTACATGATGTGTCTCTTGTCTTGTCTCTCTCTTTCTCTCTACATCTCAACATGGTATAATCAGAGTGGTAACGATCACGGTTCGATTCAATTCATGGTGACAAAACAATATGTGTATGCGAATCCCATGTAGGATTCAAAATTGCTACAAATTTTATTTTTGAGCATTGATTCTTATTAATTGTGATTGTTTTGTATTAAGAAGAATATGATTAGTGTTTTGTGTGATGTTTATTGCTAATCGATATAATGAATTGTTGATTAAGTTTTGTTGTTGATTTGTTTTTTGACACCCTTAACTTCTTCTTAAATTTTGGGAGTCTTCTGCTCAAAATTTGGGAAAACGGGAAAAGAGCAATAGAGCACCGCGCACATAACACTTTCCATCCAAAACTTGTTTGTCTCCTCAAGCTCTTCGATTTGAGTTCTAGGTTTGCGTCAATCGGAGTTCGCAACAGAAAGTTATGTTGTTTTTACTGCAATTTGTGTGTCTTTGTAAAGCGTCCACGATCCTTTTTCTAATTTTGGAATCAATTTTTCCTAGAAAATTTAGCTTTTTGCTATTCATATTGTGGTCATCAATCTTGTGTCTCACGTCACTCTATTTTGAGGACTCTTTTATTATTAACGTCTCCTTTTCCCTGCTTATTTGGGTGACATCTCTCACATATTTGGACGTTTATTGAGTATAATTCTTGCGTTTATTATTGACAGAACACAGTCCTCATATTTCTCTCATTCTCAATTGAAGCCTTCACCATATATGGTGTGTCGATTCTGCGATCTTATCTTAGACGTCTTCTCGCAACCAGATATGGCTATGACTATTCTCGTCCACGGCTTTCCTTTTGGCCCACGTTGGTGCAACCAAAGTTGTTTCTGGGATAGGAGATGGCCTATGCCAGGTAGAGGCAGCAGTGCAGAAGGCTAGGACCAGTGCCAAGGCCCTAGGCATCCAAAGGGGAGCCGGAATGTATGCTTAAAGCAGCTTTTTATGCCAATGAGGCTCAAGGATGGTCCAAATGGGAGGCAGATGCACGTCTTTGAAATATCAAGTCAGTATCCTAAAATGTAGTGTTCAGTGTGCTCTACAAGCTGGTCTAGACGGCTCGTCAAACGGAGCCCCGGTGTGCAAGATACTGAAGTTTCAAGTTAGAAGGTGTTGCAGATCCCCAACGGACAGGGCAACTGGGGAGAGGTGGACTAGGCAGGTGTGGGTGGATACGTGTGTAGTACTCGAGTTGTGAGCATGCCGATCTTCTCGGATTGCAAATCGGAGCTCCGATTAGCAAGTTATAGCCGTTAGAAGATTTTTCGAGGGCCGGGTCTAAGCCCACCTGACCGCATTGGAGTATGAGCCATTTGGTAGTCGGAACGGGTGAGTTAAGCAGTGTGGGTGCATTTGTGTTATGGGTGTTCTTTTGCAAGGTGGTAGGTAGTTGTTTTGTATGCTAAAGCGGAGTTGTTAGTGCAAATTAGCCAATTTGAAGGTGTTATTTGAGAGGTTAGGGTTGCTGTGGAATCCCTGGGCTATAGAGAGGCAAGTACTTTGTGTGCTGGGTGTGTTCACTATTCCCCCTCTCCAACGTCTTTGAAGATCCAAAATGGGGCAGGAGGCAGGTGATTTGAAAGTGGACACGGTGGGTTTTTGGTCGGGCTCTAAGGCCGGTGCATAGGCCAATTGGGTAGGACATAGCAGTACCCAATTCAAGCAAAAAGAAAGAGGTCTTTCTTATAAAAAAAGTATAAAGGATAGTTTTTTGAAGGCCTTGGAGGCCATTGAAGGGAGGTTCTCCTGCGAACTGCCACGTAACCCACATGCGCAAAGTGGCCGCAGGAGCTCGGGATATTTGACCTGGGCCATGTGCCCTGTATTGAACGCAAAGGGGAGTGTGGGGAGCTTCCTCCTCATGGGCTATGACTCAAAAGTGTGGGGAGTGTGGGGATCTTTCTCCTCATGGGCTATGGCCTCGCGGCCCGCGGGATGGCGATTGGCGACAATTTTGGCTAGGCAGGGCAGCGCAGGTGGCACACGTCCGCATGTGAGGGTACAACAGCGGCCATTGGGTAGGAATGATGTGGCTTTTGTAAGGGCTACTACCCACGGCCCTTGAGGCCCCCAGTTTTTTAGAGGAGGGGACCCCCCACCCAATAGCAACCTCGCTATTGCTAGCGAGAGGGGGGAGTCCCACGATGAGGACAAAGTGCAATAAGGGGGGAGAAACAGGGCCGCCATGTGATTAATATAAAAGCAAAGCCGAGCAAGGGTCAACAAATGACAAGGCAGGGCCAAAGAAGGGTATACAAAACCGAGCCAAGTGGGCCTTCCCAAGCCAGACCGGGAAAAAATAAAAGCAAGAAGTAAAAGGACCAGTAGAAGCCAGACAAACCAAAGTTAAGGGCAAGGTTGAAGCCAAGCCAAATGAAAGGCCAAAAAGGGGGGAAAGGAGGAGCTGGATAGAAGGTGGCCAAGGACCAAAAGTGGCCAAAAGGGTAGTGCAAGGTTGAGCTCCAAAAGGGTAAAAATGAAGGTGGAAGAAAAGTAAAAAATGAAAGAAGCCAAGGGGCAATAGTGACATCGCTAATGCCCCCCTCCCAAGTGCAAAGAGTAAAGAAGAGAACAAATAGAGCAAGGCGGTGCCCCCTTTCCCAAAAATTCCAATTGAAGGTGACAAGTGGACCAGTTAAAGTGTAAATTCCCAAATTAAATTCTTCCCCTATAAAAGTCAAAATTGGATCAAATTAGGGGCTTTTTTCTGGCTTTTGGAGTGTCGTCTGAAGCGTGCAAAGTGGAGTTCTCTAGCAAGATAGCCCCTTGGTAACTTTTCCTTGAAAATGGCCATGGTGATGGCAGTGCAAGCCCGTGTATATGTTTTTTGAAGTGCAATCAAGACACAATTTCCTCCCTTGTTGTTGTTTCTCCTTCCCCTCTTCTCTTTCTCCTGCTTTCATGGTTCTCCTCGATGCCGGCTGTGTGGATGTGTGTGCCTCCCCGGACTGACGGTGTTTTGAGTGAGAGAGTGAGATTGAGTGGCCGTGTGCGTGTGTAAGGGGGGAGACATGCAGTGGTAGCAGGTGTACCTTGTGTGGTGGTTTGTGGAGTGTGTGAGAAGTGGAAATTGAGCAGGCAGTGGTCTGCTAGTGTAAAGTGTTTCTTTGAAGGTGTTTTCCGAGAGGATAGGGGTGTTGTGAATACACTGAGTTATAGAGAGGCCTTTGTGTTGGTTCCGGGTGTGTTCCCCCATTCCCCCTCTCCATCTTCTAGTGCCCCCATTGAGGAACGCGCTGATTGCTCCTAGTTAATTTAAAAGAAGCGGTTTTTTGCATTGGAAGTCATGGCAGCTAGAAGCTATGGACCGATTTTCACAAGAGAAGAGAGCCCTGACGAGTGGATGTCAGATTTCGAGCTGTATATGCTATTGTTGCGTATACCAAATGAGGATAGCAAAATGCAGACTTTTCCTTTGGTGATGCGTGGTAGAGCTAAAGCATAGTACGAAGCATTGGAAGGTGAACCGAAGCAAGCATGGCCAGCTCTACGAGCGAGGTTTCTTCATGAGTTTCGCAAGGAGACTTCCCCAGTGGAGATGGATGCAAAGTTGAAGACACTTAAACAAGATGTAAGTGAAGAATTAAATCTGTTTTCGGGTCATTTTGAAGAGTGTTGGGCAGAACTAGCGGCATCCATGCAGTTGGCTAATGGAGACTACTTTAAGTTAGACAAATTCATGGCGTGTCTGCATCCTAAGGTGAGAGTGAAAGTTGATTTCTAGAGTCCAAAGAATTACAATGGTGCGGTAGCCATTGCACGGTTGAAGAGTAGAAAGATAAAGAAGAAGATAGAGTAGGGCGTATCAGGCTATGAGACGATGGCCCATGTTCAACCGTAGAGTCCGAGGGAGGCAGTACACGAAGAAAATCAAGGAAATCGAGCTGTAGCTATTGTGCCGCAAAATTGGGTGTGCACGGTGCAAGATTTATCCGAGAAAATGCAAGAGTTGCGGCTTAGTGTCATGGATAGAGGACAACCAAGAGGAGCAAGGGGCAGGGCAAGGCCACTGCCTGGTAGGTGTTATAATTGTGGAGAAGAAGGGCATTATGCACCTGATTGTCCTCAACCACAGAGAGAGAGAGAGAGAGAGAGAGAGAGAGAGAGAGAGAGAGAGAGAGAGGAGGTATATACCCACTTTTTGGTAGGGATTGAGGACAAGGACAATACAATGGTCCAAGAGAGCAAGCGGTGGAGAATCGTGTGCAGCCAGCTCCGCAAAATGGGGGTGAGGTCCAAAGAGTAAACATCATAGGGGTGGATAAGCAGGATGTCAAAGTTTTGGCCAATGAGAGAGAAAGAGCTGAGAGAGAGAGAGAGACAGAGCAGGAAACTAGAGCTCGCAAAGGGCAAAGGAAAGGTGTACAAAGGTAGAGAGCAGTCCGAGCCTAGAAAAAGAAGGAGGCGTTGCAAGATCTAGCAGGTGGACTTCAATCTTGGACGTGGTTATCCCGAGTACAATCTCGTGTGTGACGTTCAAAATCAAAAGGAAAATATTACTTTTGACTAGCTATTAGCTTTGAATCCAAAGTTAAGAAGGCAGTGGTCCACAAGTATTAGCACCACGATTCCAAGAGCTAAGGGAAATGTCCAAGCAGTGCAAAACATGGCTTTGAGGGTAGGTAGCCCCAATGATGTTCTTCCATTGGTGGATGCGATGATAGAGAAGAGGATGCAAGTACAAGCCTACATAGATGGTGGAGCACAGGTTTGTGTCATGATGGAAGCAGCCATGAAAGAGACGGGAGTTAAGGTAGTAGTCAGGTCAAATGTGCGCATGAGGATGGCCAACCATACCAAAGCGAGGTGTATGGGTGCGGTGCATGTTGTGAAGGTTAAGGTGATGGGCATAGAGTGCCTGATAGATTTCTTTGTGATGAAAGCAGGGGATAATGCTTATCGAATTATTTTGGGCAGGCCATGGCTTTTGGCAATAGGTGCTATGGAGGATTGGGAGAGCAAAGTGTTCACTCTGCTTGATAAAGAGAAAGGCCGACAAATTGTGCTTGATTTGAAGACCAAAGAGAGCAGTTCTCATCCTATGGCAAGTAAAGATGAGGGAAACATGACGAGCTATGAGTACGAGACAAAAATGGGCTATGATGAAGCTATACTAGCACAGAGGAAGAGGAGAGCGAGGACGACATGCTGAAGATAGATGCACCATAGATGACTCCCCACCTAAAGAAGAAGGTATGCAGCCTCAAGCTCATGGTTTAGGCATAGAGGAGGTTTCAAGCATGGTAAGTGAAGATTTAACCAAGGGTGAAAAGGAAGGTTATATTCAACTGTGTGAGTCCTATCCAAATCTATTTGCGATGGAGTACAAGCATTTACGAGGTGCAAAGGGAGTGGAGCACAAGATTGTTCTTAAGGAGGGACATAAACCTAAAGCAAAAAAGTTGAGAAGACTAGGGGAAATCCAAAAGGAAGCCCTTTGGCAGGAGATCAATAAGCTACTAGATGCGGGCATCATCTATCCTGTGAAAGAGTCAAAGTGGGTCTAGCCAGTGGTCATAACCCCTAAGAAGAATGGGAAATGGAGAGTGTGTGTCGACTACAAGCCACTGAATGGCATGACCAAGAGGAATCACTACCGCTTGCCGTTTCAAGATGAAATCCTAAACCAGGTGGCTGGGCATGAAAGATACTCAATTATGGACGGCTTTTCGGGGTATTTTTAAATAGGGATTTCACTTGAAGACCAGTTGAAGACCACATTCATATCTCCATGGGGTTTCTTTTCTTACCACTGCAGGATGCTGTTCGGATTGGTAAATGCATATGCCACCTTCCAAGATTGGATGAACCGGGTATTTGGTCTATACCTGGGCCGTTTTATTAGGGTCTTCATGGATGATATTGGCTACTACAGTTCAAGATTAGAGCACCTTTCGAAGCTCCAATTATGATTTCAAAGGCTTGATGAAGAAGGAAGTCAGTTGAATCCTAAGAAGTGCAAGCTAGCACAGCCCCGAGCATAGCTGTTAGGTCATGTGGTGTCGCAAAATGGTATAGAAGCTGATCTTGAAAAGGTGAAGGCGTTGGTGTTGATGGAGCCACCATTAGATGCTCAAGGTTAGGCTTCATTTATTCATAAGTTAAAGTATCTATCACGTTTCTTTTGGATGCTATCACAATATGTGCATCCTCTTCAAACCAGGGCTCAGCAAGTGCATGGTTATGAATGGGATCGGGAAGTTCAGGAGGATTTTGATAGAGTCAAGGAGATTTTGTGTCAGTTGCCAGCGATGTGTCCTCCCAATCAAGAGGACAACTTCTATGTGTCTATGACAATGGGAACAATTGCTATTGGAGCGGTTCTACTGCAAAAGGTAGGAAGAAGCTACAAGCCAATATACTTTGAGAGCAGGGTGATGACTTTGATCACCGATCTCAGCTCTATATATACCCATCGTTATATTATAAAAATCATTGAATGTACAAATGTTCATGAGGAGCTACATCACTCCTTTTACAATGAATGTTTTATGAGGAGTTACATTACTCCTATCCTATCAAATACAATAATGAATATAAAGGTTCAATCAAGAGGTTTAAAGGCTATCCATTAGCTCGTAATCAAAAGTGTTATCGTGAATCTGTTGTGTAGCTTGTTATCACTATCGCATCACCAAACATATCTTCATGTTGTCGTCAACATGGCATCACCAAACATGTCTTTATAAATCTTTTATTGTGACCAAGTTTGTCTTCATAAAATCAATTCTTTGATCAATCCTACATAGATCATAGATTCAAAAAACATAGTCATGAGAATTATTAGCATCGTTAGTGAAATAATTACGTCACAATGCCATAAGAGATGGTTCGCGACGCCACTCTTTTGACGACAACATATGAACATAAAAAGTACAAGATGCATGATACGTGATGCAAATGACATATGTATATACTACATAAAACGACATTTATCAACGTAGTGATATCAATGAGTATTATCAAAGTATTAACACAATATCATCATTATATCAATAAAAATGAATAAATCATCATGGTATCAACGAGAATAACCATGGTATAATCAATGTATCAACAAAACAACATAATGGTATCACCGAGAATAACCATCGTATCAACAAAACAACATCATGGTATCACCGAGAATAACCATGGTATCAATGAAACATCATCATGGTATCAACGAAAATCACCATGCAATCAATGAAATATCATCATGGCATCACCGAGCATAACCATGGTATCAACGAAAACAACATCATGGTATCACCGAAAATAACCATGGTATCAACGAAACATCATCATAGTATCAACGAAATATCATCATGGTATCACCAAGAATAACCATGGTATCAACGAAATATCATCATGGTGACACCGAGAATAACCATGGTATTAATGAAATATCATCATGGCAACACCGAGAATAACCATGGTATCAATGAAATATCATCATGGTATCAACGAAAATCACCATGATCAAAGTACTAACAAAACATCATCATGGTACCATCAAAATCACTATGGTATCAACGAGAAATTATCAATAAAACGACATAAACTATATCTCTGGAAGAATAATTATACGAGAATCAATGAACGAGTATATCATATAACAAAAGATCATGTACCAACAGTAGCTAGATAGAATTTGGACGATTATCAATGGCTCGACTGACTCGGAACGATATGTAACTGGCTTCTGCAGCAAAGTTACATCAGTAACAAATATATGATTGATGAAGAAAAAATATAATTGAAAAATTTTCAATTATGAGAAAAATCAAAAGCAAAAAGTAAAATTTTGCTTTTCAAACATGTACGCAGTCCGAGACGATAACCCAAAATCGGTGCAAAATTTAGAGACTTTCTTCTGCAAAGTTACAGACCACATCGATTCCGATGGCTCGAGCAAATAGTTTCTGTAAAATCGTTCTCAATTAGGAGAAAAAACAAAAAATTAAAAAAACGAAAGTTGCTTTTCAGACATGTACGCAATCCCCCAACGATAACTCAAAATCAGTGCAGAATTTGGAAAAAAATTCTTCTGCCAAGTTGTAGAACACATCAATTCCAATGCCAACAGAGGCAAGTTTCTGCAAAATCATTTTCAATCAGGAGAAAATCAAAAACAAAAAGCGCAGTTGCTTTTCAAGCATGTACGCAGTCTACGAACGATAAGTCAAAATCGGTGCAGAATTTGAAAAAAAATTCTTTTGCAAAGTTGTATACCACATCGATTCCGATGCCTCTCACAAAAAGTTTTTGCAAAATTGTTTTCAATTAAGAGAAAAATCAAAAACATAAAACGAAAGTTGCTTTTCAGGTATGTACGCAGTCCGTGAACGATAAGTCAAAATCCGTGCAGAATTTGAAAAAACTTTCTTCTGCAAAGTTGTAGACCGCATCGATTCCGATGCTTCACGTGGGTAGTTTTTTTGCAAAGTTGTAGACCACATTGATTCCGGTGCCTCGCGCGGGTAGTTTCTGCGAAATCGTTTTCAATTAGCAGAAAAATAAAAATCAAAAAGCAAAAGTTGCTTTTCAGGTATGTATGCAGTCCACGAAAGATAACTCAAAATTGCTGCAGAATTTGAAAAAACTTTCTTTTGTAAAGTTGTAGACCACATTGATTACGGTGCCTCTCTTGGGGAGTCTCTGTAAAATCGTTTTCAATCAGGAGAAAAATCGAAAACAAAAAACGTACTGCTCCGATACCATGTTGAGAGAGAATGAGAGAGCACAGAAATAGAACCCCAAAGTGTGTAGAATACACACATGAGATGGTGTATATATAGAGGGGACCTGGGTGCCATATGTAGGGAAGCCATATATTGAGTAGCTTCACATATAAGCTCAACGGAGGCCCCCTGTTTTTTAGAGGAGGTGACCCCCTACCCAATAGCAACCTCGCTATTGCTAGCGAGAGGGGGGAGTCCCACGATGAGGACAAAGTGTAATAAGGGGGGAGAAAGAGGACCTCCATGTGCATAATATAAAATCAAATCCGAGCAAGGGCCAGAAAATGACAAGGCAGGGCCAAAGAAGGGTACACAAAACCGAGCCAAGTGGGCCTTCCCAAGCCGACCGCGTAGAAATAAAAGCAAGAAGCAAAAGGACCGGTAGAAGCCGGACAAACCAAAGCTAAGGGCAAGGTTGAAGCCAAGCCAAATGAAAGGCCAAAAAGGGGGCAAAGGAGGAGCCGGATAGAAGGTGTTCAAGGACCAAAAGTGGCCAAAAGGGCAGTGCAAGGTTGAGCTCCAAAAGGGTAAAAATGAAGGTGAAAAAAAAGTAAAAAATGAAAGAAGCCAAGGGGCAATAGCGACATCGCCAATGTCCCCCTCCCAAGTGCAAAGAGTGAAGAAGAGAACATATAGAGCAAGGCGGTGCCCCCTTTCCCAAAAATGCCAATTCAAGGTGCTAAGTGGACCAATTAAAGTGTAAATTCCCAAATTAAAGGCCCTCCCTATAAAAGTCAAAATTGGATCAAATTAGGGGCTTTTTTCCTAGCCTTTGGAGTGTCGTCTGAAGCCTGCAAAGTGGATTTCTCTAGCAAGATAGCTTTTGCTTGAAAATGGCCATGATGATGGCAGTGCAAGCCCGTGTATATGTTTTTTGAAGTAATCAAGCCACAGTTGCCTCCCTTGCTATTGTTTTCCCTTCCCCTCTTCTCTTTCTCTTGCTTTCATTGTTCTCCTCGATGCCGGCTGTGTGAATGTGTGTGCCCCCCCCGGACCGACGGTGTTTTGAGTGAGAGAGTGAGATTGAGTGGCTGTGTGCGTGTGTAAGGGTGGAGAGAGGTAGTTCTAGCAAGTGTACCTTGTGTCGTGGTTTGTGGAGTGTGTGATCAGTGGAAATTGAGCAAGCGGTGGTCTGCTAGTGTAGAGTTTTTCTTTGAAGGTGTTTTCCGAGAGGATAGGGGTGTTGTGAATACCCCGAGCTATAGAGTGTCCTTTGTGTTGGTGCCGGATGTGTTCCCCCATTCCCCCTCTCCAAATTTTTGTTACTTCTTTCCGAGGCCAAGGATTTCCAGGCTGGAAAGCAAAGATGTTTTAAATTCTTGAAGGCGATGAATTCTGCAATGTTGTCCTTGGAAATCATGTTTGTCCGCCTTAGTCTGTTGATACGGATCATGATAACGTGCTTATAACGGAAGGACCTATAGTTGAAGATTGCAATGTTGCGTATACAGATTGACAACCATGTGGTAAAGCAACTCTTCCGTATATTCTTTCTGCTCTTACTGGTTTCTTTTTGCCTGATATGTATGAACTGCCTACTCCTCATGACGTATGGAAGTACCTTATTGCAAACTTTCAAAAGGAATCTGTTACAAAAATACTTTATTTGAGAGGGTTGTTGGATCTATATATGGGTCACTCTACTCAACTTGGTCCCACATATATATTTGTATCTTGTCCTCAATATGAATCAGTCTTTGGGAGCATACATGGTGTGTCGCTTGTCTCGTCTCTCTCTTTCTCTCTACATCTCAACATGGTATCAGAGCAGTAACGATCACGCATCGATTCAATTCATGGTGACAAAACAGTATGTGTATACGATTCGCATGTAAGATTCAAAATTGCTAAATTTTTTATTTTTGAGCATTGATTCTTGTTAACTATGATTATTTTATATTAAGAAGAATATGATTAGTTTTTTGTTTGGTGTTTATTGCTAATCGATATAATGAATCGTTCATTAAGTTTTGTTGTTGATTTGTGTTTAGACACCCTGAACTTCATCTCAAATTTTGGGGGTCTTCTGCTTAAAATTTGGAGAAACAAAAAAAGCGTTGTACATAGAGCGTTGTGTACATGAAACTTTTCATCAAAAACTTATTCATCTCCTCAAGCTCTTCGATTTGAGTTCTAGGTTTGCATCAATCGGAGTTTGTAGCAGAAAGTTATGTTGTTTTTACTACAATTGAGTTTGATGCAGCTTTCGTCCTCGTGCGTCTTTGTGAAATATCCGCAATTGTTTTTCTAATTTCGACGTCAACTTTTTTGACCAAATTTAGCTTTTTTCTATTCATATTGTGGCCGTCAATCTTGCGTCTCACGTCACTCTATCGGTTGCTCCAGACAGAATACTTCATGTACGTGATGGATCACTTTAATTATCGATTCTGGTGTTATAGGAAATATGACATATTAGTCTAAGTGACTCCATAACTATCATCCACTACCAGTTCAATGTGTTGTTTATCTTATTGATGATATGACTTGCCAAGTAAAGGGTATTGGAGACTTATATCTTGGTACCTTATCTTCTTCCACTTGAATTTTGCGAGGAGTATTACATGTACCAAACCTTCAATGTAATCTTCTTTCAGTTGCTAGACTTGTTGATCTTGGTATGTTTATTGGATTTGATCATGCCAAATGCCAAATTGAGAAAGATGGACAGACTATAGCCACTGCTCCTCGAAACGGTAATTTGTTTGAACTCTCTCTCAATGATGCTGTAGAAAATATTGTCACTTCTCCATGTGATCGTGATTGCAAAGTATGGCATCATCATTTTGTTCATGCTGACTTCTCAAAACTCCTTGATCTTCATCGGCATGATCTTGTTCATGGCATGGATCTTAAATCCCATCCCCATATGGAAATTTGTAAGTTTTGTGCTCTTGGGAAACATAATCGTAAACCGTTTTTTCTTTCAAATATAACTCATTCTCATGACATATTGGATCTTGTTCATACTGATATATGTGGACCTCTACCTTGTTTGAGATCACAATATCTCTACTTCATTAATTTCATTGATGATTTCTCACAGTATACGATTGTATTTCTACTTAGACAGAAATCTGAGGCTTTATCTGTTTTCAAACAATTCCACAAGGCTGCAGAACTTCAAACTGGTTGTCGCTTTAAGAATCTTCGTAGTGACAATGGAAGTGACTATGTTTCTCGAAAGTTTGTGAGTTATTGTGCTGACAGTGGAGTTCATCATGAAAGAATCGCACTATTTTCAATGATGTAAGATGTATGCTGATTCATTCTGCTTTATCTCGTGTTTTTTGGGTTAAATCTACTTTGACAATAGTATTTATTCAGAATCATCTTCCTACTATTGCACCCTCTGGTAAAATATCCATCACAGCATGGGCAGGTGATATTTCTTCTGTATCTCATTTTCAAACCTTTGGATGTACTGCTTATATTCATATTCCCAAAGAAACACGAACAAAGCTTGATGCTCATGTTCTTAATGTTATTTTTATTGGATATTCTAACTCTTCCAAAGGCTACAAATTTTGTGACCCTTCCTCCAAGAAAGTAATTATGAATCATGATGCTACTTTTAACGAACAACTTATGGGAGGATCATGGTCCATGTATGATTCTAATCATACTAAATCATTACTTCAAGTTTTTCCATTTCTTTCAGATAATGAAAATCTTCCTATAGAGCAGCTTTTCTCTTCACAACCATCCATTCCGAATGTTACCAATGATGATATTGATATTTTTGTTGATCTGCCTATTGATATTGAACATGGCTCATGTCATGTTTATGATGATGATATTGTTGATAATGCTTTCTATACTTTTGAAGATCCCGTTACTTATGATAAATCTATCTCTTCACTACAAAAGGATCAATGGCAAGAGGCTATGGAAGAAGAGTATGATTCTCTTATCTCTAAAGGTACATGGATAGTAGTTGAACTACATCCTGGTCGTACATCTATTAAGTGTAAGTGGGTATATAAGACAAAAGTGACAAAAGATGGATCTTTTGACAAGTTCAAGGCATGTTTAATTGCAAAAGGATACTCCCAAGTAGCTGGTGTTGATTATCAAGAGACCTTTTCACCAGTTGTTCGCATTACAAGTGTTCGAGTTTTATCGGCAATCCAACGGAACCGTACAAAAGGTATTTTATTCCTTCGACAATCAAAGTTTATTGCAGATAATATTCAAAAAATTTGTATGGAATCTGCACATTCAGCCAACACACCTTGTCTTGCGAGCTCTACGAAGAACACTTTTGACAATGGTGGTCAACTTGTCACAAATCAACCTTATGCTAGCTTGATTGGATGTTTTCCGTTTGTTGGCATGAACACTCCTCCATATATTTTGTATGTTTCTAATTATCTTGGACAATATCTTGCACATCCTTCTCTTAAGCATTGGTCTGTGGCAAAGTGTGTGTTGAAATATTTGAAATGCACTACAGATTTTGGTTTGGTCTATCGATGCCAACTCACATCGGATTCTATGCAATATCTTTCTCTTTTGGATTACACAGATGCAGATTGGGCAAGATCACATTTATCTATGCGATCTACTAGTGGAAATTTCTTCTTTATAAATGGTTGTCTTGTTTCTTGGAACAGTAAGAAACAACACTGTGTTGTAGTTTCTATGACTAAATATGTTGTGGCATCACTTGCAGCTCGTGAGCTGATGTGGCTTCGAAAAATGCTGGTTGATATTGGTCACACTCCTCTTTCTAGCACACCCTTGCGGTGTGACAACCAAAGTGCTATTAGTCTTGCAGAAGACTATGCTCAACATACTAAGTCAAAGAAAATTGTTGTCCATTATCATTATGTCTGGTATGAAATACACAAAGGAACCATTATGGTTGAACACTGTCCAAGTGACCAGATGATTGCAGACATTCTTACCAAAGGCCTCAATGAGTCACGTTTCATCCTCTTGCACTCGGATCTTGGAGTTGCTTCGGCCTCACTCTTTCTAGATTAACTTCTCTGCTATTGTAATAGCTTTGTACATATGACATTGTAATCCTATAGGTACCATTCACTATGCACACTCTACATTTGCGCGTTGTGATCTTTGAGTCCCTTGTATATTTGTACATAGATACACAATTCACTTTCACATCATCATCATTGGTTCATATTTTCACATTGTATAGGGGCTTGGGTTTTTCCCTTGAACACCCCGAGGGTTTTTTCATCCAAATCTAGAGACCTTTGTTTGAGTGGGGGTGTTGAAGCTATATATGGCTCACTCTACTCAACTTTATCTCACCTATATATTTGTATCTTGTCCTCAATATGAATCCGTCTTTGGGAGCGTACATGGTGTGTCTCTTGTCTCTTGTCTCTTGTCTCTTCTCTCTCTTTCTCTCTGTACATCTCAACATAATATCACTTTGAACCATGGATGAAGACGTATCATGTAACTTCACCCATGACATCATGGAGCTCGACATGGCATTGCAGATCTTGGTGAACCTTGTCATTTAATCTAAATTCGGCAAGGTGGCTATAGAGAAATCCTCAATTGACGATGAAGCTCTGACCTCACACGTCCAATCTATTGCTCAAAGGCTGTGTAGATTTTTAGCCGAATAAAACAACAATTCAGTATGATCAAAATGAAGCCAAAACTATTGTCGAGTTGTGAATAACTCAACTGACGGAGACTTGCGGACACCATTAGCATGCATGACCTCTTAGATTTTATGAGGTAAAGAGCACGTTCACCTCTTAACATTGGTCAATAAGATAGCACGAGACTGCGTCCCTATTTTGAGCCACTATCCTCTATATTACTTAGCCATAAACACCACAACTTTCGTCTACAATGGTCCATGGATTGTGTTTGCATGTGAGTCACACCCAAAACGCTAGCTTTGTTTTTCTCTGAAACATTAACTGAACAAGAAAGCTACCTCCTCCCTAACGGCTTGCACACAGCTATTTCGCTATCCAACTCAAGTTATTTCTCTCTACAGAAACGTCACCCCCTTGCAACTGTATGCACTACTTTGTTATTGGACCTATCCTTGCATCAAAGCAGTAGAACCATCGAGCATCTAGGGGCGTTTAATTATCCTGCACCCGCTGGGACGCACATGGTCTTGTGGGAGGCGACCATGAATGATTTCAGTGGCCGACAGTACCCGGCATTTTCTAATGATCATCAAGGACACCAAGTAGGGTAGCATGAAATTGTGTAGGAATAGCAGTGTAAATCATGAGGTGTTAAAGCAACTAGCTAGAGAGCATAAGACGACAAGACTTTGTAAGAAAATCTCGCACAAACAACAAATATAGCAGCTCATAGGGTAGAAAATTTTGAACACGGCCACCTCCAACCAGCATAAATCTAAGGCAAACTCTGTTTATAGTCGCCCCTTAACATGCCTTTTCACTTCTTGAGAAATTGCAGACCCGGAGACGTCTTGATTGATGCTTTATAACAATAAATCCATTCCTTAAAATATTGCGTAAAGTGCAAGGGCAACCAAGAGTATAAGGAAGCCAAATTTGTAGGGAAGCCAAGTAAAACCAAGGAAAATATAAAGCTGCATAGTGATAATTATGGTAATTAAGTATGTTAATGGTAATCAAGTAATGGCATTACGCTAATGGGTGATTTAACCTGGCGCTTAGCTCCCTTGCAATAACCACCTGGTACTTAACTGCCTTGCAAAAACTAAGGACCTATCTTAAGTCTCAACACTCGTAAACCACCTTAGAGTACCCATTGAAGATATCTGCTACTATTGTTATTCGCACATCCCAAGGACTTTGTGGGTTTGTGAGCATTAAAGTTCAAACAACGTCTTCTTTTGCATATAACAGTGCATGCCGACGACAAACCAACTACTACAAGTCAGCTAAAACGTGAATTTTTCATGTTACTTATCTGAAAATTTCCATCATAATTTGTGATTGAATCTCCATTGACATAGTACTTGATTTACATCTGTATCAGAAACGCTCTGATACCATGTTGACGATGGAAGACCGAGATGAGAGAGAGAGAAGACTCCACACTTGCAAACCCCAAAATGTGTGTCAATTGATCACATGAAATGAGTTTATATATAGGGTACCATGGTTCTATATATAGAGATACTATATATAGCTCAACATGCTGAGCTATATATAGTATCTCTATGTATAGCTCAATATGCTTGTCCTGATTGATGACTAAGGTGCTCGAGGTGCTTGTCATGCTTTATGACTAAGGTGCTTGAGGGGCTTGTGGTGTTCCAAAGTCAACACGATCCCTACAAAGGAGGCAGAGATCCCTAAAGCTAGGGACGTGAGAGAGAACACACACGCACACACACACACACACAAGGCAAGCCTAAGACTCAAGAGGTAATAAGTACACATGTCAAGCACCGACATATGTTGCCTTCATATGGTGCCTAAAGCCTATTGGTTGACCTCTAAAGGGATCCAATGAGAATTAATTTTATTTAAATAATTGTTTAAAGCATTTTTCAAGCCCTCTCTCTCAAAGGGGAAAGGAGGACACTTGTCCAAATGCTATCATGGTTGCTTCATATGAACTATGCATGTGATTGTCTAGGCTTGTAGGGGTCCAATCAAATTCAGGGATGAGCTACAAGGAGGGGTCGACCAAAGCAAGCTGGGGTGTTCTTGGGGGTATACTCTCTCTCACAGACACTCACATGCTCTCATTCTCACTTTGTGAAAGTCCAAGAACTCCATCCCCTTCTCAAAGCTTGAGAAGTTGAGAGCCTACACCAACACTCTTGGCTATGGAATGCAAATCCAACCAAGATTCATGCTTCAATGCTATGCTAGCCATCTTCTTCATCCCCATTAGTATGCTACTATTCTATGCTAAGCTCTATGAGTAATGGTATGAGAGAACACTATTTCTTTCTCGTAAGAATACTTCTTCTTCCTCTTCCCTACCCTCATTCCTTGCTAGCTCTCTCCACCTTTGAAGGTGTTTGAGGTCTTGGGACTGAGGCCGGGGACAAGTTAATTCTTTCATTTAATTAGCTAAGTTATGGGCATAATTGTGGTGCATGAAGCTCTCTATCTTCATTGCACCATCAAGGTCTCAAGGAACACAAAGCTTGTATTGTACCAAGTGTCTCTTTATGGGAGAAGCTATAACACAAAAGCCTTTTGGAAGGGGACCAGCTCCATATAAATCCGGTCCTCAACTATTGTCAGGTTTTTTAAAACTCTCTCTTGCAAAGTATTGTTCATGCCAAGTTAATTAGGTATAATGGTTATGTTGCTGCCTCTAATCAAGTTCACCTCTATTTTCTCAAAGTATTCTCAAAAAAATGTTCACTATAGTTTTCTAAATTCCGTTATTCTCAATGTTCATTGTCTATATTTATTACATATTTTGGGTAACAACGTGTGTATCTTCAAACCAACACAATCGATTGTATGCTCTGATACCATGTTGAACTTGAGGGAGAGAGAACAGGTCAACGAGCAGAGATAAGAGAGAAGCTGAGGGGAAAGGGAGATGAGACACGAGATGACACCACCCTCTGCAAGCCCCAAAGTGTGCATATATATTCTACACAATGAGTGTACATATATAGTGGGGACCTCAACTTATGTATAATATAAGGGTGAGCTCTATACATAGCTCCAATAGTTAGAAGGAGACCATAGCCCCAAACACCTTCTTGTTTAAAATACCATAAAAATTTTTATTTTTCTTATTGTGTCTCCATTTTATTTTTTTATTTTGACGATCGTATTTGTTATTGTTCATTTTGCTTCTATAATCTCATTTTCCATGCATGGTGAAATCAATTGCAAGGTGAAAAGAGTTGTGAGTCTTTGCATCATGGATGCTATTGTAACTTATACTGCTTATACCAGGCTAGTAGCTTCAAGCTCATTGCATCACCATGATCATACTGCAACCCGCTCGAAACTAAGCAGTACCCTCAAGTCATTCGCACAACAAAGGAACTTCGACAACATGCCAATATAGACTTGGTAGAAAACTTTTCCACAATATAAGCGCATAGACAGAAGGAAAATGAAGGCATAACAATGGAGCAAGAATATGGCATTATTGCTATTGTTAGTTAGTAATGGTGACAATCAACGACTATATAAGCAAGTTAGCTCAAAGGTGAGAAAACCCTACAAAATATTCTTGGTGTAAAAACCTTGCAATTCCGCCACTTTTTCTTACGTGAAGTGTTGCCAAGCTTTTGGAAAAAATTATCGATTTATTACTTGGTGAGCCAAAGGTCGTTTTAGACTCTTTGAGTGCACAAACGACAACATGGCGCCATATAGAACACATGGAAAAGCGAGCGCAATGAAAACCGAGCGCGGTGAAAAGCGTGCAAGCAAACGCACAAGCCAATCCATGCACAACCTACGACTGATGAGGAGCCCCTTTCATGGAAGCCGGCTCGAGGCCTACAAGGACCATATTCGTGGAGTAGTGCTTGCCCAATTCAGCTTGTTGATCCTGCGCCTGCGAGTAGGAGAGTTCAACACAGAGCCTTGCCACCTTTATACATTTATTCTACTGACGTAACTGCTAGAAGGACTACATGCTCATTCTCATGAAAGTCATCCTCGAAATCATTTCAGACAGCTAATTTATGAAGTCGACGGTGCCCCAAGGACGTCCTGACTGCACTACGTACAATAGGGTGACCATTCTCTCAAGATGATCTCAGAACAATAATATAATGGTAAGAAGCATCTCTGCGTTTTCCTGGACTTGTGCAATCTTGCTCGGTAACGTGACACAGTGCTGGAATTGGGCACGGGCAGTAACTAGCACCTGGGTCTTGTTGCACACAAAGCTGTTAGATTGATAAGGCTTATAATTAGGTATTGATTTTGGGGACCTGCGAACTGCTTGTGGAGAAGATCTTACTGCTTCTGTACAGGAGAAAATTTTCAAACCTTCTTCTGGAGGTAGGTCGTATAAAGGAGTGAGAGCGGTGGTGACCTCGAACGGGATGGGGACGATGGTGCGGTTGACACTTGAGATGCAATAGTGGCTAGTTGAACAATATTTCCAGCTTCAACTACCTTATTCAGCTCGTTTATGGACAGTATTATGCCGCTCCGAGGATATAATTTGATGCAGATTCAACAACCCTGTGCCCTTGGTCATCCTTCAATGTTCATAGAAATGATATGCAGCAGGTCCCCATGCCTAATTCTCAAGATTCACACCAATTATTTACTGCACAGTTTGCTTGTGTAGCAGTAAGTCGGGTAGAGCCGGAAAGGAGTGGTTGTATTTCGTAGATCATCAAGCTTGAAGGGTACTTTGGATGCTTGCTGACGTGATAAGCATTCTCAAAGATCAGATGTTTCGTGCGATCAACCAATGGCACAGGTTTGTTCTAGTGCTACTAAAACAGAAGATAATCAAATTTTAATCGATGATGAGCTGGCCTAATCTGCAGTCAAACCACCAAAACTCATTGCCTTCGTAGGCCCGTTCAACACATTTTTCTGTTGATGCTATCAGGGTGTTGGCGATAGAGACGGAAGAGGCCAAAGAAATGGAAAGAATAAACATCGAAGTGGACATGAGGGCAAAAAAGCTTAGCAGGATCAATCACACTGAAGCTTATGATGGTTATCCTCAAGTAATTAAGCCTGCGACTTCAGTGCTAGCTGCTTGCGCTTTTAGCAGACAGTGTGAGGGGATTAGTGGCAGACAGCTCATTGTCGAGAGAAAGGCATTGGGGAATGTTTCCACTAGTGCAAGTCATGGTTTGATGAGCTATTGACTTCAGTTGCACTCCTCGTCCAACTTTGTTGATAACCTATCCAAAAAATTGATGAGGCGAGCATTTTAGATCGATCTTGAGACAAACAAAAACATCTATCATGACCAATTCAACACATAATATAGTGTTCGTGGGAATTGGTTAATGTGTAGCGCCAAGGAGATGCAGCAACATTGCAATGGAAGTCAAGTAGTCAATCATGCAGGTGCCTACACTGTCGACTAGGATCAAAAGAATAGTCAAAGAGAAGAAGTAGAAGCTAATTCTTTTTTCCACACAAAGAGCTTTGATACTGGAGAAGGCGAAGAACAAGGACTGCACAGTAATGGAATTTCTGGAGACAGGCATACCAATATTTAAGCACCTATTAGCCTCTAGGAGTAGTTCATTGCTGGCCATTCAACATCTGGGTGCGATAACAAAAAAATTACAAACAATATGGCCAATATTACGGCCTATAAAGAGATTCTCTTTCTAAACCGCAGGTAGGCAGTAGCCGGCGGCACTTGAGATTAGCAATAGTAGTATATTGCAGCGTTGCTCTTCAGCAGATGCATATGAAGCAGGTAATGTTGAAGGTGTGGATCTGAATGCATAGCAGTTATTGCTTCAGAGCTCCCTTCTTGCCAATAACCACAATTTGGTGGTGGATCCTATAAGCAAAGGTCCATGCAGCTATTGGATCAAGTTGATGGTTGCAAATGCAGACATCAATTTGGCATAGATACATAATGCAAGTTAGTCAGCAAGGAGGCAAGAAGAAATAATTGCTAACCGAAGCAGCTTACAAATCAGAGAGAGAGAGAGAGAGAGAGAGAGAGAGAGAGAGAGAGAGAGAGAAGGTAATATTGATCATAGGACATAGATCATAAAGTTACATATCACATGTTTTATGTATGGTAGGGAGGACATATATTCACAACACTGCATGTTCTAATTGCACAAGCGTGACTCCAGCTCCGACAATATTGCAAGGTCCGTTATCTGCATCCAATTTTCCATGCACATGTGTTTGCTTAACGCAACACATAAACGCTACGAAGTAGGGCACGACTTCCGTTTCTTATAATTTTTTGGAGAGACCACAGTGCCAAGTCTCCACCATACTTTTGTATGGAACCTCTCCATGATGTGCACAATATACTTTGCACTTTCGATGTGATGTTTCGTTGCAAGATGATATGTTTAACTATTCACATTGCTTTTATATAGCTTAACTCACATATCGGCGTGTAGATTGGACAATCAAAAAGCAGGAGTACAACATTGCAGGTCAGTAAAGCACCTCATTTATTGTTGGAGTTCATTCACGCTTTATCTTCTTGCTTGTTTTAGAATTTCCGCATTACTTCCTTTGCTTTGGTTTATCTAGATCTCGTTTTCAGAACTATACACTCCATGGCGATCAACATCTGCACGTGAGTTACACACGCAACTTTTTGCATGCGGTTGCTTGCCAGATGTATGTGATGTATTACAGTAGTGAATACACAAGTAGTGAATTCATGTGGTGTATCACAGTAGTGAGTTCAAATTGTGCATCTTTATTTTAGCTCTAAATAATTTATACCATACTAGGTGTCTAAATAATTGATGCCATACTATATATGTCCTCGTTTCTCCCATACTAGGTGTCAGTATGAAGTTCTCAAGACCTAGAAGATTATAGTCCAAGAGTCAATAAGCTAAAGAGCAAACTGCAGCCAACTTGAAACTAGCTTATCGTCCATATGGTAGGTCATGGTTTGAAATCATTGCATTGTATAAAGATTGGAGCATGCAATGTGACATCTTCACTCACAATCTAGAAACATGTCTCTGCTGAGCAATGACATACCTCACATACATAGCGATAAAAGAGGTCGACAGATAAATGAAATAGACACTCTTGTTGCCCTCACTTCTGTATTATTTTTGGGCGCTTTGTCATCGGAGCGGTAGCAACAAGGCTTAGCAGCATTGTATCTATAGTCCATTACCAGTTCAAGTTATGAGCCATGAATCAACAGTATCCTCTCTTTGTTCATGAGATTGATGAGCAATATTTGGACATAAAAGAGGGAGATATTATAATTATAGACGAGCTATCCATGTTAACCTAAACGACTTTTGACCTTATCGTAAGACAAAATATAAATATAGCAAGAAATATTAAATTGGCGGATTCCTTCAACAACAAATGGGTTCTCTTGCTCAATGATCTTGCCCAACTACCCCCAATATAAGCATGGGAGCTTTGTAGCACACGTTATATCACAAGCAGGTCCATTGGCTACATGCAACTTTGTACAAGATGTCATGCTCTATAAGACATGCAACGGACCCTAAATTGCTTCAGTTCTTCACCATTTTTTGTGAAAGAAAACCAGTCATAGATGAGGTCAATTGTACCTTGGTTGCATGTATTATAGATGAAGCATATGTGCATGACTACATCAACAACTCTACTACGATAATCTATCCTCACACGTCGGACGTCCAACACTATGGCAACCTTGCCTTGAATAAATTGTCCAATCAAACTGACATTACAAAACTCGAAATGAAGAAGAACGCGGGTAACATAAATGTCCTTCAATAGTGGCTCCTAGAACTTAAGTTCAATGAGCTAGATTCAATCACAATTTGTGTCCACTACATGATCACTAAAAATATCGACTTGACAATTGGTGATGCAAACGGTGCAACATGCATTGTCTATGTCATAACACAAAGCACAAAAGGTGAAGCTACATGTAATAACACAGAGCACAGAAGGTGAAGTTATATGTATCAATGTCCTCATTCATTGTACTAGGAATAACTACAAAAGAAGAAAGGCAAAACACAAACAACTAGGAATAACTACAAAAGAAGAAAGGCAAAACATTCATTGTACTAGGAATAACTACAAAAGAAGAAAGGCAAAACACAAACAACTATAAAAGAAGGAAGGCAAAACATACTCAAAATCCACCTTCAAAAATGTGAGCCGACGTGTTGCGCTACCAACCATTCAATGAAAATTTTCTTTTTGAAATACTTTTTGTTTACAATAATCTACATATAGCATGTATACTAGAAAAAACATTGATTACATATAGCACGTATACTAGAAAAAGACATTGATTAGTAGACATAGTAGTACAACCTCGCTTGGATATAATCTCAATTGTAACCACCCCTATAATCTCTAATAATTGATGCACTTAACTTTGTCTCCTCTCATAAACATTATAGCATTTTTCAAGTGTATCTTGTTTCCTTCAATGCTAGCTGCTAAAAGTCAATTTGCATATGACTTGTTATATTTTATAGATATTATATAGCAAGGCCCACCAAGCAAAACTAGTTTTTGGTATGCAAGTCGGGAATAGTAGGGTGGCGTACAAAAGTATGCATATGAAGGCCACTTTTTATGGCATTTTATTCAGTCAGTAGCTGAGGAGAAAAATTCAAGCGCATAACTAATCATGGCCGACTCTCCCCGATACACCACGGCTGCAGCTACAGTGCTTGAAGATCTTTGTGTGCTCACCTAATCCGGAGGGTGTACTTACTGTCGGATACCACCACCACCACCATCCCTACGGCCACGGTGCCCCCGATTCCAGCATCCCAGCTCCCACCATAGTTGGCGGGCCTCAGTCCACTATAACTTTGTGCCGCCATCAATCTGGTTTGGCCCGGGCTCATGCGTCTTCCAGTTTAGTCTTTACCATAGAGCTTGTCGACATCGCATATGCATTGTGGACAAGCTCTATGGCTTGCCATTTTTCCAAACGCCTCACCATTGTGTTGCTTTTATGTTAAGTTACGTTTAGGTTATAGGTTAGGTGAGATTATAGGTTAGGTTAGAGCTAGCAACAAATTAATAGTAGCAAAAATGCAAACGGACTTTGGTTAGGTTAGGTTATAAGTTAAGTTTAGGTTATGAGCTAAGTTACATTAAGTTAGACTACGTTTAGGTTATAGGTTAGGTTAGATTATAGGCTAGGTTAGAGCTAGCGACAAATTAATAGTAGAAAAAACACAAACAGACTTTGGTTAGGTTAGGTTATAGGTTAGATTTACGTTATAAGTTAAGCTACATTAAGTTAGGTTAAGTTTAGGTTATAGATTAGCTTAGATTATAGGTTAGGTTAGAGCTAGCAACAAATTAATAGTAGAAAAAACGCAATCGGACTTCAAAAGTGCACACAGACTTCAAGAACCTTAATATATATATAGTCAATGACCAATAAAGATATGATTATTACCCTGTGGTCCTAATCTCCGTGCACCTCTAAACCGAGGTGTGCGAGGATCGGTCCTGGCTAGAGAATGTGAGGTTGTTAGAGCTAGTAGAAAATAGTTGAAAAAACGCAGTCCGACTTCAAAAGTGCACACAGACTTCAAGAACTTTAATATATAGTCATTGACCAATAAAGACGAGATTATTACCCTATGGTACTAATTTCCGTGCACCTCTAGACCGAGGTGTGCAGGGATGATTGGGCCTGGCTAGAGAATGTGAGGTTGTCATGTATTGTCATATACTTAGTAGTGTGTAGTTATAACAACTAGTGTTTTAATTATTTGTTGCATCATTGGTAGATAAAGTATGGATGATAGGATGGCGTGTCCTTGTGCGCATTGCAAGCATCAGATCTTTCGAAAACAAAAAATATGTGATCAACACATACGCAATCACGGTCTCTTTCCGATAGAGCAACTACAAGACCTATGTTATCGATCTAATGGTCTAGAGATTGAAGGTCAACTTCAACTTCATCATAGAGAAGACGATTTTCAAATGAGCAACCATCGGCTGAGTCCTCCTAACTAATACATGATGCGGAATTTCAAGAAGTAGAGATGGAGGAGATGTTCAACCACAATAGTGGCTTGACACCTTATTCTATAAAATTGTCTCTATGACTGTCTATTTTTCAATAAACCATGATCATAGGATACCATTGAGATCCTATGACATAGAGGAAAACTCTAGTATACCATTTATCCCAAAAAAGTGTAAAATTAAAATTTTTTATTTTCTAAAAATAGTAAGAAGTCACAAAACTGGCTTTTAAATTTGACAGCATACACGTTTTTGAGGCCTAAAACAAGTCGGCAGTTATTTTTCTAAAAATAGTATATGCATATATTTTCATTGCATACATATCCATGTATTTTTCAAAAAAATTTCAATGTGCTCTAAAGGGTTTTAAGGGGTCTACATGGGATATTAAATTTTTTGAGTGATTTTTGTTCGATTGTACCTAAAAGATGGCTCTTAAAAAATAATAAATTTACATGAAACTATTTATTTCTATTTTTTTTCAACTCCCTACATACCTTGAGAACCAATCCCTAAAAGGTTTTGATGAGGTTTTTTGTGGTCCATGAGAACAAGAACTTACAAAAAAGTTGCTTATAGCCACAAAAGTGGCTCATGCTCACACAGCTTTAGTGTTAAAGTCGAAAAGAATGTAGTAGGACATATTTTTTGTTTAGCACGATTTGAAAGATTATTGAATAGTCTATTAGATAGAGCTTATATGAATGAGTTTGACATATTAAGAGAGAACATATATTCTTTTTTTAAATAATACACTAAAGACGTATTTGATAAAGATTAATGAATAACCAATAGTCTGTCTATGAACAGTAAAATTGAGATTTTTATTAATATCAGAGTTTTAACTTAAAATACATGAGTAGGTTTAAAATAAGTTGAAAAAGTAATGGAGACCCAAAAATAGAGGTTTTACGAGTCGCGACCTAAAAGTTGCGTTTTCAAAACGTTTTTCGCAATTCTGCCCGCATTGCCTTGTAGACCAGACCTATTCCCGTCGTTTTGAGTACCTAAAATCTATGTTCTAAGTTCGTTTGATCAAGTTATGACAGAAACAAATTGCCAGCAGCAACATGATAACCTACAAACAACAACATGTTAACTTACAAACAGATATACACAGTGGTATCAGAGCAAGCGGTTGATTCTGGACATGGAAGGATAGAAGAGGAGGATGAAGGAGCAAGAAGACCTGATTCAGCGACTACGAGAAGATTTGGAATAAGCAAATCGAAAGCGTATTGAAACTTTACGAGACAAAGCAGCATAAGAGTCTGATATCTATGTGGACCTTGATGGCAAACATGAAGACGAAAACCATGCTACTCCACCAAGAAACAATAATCATCGTGGTTGCGAGTGTTTACAAAAGTGTTTAGGGACATAAGTGTTTAAAAAGTATTTGCTTCTTCAATTATTGGCCTTCTACAACATGACTTAGTGAAGAAGAAGAAGAAGAAGAGTAGTATTTTAACGTCGTAGGAAACTATCTTGACTTTCTTTACAGTTTGTTGTTTTAAAATGCCAACATGAACCTTCACATTGTTATTATTGTGGTTGTTTGCTCTCTAAATAGTTCCTGCTAAAATCCTTTGGAGAGAGATTTTTTCTGTCTTGCCTGTGATTTTATGCAGAATGTACTAAATTAAAACCCTTTCTGAGAAGGGCAATCTTTTGCATATTCTTGATGTGAACTGACTATACCCTTGCACCTAATTGTCAGAGTTGGTGGGGTTAGTCATGAAAGTAGTATTGATAGTCTTGAGCTTTTCATAAAGGGCCCTACTGAACAAGGTAAGTATTGCATCACAAGCAAGAGCAATGGTGAGGCAACATGCGACAATGCGAAAAGTGGTACCATAACATTCAGCACCATCGCATGTTGAACTGCTACTCTCTTCCCCTACCTCGACTTCCTTATCATACAAGTAGCCTGCCAGGCTTGAGAAGGCATATGAGCGCGTAACGATGCATGTGTTGGCAAGTGTGAAATTTGTCCCAAAGTGCTTCAGCCCATAAAACTCGGAGACAATGGGTATAGTGAGAGTGACAAGAGAACCATGGCAAAAGCCTAGTACTGGTGATCCAACATAGAGAGATGCAATAGTTGACAACCAATAAAACAACAAAATCATCGGCACTTTTGTTAGGCCCATCCACGCTGGCCTCGGCATCCCCCTGGCCCTGAAAAAAAAATCAGTGAGGTAAGAGTATCGAGAATCTTGCTCCCAATACTTAGATATATTCTCCACATAACTATCATTCAACATATGGTGAAAAAGAGCAGTGCATTCTTTCTAGTCTGCTTTGTTGTAATATCAAGTGAATCCATGCATTGTTATGGAGAGAAGTTAGCCATAATGCCAGTTCACACACACATGTCATTAAGAAAGCTAGAGCATACATAGGCGTGAATAACTTCATTATGTAAAATTCAAGAAAGCTATATTTGTAGTACCTGAGAAAATACTCAGAAACATTCCCTGATGCAAGCCTGCCAGAAAAGTTTCCCAAGCTGAAAAGCGAAGCAAAAAGGTTGGCATCAGTAAAGCCAAAGGACTGTCCCACTTGACCTAAGTTGTTGCTGAAGGCCACACCTGCCCCACACCCGCAAAAGAAAGAGACGTACAATACATAGAAATGCCATGTCTTCAGAAGAGAGTGTTGATTTGTCATCCCCAAGCTCCTCAACGCTCCAAAAAGATGGAGAAGGCAACGTGCCACAGCACCATTGCTTCGCAACCGTGCTCTGCATCTTGTCTTCTGATGATATTCTGGTGACAAGGACATTTGAATTATCCAGCAGAGGTTGAAGTAGTCGCTTGTTATCTGAGGCTGTGTCCTCATTGAGAAGAAGTGGACGGGGGCCAATAATTTTTTTGTCATCAACAATGATGTCCTCAAGTGCTTCATGTGACTTTTCTTCATTCTTATTGATATCAAGGGCCTTAGTACCCTTAACCTTGGACAAGAGTACTACAGGGACCAAAGCTGGGGATCCCACGAACGCAATGAGAAGCATGATTACCATAACTTTGTATATAAAGATTTCCTGGAATTTAGTAGCAGGCAAGAGAGCAAGAACTGCAATATAAACAGCAAGCCCACAAGCGATGGTATTGAAGACGTGGAGGCTTGTCCGTTCTGCTTGAACTTCCTCTTGAGTCTCTGCGGAGGAGACTGGCTGGAAAAGCATGGCTGAGACAAGACAAAATGTAGATGGAACAATCACCAGCATTAGCAAATATGAAAAGGCCGAATTTGAGAAAAGGGTATCGCAAAATGTAACATAGACTGCAGCAGAAAGTCCCATGTAGGCCTTGAACAACCCTGCAACTGGTCCGCGATTTCGCGTGAAATTCCGTACTGATGCATTAAAAACTGCTACATTGATCCAGCATATCGCACTTCCTGATGCCATTGCTGCTATGAATATCTACACATGCATGTAATTACATATACTCTCAAAAACATACTATAGGAAGTTCATGTAACTTAAATATACACTTCCTGATGCCATTTCTGCTATGAATATCTACACATACATGTAATTAAATATACACTCAAAAACATACTACAGGAAGTTCATGTAACTTAACGATCAAAGGGTGGCAATGTTATGACTAACACGAGGCTTTGTCAACCACCTAGCAGTCGCAAAATGTACACTTTATGTATACACTAGAGAGATGGGGGTTTTTCTAAGACACCCATGATAGTGTAACTGTAGCATACGTTATAGGGGTATTATTAATAACCTCTTGAACGCATATGAGTGACCACCTGAGGATGTCAATTTACAGAGACATACTGCATGTGGGAAACAAAGCAACACAAGCTTAATATTGGTATTTCATGTCCATGTTTCAAACTTCCAAACTTCACACTATCTGTTTTTCTTTAATCTCCTTTGATTAAACACACAAAGAGTTGATGCTGCTAGGATGCACTACATCATGCTGGCCATGTCCAAGTGCATGTATGCGGCTACAATCCATTGGCGACAATGATCCGTCCTTGGGATAAAACAAACCTTGGAAAACCTAGACATTGAGATTTTTAAGGGTGAATTGGTTAGATTTGAAGGTTTTTGCACTAAATTTCTTTAAATTTTGTAGGTTTCCTGATCACCATTAAATTCAAAATTTAGAGGTAAATATCAGAATTTGTAGGTGGGATTGCACGAGGACTGCAAAAGACAGGAAGCCACAACCATCGCATTATCAGGACGAGCCTTTAACATCCATAAACTTATTTGGAACCACAATTGCTATGTATGACCTATAACCTAGCTAACCCATGGGAATTTATCTCCTTTCGTTGTGTATGCCTTATCATTGCCCTGGTTCAGCTCATGCAAAATATCCTCATTGGCATATTATAAGCATCCACAAACATGCAGTGCTGGCATACGCACGCATGATGTCCAAACATCATTTTCTCAACCATAAACGATTCCTACTTATGATCTTTGCAAAAAGAAAATTCCAAAAATTGAGCTGAGCTAATTTTCACACTAATTTTCTAAAAATCAACATGGATCTTTTCCTTTCCTCTTGTCAGAATCGGCGTTTTCTAATTAATAAAGCGGCACAATTGCGAGCTGAGACACACTTTTCCCCAACACATGGTATTGAAAGAGTAAACAAAACATCAATAGTACAAAAAGATCAGAAAAAAGATGAGGGAAAGAAGCATATGCTTACCACCCAGTAAGGGAGGGGTTTGATGGTGTGGGAGACAACGAGCCACTCGAGCCCATAACCGAGGAATCCAACAGAAGCGGAAATGCAGAGGAGGGCCCAGGAAGGCAAGTAGTTGCTGAGGATGCCGGCAAGGATGCCACCGCAAGAGTCACCAACATCCCTGGCAATGCCGAGGCCGTTCAGAAGCTTCTGGTTGATGCGCAGCACATCCTTGAGAGCTGAGGAATAGCTTGGAAATGTGTAGCACCCAGAGAAGATCATGAGCCAGATAGCAGACACGAAGCCCACCCATTTCTTCACAAACACTGCGCGCTTTACGAAGAACATTTTACGGCACTAGATCAACCCACATTCTACGCGAAACTGCAATGACAAGCACGAGGGTGGGCCTGAGAAAACCTAACTGCTGGGATGTGTGTGTGTGTGCATGAGAAAACCTAACTGCTGGGATATGTGTGTGTGTGTGTGTGTGTGTGTGTGTGTGAGAGAGAGAGAGAGAGAGAGAGAGAGAGAGCATAAAGCTGGTACCTGCTGCATGGACAAGGTGCTGCCAGCCAAGATGGGGTTGAGCTTGGTAATAACAAATACCACGGAGATTCCTCCTCATTAGGTGGTAACGATTCCTTCCTGCGACTGGGCTGTTAATTAGTGAGAATCTTGCAAAATGCCTTGGCTTGAATTAAAAGGGAAAGCAAAAGGAGGGTGTAGGTGGCAGGGTCAACAGCGTTATCTCAGTAGTCAAAGCACATGTGCATGTGCATCCAGGTTCGGTTCTCCATTACAGTTTTTAACAAGCTCACAAAATCTCCCTTTCTCTTGAGAAGCTCGGGACGGAAACAAGCCTATGAAGATTCCCCAAATGAAAACTGAAAAAGAGCCATACAGACAAACTTAATAGTCACATCATGCATGGACTCTTGTGGTGTGCACATGCACCACTTAGTGCCGATCAGTTGGCGAAGATTCTAAGGGTGGCCCGCCTCTATGCTGTCTGTATCTTTAATAGTAGATTAATCGGTAATAGGACATTTTTATGTCCTTTCATTTTCAACGTTTGAGGGGTGCTTAAAAGGAATACTTTAAATGTCTCATTTGAAGTTATGTAGTATTTGTACTTCTATACTTCTATACTACACTAGTACAACATCGCCTCCTCCCACGCTGCGATACTATGTGGATCTTTTTAGCTTAGGCATACCACCACAATCTACATAAGCGAATGACCACACTCAACTCAGATAGAAAGCTTAAGGACATGGCAAACAAAGCCTATCGATTGCAAAGCTTAAGAACTTGTTAAACAAAGCATCTCTCTATCTCTCTCTCCCTCGACTTGCATGTTGTTTGTGTGTGTGTGTGTGTGTGTGTGTGTGTGTGCGCGCGCTAAAAAAAACGTGAGTTTAGTGTAGTCCCATCCACAAATTCTAAGATTAACCTCTCAAATTTAAAATTGAAACTGAGGAAGCCTACAACATTTAGTGCAAAAAAAACACTTTAATCAATTTATCGATAGTATTTGTCATATGTAGGTTTGCCAAGTTTTGGAAAAAGGTTTCTTCAAACATTGATCTCTCTCTTGCATGTATTAGGTCATTGGACAACCACCTCTCTCTCTCTCTCTCTCTCTCTCTCTCTCTCTCTCTCTCTCTCTGTGACACACACACACACACACACACACACACACACACACATCAGGTGCACAGAGTCCGTGGCTTTGCCTAGTTTCCTGGTTGCCAAAGGCTGATCACCACTATATTTGGGGGAAAATGTGTCCTACAATCGTGCTGCTTTGAAATTCAAAAATTCTTGTTGACAGGAAGAGGAAAATGAAAAAACCTGCACTGCTCTCTTTGTTGTGCATGTCCAATCATTGGACAATTGCGCTTCTCTCTCTCTCTCTCTCTCTCTCTCTCTCTCTCTCTCTCGTCACTGTCAGACCATTCACAAATGTCCCCCCCCCCCCTCTCTCTATGCTCCAAAAAAACTTGGGTTTAGTGTAATCCCACATACAAATTCTGAGATTTACATCTCAAATTTAAATTTGAAAGTGAGAAAACCTACAAATTTGCAGAAATTTAGTGCAAAATTTTTAAAATTTAGTCAATTTACCTATATTATTTATCATGTGTAGGTTTGCCAAGTTTTTGAAAAATAGTTTTTTTTTTTAGCAATGCTCTCTTTGTTGTGCATGTTAGGTCATTGCACAATCGTGCTTCTGTGTGTGTGTGTGTGTGTGTGTGTGTGTGTGTGTGTGTGTGTGTGTTTGGGTGAAAGGGCGGCGATAATGCGTGTGATAGTCTCCACCCAACCGTGCTATCTTATAGCCTCCCCCTAGCATACACACTGTCCGACCGTGCCGGTGGCCTTGCCCATAGGACCCATGTCCTTACATTACCCCCCCTTGGAGAATCGTTTTCGTCCTCGAAAACGAATGTAGGAAAACGTTTCTTAAGTACGGAGACATGTAGAACCTTCTTCAGGTCTATCTAGCCATTTTACCAACACCTGTCGTCTGACATGATGTCTGGTGCGAAGCTCATGAGAATCCAAAATCTTTTCGGGCTTATGAGGAATGCTTGGCGGTGCAATAAGGTCAACCAACACACCTGTGTCAATGACATTATCATTCTTTCCTAGTTGTTTTTGTAAACGGCTAACATGGAAAACATGATGAACTCGTGAGTGCTCTGGAAGAGCTAACTTATATGCCACTTGACCTATACGTTTGAGGATGGTAGATGGTCCATAATAGCGTGGTGAAAGTTTAGCAACTTTTCCCGTCTTCAGACTTTCTGAATGCTCCAAAACTTTGAGGAAAACCTTGTCTCCTTCTTCGAAAGTAGCAAGACGTCGATGCTCATCTGCGTACTTCTTATATCGATCTTGAGCTTGCTTAACATTCTGTCGAGCAACTCGAAGCATGTCAAAATGGTCTTGGAGAAAATCCTTCGCTTGTTGTATCTTCTCCTTAGCCAACCCCACCGTAACGGGTGGTCTAGATTGAAATCCATACAAAAGCATAAATGGACTAAACCCTCTAGTCACATGCTTTGAACTATTATAAGCAAATTCCAATATAGGTAAGTAGTCTTCCCAATTGGTTTGCTTCTTGCTAATGTATGCTCGTAGCATATCCTCTAGCACTTGATTAACTCTTTCTGTTTGGCCATCCGTTTCTGGATGATCAGTCGTACTTAGATTAAGTTTAGTTTCCAACTTTTGAAACACAGCTCTCCAGAAGTGATTATCAAACTTTCGATCTCTGTCACTAATGATACTAGTTGGAAGACCGTAGAGTTTATATATATGCTCTACAAATAGCCATGCTAATTCCGGTGTCTTAACTGTAGTCTTAGTGGGAATGAATCGACCCATCTTTGTGAGACGGTCTACAATTACCCAAATGGCATCATGGCCACGATTTGTAGTAGGTAGTCCTACTACAAAATCCAGTGAAAGGGCGGTGGTAATGCATGTGCTAGTCTCCACCCAACCGTGCTATCTTATAGCCTCCCCCTAGCGTACACACTGTCCGGCCGTGCCGCTAGCCTTGTCCATAGAACCCATGTCCTTACAGTGTGTGTGTGTGTGTGTGTGTGTGTGTGTGTGTGTGTGATATTAATTTGCACTTGTCACACCATTCAACAAATGCCCCCCCCCCCCCCCCCCCCAGGCCAGTGCACAGAGCGTGTGGCTTTGCCTTGTTGCCAAAGGGGGCCCACCAATATTCGGGAAAAATGTCTCTTAGCTTACAATCATGCGGTTTTGAAATTCAAAATTGCTTGTTGAGTATAAGAGGAAAAGGAAAAAAAACCGCTTAGATTTTGAGAAATGTTGTAGAAACAGTAAAAATATGTTGTTATATTTTTCAATATTTTCTCCTGAAAAATCCATAAAAATCTCGAACACTCATACCCATTGCTAAACACCTTGTCTTTGCTTCCTCCCTTCATCCTCCCTTTTCTACGCTACCCAGCGCCTAGCCCTGCACCTATCCGTATTACTGCAAGGAAAAGGGGAAACAAATCGCTTGTGTTTTAAGAAAAATAGCGTAAAAGCAGTAAAAAAATTCTCTATTTTTCAATATTTCCTCTTGAAAAAACCATAAAAATATCAAACATTGATACTCATTGCTAAGCACCTTTCCTTTTGCTTCCTCCCCTTTCTACACTGCCCAAGGCCTAGCCCTGCGCCTATCCATATTACTCCAAATCCATAAAAATATCAAACATTGATACTCATTGCTAAGAAGCTTTCCTTTTGCTTCCTCCCTTCATCCTCCCCTTTCTACGTTGCCCAGGGCCTTGCCCTGCGCCTATCCATATTACTCCATAATTGAGGCTTCAAGCCATTGTACGTTCTGCTACATGATCAAGCCCTTGTATGTCCACGTACCTGTATATATATGTACGTACACATATCACTTTATAAAAAGGATGTGAAAGAGGGCATGTGAATTTCTATTGTGGGTGTTCTTTGAGCAGGTTTGGTCTCATAACATGGATTCATATGTATGTTTTCAATGCCTTGTGGTTGAATTTCTTTGGGGCTTGACAAAGTCACAAGTGAGCTAAGAGGAATCCACCTAATAGTCATCCCACCCGGTGCGACGACACCCATCCCAATACATGCAAATCTGCAATAGCCATATGCATGCAAGTGAAGCAAAAGACAAAGAGGAGGAAAGTGGCGATAATTGTGAGAGAATGCATTCCAGTGGTAGTGAATGGGCAACATCTCTTGGTGGTGAGGGTATCACATTTGGGCCACCCGCTTGTGGTGGCATTGTTGTAGAGCATGGTGCAAGAGAGCATGCAATGTTTCAACTACCACGGCTTCCACCATCTCCGCCACCTCGTTATCCACGTCCAAAGGTGGTCTTTTCTTTTCTAGATTGTTCAAAGGACATCAAATCATTAGCAATTGTACCTTCTCTCTCTCTCTCTCTCTCTCTCTCTCTCTCTCTCTCTCTCTCTCTCTCTCTCTCTCTCTCTCTCTCTCCCCCCTCACACACACACACACACAATGGCACACCACTTGTTGATCCCTTCATGGTTGCTGAGTACGGTTGGACATAGTGGTATGTCTCACTCACGCACACACCACCAACTTGACCTCAAATTTCAATGCATAATAAGCCCGGACAATATAGAGACAGCTATTGTCGAGGGATATGTGTTCACTACGTGAGCCGGGCCTCTCGTTGTGGGAGATGTGAAAGAGAGAAAACAAGAACAATTGATGCTACTGACAGTGGCAATCACCATACCCAGCAATTAATTGATTAATGTTTTGCGTACAACTTAATTATTAGCCAAGGCGGGCTGTTAACAGCAGCGTCACTTGGATCATCTACTAACTAGGAGTTTGAGCTCCCGTTTACAGGATTAGCCGAGCCGTTGTTGGGAAACAAGCAAACTAGAACACCTCTATAGCGATGTCACCCAAGAGCGTTGAAAGAGAACTACAAGATACCAAAATCTTTGCAAAATACTTTTGAAACACCACAAGTCCAATAGAAGTAGACCCTTGGGAATTTACTAGCTGTCGCCCACCCAAGAGACTATGTCACATAGGAGCAAAACCCTGTCAAAGCACGGATTTACAGCACACGCCGACCAATGCATATGAAGACAAGGGCCTCCCCTTTCACCATTGAACATCACAAACCCACAACTTCAACATCAATTCCACAATTCATAGATACATGCCCTCCGAATCTGTCTACACACAATTTGCCACTAGGCTGCCATAGTCATAACCCTGCAGCGAACTAGTTGTAACCTGATGAGCACAACTCCAATTGGGGCACTTTAAAGCTTGAGAGAAATCTTGAAAAATGATTGGCGAGAAATCTGAAGATGACCAAAATTGAATCTACACACCGCTACATGAAAAATTGATGCGAACAGAGAGCTGTCCCGGCATGACTACACGTAGAGAAGGTTAGTCGGGGCAAAAAACTGTATCCAAAAGCATCAAGAAGCCACAACGACCCAAAACCTGCAAATTTCTGATCTTTGACTGAACTTTTTTTCAGTTTGTACATGAGTTTTAGTTATATACAAGTCTCTCTTCAAAAAACTCACTCACAGGCACTTACAGTATCCCGACAGCTGTCACTAGACTAGTGACTTGCAGTGTATGTACATGTGCTTGCTAAAGCAAGAAAAACACACAAAAAGAAATCCCACATGCCCTTTTGACATCGGGCGTCATGTCTGTATATACAAATTTACAAAAAACGAGGTTCTCAAAATACGCGCAACACCGTTAACGACACCAAACTTAAAAAAATGCTAATTGAATCTCTAACGGATGACGGTGATAGAAATTCCCTCATGTCGCTTCATCTGCTTCGATTGCCCCGTGGATCTTGTAGGCTTCAATTCAGTTCACTGCCTCGATCATCAATGCTTTGGATCGGCTTAATTGCCATTCTCTAGTTGTAACTTCCTCTTGCTTCTTACCTTGCTTTGTTTACCATGCATGCCTTCTTCTGCTTTCTTCTCTTGCTTTGGTTCAAGGCCAAGAGTGCTTCTCCTGCTTTGACCGAGATCCTTCTCAAGATTTGACCAAGCTCCTCCTGTGAATCTCCTTCGTCCCCTTTGCCAAGCTTGCTCTTGCTTACTTCAAGCTTTCTGTTTGCTTGTAAATCTCCTTCTCGCCTTGGCTTGCTCAAGCCTTGACCTCGATCTGCCTTTCTTGCTTTGGCTTGCTCCGACCAATCTCTACTTTTACTTGTAATCCTCTTCTCGCCTTAGCTTTCTCAAGCCTCGACCTCGATCTGCCTTTCTTGCCTTGGCTTGCTCAAGCCTCGCTTGAAATCCCCTTCAAAGTAACTTCCTCGCATGCAATTGCCTTGACCAAGCTCCGAGCCTTGGCTTCTTCTTGTTCAAGCTCGAGAGGGAGAGAGAAAGATTTCCTGAGCATGAGAGAGAGAGAGAGGGAGCTTTGCTCCTTGCTCCGACCCCTCCCCATCTTCCTCTTCTTCGTTTTCTCTCCTATGCTTCCCCTCGTTAAGCTCCCCTTGAGCTCTCGTTGCCTTCCTCTCGTTTTTATGCCCTAAAAAACCCTCTAATAATAGCCCTCACTTCCCCCTAAGCAACGACGGCGCCATCGTTGCTAAGTGGGAAGCAACCCGATGATGTGGCAAAGCAAGATTTTGGGAAGATTCAAATGGGACGCGAGTAGCACCGGAAATGTGTGCGAGGCGATCCCTTACTTGTTTCATCTCTACGGCGAGGGCATCTGAGGCCCGCCTTGACTGGCGCGAGCCCCTTCGTCTTCTATGCGCCCTCTGCACACTTTCGCCCCCTACCATGCCTCCTTTTTCTTTCTTTTTCATTCCTCCCTCCTTAATTTTCCTTAAGTGGGCGGCCTTAGCTACATTTGGGCGGGCTTGTCTTGTTGGGTATATCCTACAGTCAGTGCATTCCAAGAGATCACATTCCAAACACGAAGCTCTTCAAGCACTTTTTGTACTTTATGAGACGTACACCACATTTGACGTACATGCCGGCCAAGGCCTCTATTAGATGATATTTTGGACTTTGAGCTCATCAAGGACTTTTTGTGCTTTTGTAATAGAACTATATTAGGCATAAATATTCACCCAAGCAAAGAAATACCAAGCACGACTCCTTTCTCTAGAAGATCTTAACTATCTTTGTGAATTTTATGCCGTCTCCAGCAATCCGGTACGGATCTGCAATCGTCTTAAACTTCAAACTGCCATAACTTCTTCACCGTAGCTCCAATCGACGAGTCGTAAAGACACGCCGGTTCTAGATCATAATATCCCATCTGTGCTCACTTCAAGCATAGTCCTTTTTAGCACCATTAAGGAATCTATTGGCCTTTTCAAGCGGCATCTGGCATACATTAATCATTAAACATGGCCTGCTAACAAGCCTTGATCACTGCTCAATAAATGTGCATGCTTCAAAGAAGCTTAGCTTGCATTTCTCTGCTATTTTTCTCTTCATGGCAGCGGAACTGCACGACATCCACCCCCTTTGGACCTGCACAGCCTCCGATTTGTGCCAGCTGCACTTCAAGCTGCATCTGCTTTAGGTATCTTAAGCTCTTTCCCATCAAAAATCTTTGAACCGTATCTGTCGTATCTCCAAAGCATTAAATTATGGAAAACCTGTTTAGTGAACCCCGCCAGACTCAAGTGCTCCAGTTAATGATGCACACGGCTTGACCATTAAGCTCTCTTTAAGTAACCCTATCAAGCTCAAGTATGCCTTACTCAGTTTGCACACAAAATGGCCATCAAGTCCTTTACTTCAAGTTATGGTAGCAGAACCAACTCAAAAGACGTGAAGATACTTCATCAATTGTCCAAAGAAGTCAGTTGGAAGCTAGCCATGTAATCTTATTGAATGCATAACCAAAAACTCTTCTGACTTAGCATAGATCTAGAAAAAAATTTATTGTACCATGCAACCTGCTACAACAGATAACTGGTACTCTTCAAATCAACAACTTTGCACTTTAGTAGCCCCCGGGATCAAACGAGAAACCAATCATTTGCCCCACTGTGAGCATTCCTTTAAAAAAATTGCACCATCCTCCAGGATCATAGGGAAAATACAAGAATTTCCAATCAGTAAAGCATAAACATAAATTAGCCCACACATCTTCATACAAACCGCCTCGATCATATGGCATACAAGTCAATTGCCCCGGACCATGCATATATCTGTCACCTCCTGGGTCAAAAGCTAGCTCAAAATCCCCTACATCATAAGGTAACATCAGATTCCATATAGCATCAGGTAGCATCAGATACTTCCATATCCCTTGTGCAACTGGCTCATCCAATTGTCGATCATCAATCACACGTAAAAGCATTGGCAATGCACCTTCACTCTCACTAGTATTGACATTCCGATCATACATATCTGAATACATCAAGTCTCTGGCAAAACTCTCTTCATTAGGCTCGAAAGATGCATCAGAAAACAATTCCCTATCTTGTAGAGGCTCAAAATCAAGTAGTGCATCATGTAACAACTGCATAAGATCATCATCTGCTGCATCTGAACAAACTGGCTCATGCATGAATCTAAATTGATTGCCATCCTTAGCATCTATATTTGATAACCCTTCCAAAGCTTCGTCCAATAAGCACATAAGATCTAGGTCCACTACTTCATAAGGTTCCTCCATCTTGCACATCTCAGGCTGCTGTAAACTAAGATTTCCACATGTGACATGCATACTAAATGCATCTGCTGTAAACTTCTCTTTAAGTCTTTCACCCTCATCCAAATATCTTTGCACTTCTATAGCACAAAGTTCAGCATGCCCATTGAAAATTTCATCTACTGCACTGTCTGTATCATCGACACAATGAAACCAATCATATTCGACACCAAGAAATTGCACTTCACTATGAACCCCCTCTGAATCAACATCATCAAGTTCATGATTATTCTGCCATAGTGTGAGCCCTGTGTCACAAATTCTTGATAGAGAACAAGTTTTCTCCCTCTCTAAATCACCATCATCAAATCCACGATAAGTCTTCCAGATCGGTAGCTTTAAGGTCACAGAAGCGTGTCAAAGGAGTCTGCACTCCCTTTGAATCATCATAATCATGTTCAAGATCATAATCACGTTCAAGATCATTTAAGGTCACAGAAGCGTGTCAAAGGAGTCTGCACTCCCTTTGAATCATCATAATCACGTTCAAGATCATTTTTCTAATTTGATAGTTGTGCTTCACTAAAACTTGTCAATGAAGGAATCTGCACCCCCTCTGAATCAACATTTTGCAGATATTCAAGCACATACTCTTGCTTAACCAAGTCCTCAAAATTTGGTATATCCATGGTATACCCAAAAACCATGGTCCTGCTGGTCTCAACAGCAGCCCTGCTTTGACCTATAACATTTGTATCATTAATCAACTCTTTGGCAAAACCTATATCAGTATCATCAATCACCTCTATGGTAGAATCTGTACTAGAAAAATTTTTCTCTGATTCTAAGTCAGTAGAAAACGTATCAGTTGTAACCGAATCTTCATGCATGTCTACTTGAATATGGTTGCACTCATTCACCTTCACAATTTCTTCATGAGCTTTAGCCACTTCGTTGTTTTAATCCCCTCATTTCTTTTCCTTTTTTACTACAGGTATATGTTGATAGCCATTTTTCGGCTCTCCATAATTGCCATAGTAAGTTACTCCACCCTACCAAATTCACCCAAACGCTATGGCTATCCCTACCATTTCACTGTACATAGGCGTGTGTGAGTTAGGGGGCTTTTCCCATATCTTCTTAAAAACCCCCAGCTAGCTAGTCACTGGGATAGTTGAGCCAAAAAAATAAAAAAAATAAAAGTATATTATGGCCTCTTTGTGTGTAAATACTTCATTGTATATATGGCCTAAATATAGGGATTTTTTATAATTATTTTGGTATTTTATTTAAATATTCTACTTAGGTGTGTGTTTTATTAAACCTATGTACACCTTCTTTCATTCTGTTACACCATAATTATATTTTTTGCCAATATTGTACATACTCTAACCTCATATTTTTCCTTTATACAAATCACTCCCACATTTTCACCCTCACCCTCACCCTCGTGAAAACAAAAAATTGATTTCTACTCATTGGTTACTTTTATTATATTATTTACTTGCATACCTTTTCCTCTTTCACCCAAAATAATTCAAGGAGGGACCATATCATATGATTCCAATATCTTTCCATATCCATAACTCCTCCATATTTTTATTATTATTTTTACTCATTATTCTAACACCATGTGTTCATTGAGCTAAAGTCCATGAATAGTCCATACATTAGTCCCACCATGTATATATTTCTTTATTCACCAATAATCCTCCTCCATGCATGGGTCAAGGGCAACTTGGATGCTTTGTATTATAATATGACAAAGGAGGGGCTCACTCTTGGATGAATTGTACAAATTCAACAAAGGAGGGGGCCACTAAAAGACTTCTGCAGGCATACAAAACAGGCTTTTTGGTGAGAATTTTGGCACCTATCTCCACTCCGAATTTGGAGCGGTGGTCAAAAGAGAAAATGTAGCCCACGCTTTGAATAATTACCTCAAATTTTTTCATGATTTTTGGAGCTACCAGCGGTGAGCTATGATTTTTTGAGTGGACCCCAATCTGCCCACTTTTCTCACAAGTAGCTTTTAGTCTTCTCTCACCCTTCCACACACCTACTCACTCTTACACATCCCTCCCTCTCGTTCCCTCACTCAAACTTGCAATTTCCATGGCTTCTCCCACCCTCTTCACCATTACCCTTCTCTCTCATCCCTATAGTTCTTTTATGAACCTCTACATACATACACCCTCTCCATGTCTCTCTCTATTGCTTCTATGTTACAATTTCATTTACCTCTCCTAAAAATATCTAAAATTCAGAATCTTAACCATGATAACTTCTGCAAATTGAGGATTTTTCATCAACAAATCCTCTTTTCATCGTGGTGGTCAACCGTGGCGGCGGCGTAAAGAAGCGAAGAAGAAGAAGAAGACCAGCGGTCATTTTTTCCACAATCTACACAAGGGTGAGTTCAAGCTTCTTCAAAGCTTCACCATCTCAATGATTCTCTTTTAATTCATCCCTCTTCCTTCATCAAATCAACTCATCCTACCCATTGTAAATGTATCACTAACAATTCTAGTGATTATTACCACTAACAACTAACTTCTCTTGTAAAAATGCACCCACACTATCAACATATGTAGTAGGCAACCGCACAAGTAAACCAACTTCACTCACTCCCATGGAAGTTTCTCTCCTTTCACCACATCAATAATTCTCTTACTTGAGCCCACATCCATGTGACTCAAGAGAAAAGAGAGACCCCATTCTCATTTGAAATTCATAAAAATTCATAATCCTTGATCTTTCCTAATAAAATTGATTAGGCTTAATCCTAATCAAGGCTTCTAAAACCTATAAATAGAACCCATTCCTCCTTGTAAAAGATATCACTATACCATTGCACATTAGATTGAGCGCAGCACACGTCAGTTCTATCTTGGTTGTAAGGAGAGAGTAAGCTTTCTATACACCATCACTTTGGTGCATAGAAAAGCTTGAGCTAGTTTGAGTGAGTGCAAGTAGAAGATATTCTTCCTACCATTGTTGTATCTACCCCAACATCAATGAATTGGTAGTTTTGGGTGCAATTCATGTCCAAAGGCTCACGCTTCTCCTCCAATTTGGCTTGGCAAACTCATTCAACTTCATAAGGTGACTTGTTTCATTGAAGGTTGTTGTTTTGTTGCTTGTGATTCATTGGCTATTGTTTGGCTACCATTGTAAGAGGGTGGATGGTGAGAGGGCTCCCATAACCCTAAGACAATGTGCTAGTGATGCTATAACCAAATCTTGTCACTTGATTCTGCAAGCTCTAAGTTCCTTTTTTGTGCAAAATATAAAGTTGAAGCTAAGTTGTACACCATCTCGCTCTCTCTCTCTCTCTCTCTCTCTCTCTCTCTCTCTCTCTCTCTCTCTCTCTCTCTCTCTCTCTCTCTCTCTCTCTCGTGTTTTAGTGTGTGAGAGTGTTCCATTGGTGTTAGGGTTAGTGTAAATTCCTTGCTTGTTTGTGGGTTGCTCTAACGATTCTCCTCTTTTGCGTCCTAGTTCGCTCTTAAACTAGGTGGTGCCCCTTGTGTAGTTGGGATTTGGCTGTGGGTTTGTTGTTTGGGTTTGTGTTGTGTTGTGCCTCAGCCCCATTGAGCAGCACGGGAGCCTTGAAGGGTGTCTAGAGGTTTCTCTTCTTGTTACCCGCCCCGGACCGCCTCAATGTTCTTTGCAAAATTCACCTTGTGTGGTTTGAGGCTGTAGAGACTCACCCTCAAAGACTTCTACTTCATGCAAGGCATCTATAAATCCCAACTTTTCATACACAGCTTTGACTATGTCTTCATCATTAGCCTGTAAGAAGGTAGAATCCTGCACAATAAACTCATCAATCACAACTTCTAACTTTGATCATACTTGTCATCGAATATCTGCGTAGTTTGGTAGACTTGAACTCTATTCTTGATAGCCTTCACACTGTTCATAACGTACTTGCACAATAGCTTCTTTGAAATACTCCCAGTCATCGTTGCAAGCTTTGGTAACTTCTTGAATCTGCTCCTTCACATCTGAACTCACTAACTTCTCAAAAGATTTTATCATCAACTCTTGTGGTATCTCTCTTACCTTGGTCTCTAGCTCATAGCACTCTAGGTAGCCCTCTGGATCGTATCCATCAAAGAGTATTCTCTCGTTGTATACTGCATCTAAAGCTGCATCCAAAGCTTCATCCATTTAATTTTTCTTCTTTGCGGTCTCCATTTCAAGCAGAGACCCTTGAACCAATTGAAGCATCTTTGAAAAATCTGGAACTGTAGACTTATTATCAAAACCGTTTGCACTTAACTCTGCAATCATCTTCATCATCTGCTCTAAATTCTCCATCTTTACCTCCCACCCCAGCTTGTTTCACGTCAGGTTCACCAAAGATGTCGAGGGATATGTGTTCGCTACGTGAGCCGCGGGCCTCTGGCTGTGGGAGGTGTGAAAGAGAGAGAACAAGAACAACTGATGCTACTAACACTAGAAATCACCGTACCCATCAATTAATTGATTAATGTTTTGCGTACAACTTAATTCGTAGCCAAGGTGGACTATTAACAGCACCGTCACTTGGATCATCTACTAACTAGGAGTTTAAGCTCCTGTTTATTATAGGATTAACCGGGCCGTTAACGACACCAGACTTAACAAAATGCTAATTCAATCTCTAATGGATGACAGTGATAGAAATTCCCTCATGTCACTTCATCTTCTTTGATTGCCCCGTGGATCCTGCAAGCTTCAATTCACTTCACTCCCTCAATCATCAAATGCTTTGGACTAGCTTAATTGCCATTCTCTAGTTGTAACTTCCTCCTGCTTCTTAACTTGCTTTGTTTACCGTGCATGCCTTCTTCTGCTTTGACCAAACTCCTTCTCAAGTTTCGACCAAGCTCCTCCTATGAATCTCCTTTGTCCCCTTTGCTAAGCTTGCTCTTGCTTACTTCAAGCTTTCCGTTTGCTTGTAAATCTCCTTCTCGCCTTGGCTTGCTCAAGCCTCGACCTCGATCTGCCTTTCTTGCCTTGGCTTGCTCCAACTAAGCTCTACTTTTACTTGTAATCCTCTTCTCGCCTTAGCTTGCTCAAGCCTCCACCTTGATCTGACTTTCTTGCCTTGGCTTGCTCAAGCTTCGCTTGGAATCCCCTTCAAAGTAACTTCCTCTCGTGCAATTTCCTTGACCAAGCTCCGAGCCTTGGCTTCTTCTTGTTCAAGCTCGAGAGGGAGAGAGAAATATTTCCCGAGCATGAGAGTGAGAGAGAGGGAGCTTTGCTCCTTGCTCCGACCCCTCCCCGCCTTCCTCTTCTTGGTTTTCTCTCCTATGCTTCCCCTCATTAAGCTCCCCTTAAGCTCTCGTTGCCTTCCTCTCATTTTTATGCCCTAACAAACCCTCTAATAATAGTCCTCACTTCCCCCTAGGCAACGATGGCGCCGTGGTTGCTAGGTGGGAAGCAACGCGATGATGTGGTAGAGCAGGATTCCGGGCAGCTTCAAACGAGATGCGAGTACACTACAACACAAACAGGTGCCTTCGACACAAATTTCAACGCAAACCGTCAAAAACAGCGTCAAAATCTTCATCCCTATGAAACCGTCGAAATACGCGTCGATATCTACGTCGATAGAATCTATTTTTGACACGTATTTTTACGCCTTTATGGACGCGTATTTCGACGACCATATCAAAAAAAAAATATTGGACAGAGGACAGGCAGCATGGCCTGTGCCCAGTGAAAAGATGGACACAGGCACAGCCAGACTGCCTGTCCTCTCCCAAGAAAGCGAGAAGCACCAAAATCAACCATGCTCCCGCAAAATTTTTGGCAGAGTTCCTTTCGTTTTAACATAAACTTTTCAAAAAAGACCATATGTATACGCTTCCTACATGATATACATGTAGGATCTCACATGAGATTTAAGGCACAACTTGATGGAAGAAATGAAACGAACTTTGTGCAAAACCATAACCAAATCAAAAACATAACCATAACCATATTGATCAAAACCATAACCATAAACAAAACAATAACCATAACCATAACCATAACCATAAAGTTAAACATAGCCATAAACAAAACAATAACCATAACCATGTCTATACAAGAAAGAAACACAGAGATGTGTCTATGTCTCACAAAACATATATAGAAATCCACTGATAACTCGCGCATCACAACCTGCACATAAAGGGACAAGTCACAAAATTAGTATGATATTACTTCACATATAATTAATTAATTAAGTCAAATCATACATATTATTTGTCTGGATCAAACGTCTCACCTCAATCGATCAGTGAGACTCTAAGGCCTCCCAGTCTACAGGCTCTCCTACGGCAGCAAGATCATTCAATACTTCATAAATGCCTCTCCGATATCCATCTGTCTCCTCCTGGCGTGTCGGGGCTCGATGCATGGCAAGATTCTGCGTTTATACAAAAACCAAATTAATTAAGAATACATGATTCATCGCTCTTGAAAAAAAAACGAAAAACCTAGGATTGGATTGGAAACTCACAAACTCATAGCGAAAGGTATCGAAGCCTCCGCTGCTGCCAAGATGAGATGTGCCCCTGGTCTCCCTACGTACCTCCGCGGCGAGATGCTATTGTTTGAACCTCGTATCCGTTGTCTTCTCATCCTCCCTGATCTGCTGCTACGCCTCGTGTGAGAGGCCCAAAGGCTTCGGCGAGCCCTACCTGAAAGCCCGACGAGCTGCATCTCGATGATGTTTCACGGTGTCCCATGCAACATTCGTGATCCACCTCCTTAGAAGCTTCTCTGAACCTAGAGCAGGCTGATAATCTCTCATGATGGTCTCCACTATATGATTAATTTTGTTGCGATCTTGATGACTCCAAGACGTCATGATGATGCTAGAAAACTGCACCTCCATGAGCTGACGAACCCGCTGTCTCATCTCAGTCCCGACACTATCCATGTCAACCTGTCCATCTGGTCGTACAATATAGACCTTGGAGGCACTAGGATCGTGTGCCCCCCAAGGTGCTCGAGGTGTTCCAAGAGGTGTGTTGAGAGGTGTGCCTGGGTAGGACGGGGGTCGTGAGCGAGGAGGGGTCGAAGCATCTGTGGACCCTCCTCCACAGCCACCAACACCTCCACCTGATGATCGCCGAGATCGGCGAGTACACCTGTGCTACGAAGATGCTGACGTACCCGTCTCTACCATACCCCTAGGTGTCGAAGCGGCCGTGATGGGAGACCTCGCAGGCGTCGTATCCATAGGTGTCTCCCTCCCATAGGCATCCCCCCCATAGGCGTCAGACCCTCGGGTGTGAAGCCCGGAGGCGTGGTACCCGTACCTCTGGCTATCCAATACTGAGACACATCTGTCATCTGAGTGGGGATCATCCGTGTGATGAAGCCCATATATGCATCCGTACTCATAGGAGGGGGATCTCGCGTCTGGTCTGCCATACTAAAGTCCTGCACAAAGAAAGTAAAAGAAAGCTTCAGAACACCTTTGTTTGAAGTAAGAAAGAGCTTAATTTTAAATCAACGTCTTCACACAAACACTTACAAGCCTCGACTAGTGAGGCATCATCGATAAGATCTTGCACCGTATCATTGTCTATCTCTAACTGCAGACATAACTCTGCCCCAACTTGTTCTGGCGGATTGTCTTTATCCATTGTATCTTCATCTATAAGTGTCATATTTGCCTCGTCTGCATCATCCCTTGTATATCTGTCAGCTTCCTCTACCATACCTTCGTCCATCTCATCTAATGTCACAGTAGTATCTGTGTCGTCTGGTCGACTTTCCTTCAGGAGCTCTTGCCCTTCAAATACTTGTTTATTTCTTGGAGCAACCTGAACCACAAACCACCATTGTCGCTCTCGAGGGTCCGGTACAAAGACCACTTGCTAGCAATGTTTAGGGAGAGCAAACGTGTCGCTCGTATCTGTCCAAACCTTTGTAGAATCTATCTGCACAATCTTGTTTCCATCTCTGCGTACCGTTGCATTGCGACCAGAAGTAATCACCTTGAACCACTTCACATCCAACAAAAACATCTCAAACCGTCTGAAGCTGACTTTCAAGATATTTGACACCAGACCACAGTAATCCAGGTTGCTACTGCTCTTATTCGTGTCTCTGGCACTGGCCTTGCTCTTTTGCATGAAACTAACCATTGTATTTCTCTTTCAACGCTCTTGGGTGACATCGCTATAAAGGTGTTTCAGTTTGCTTGTTTCCCAACAACGTTATTGGCCAATGCGAGTTCTTTTGGCTGCTTGGCACATTCTAGCCAGTCATCATCGATCTGGTCTCCCTAACATTAGTTTTACCAACCCCATTTTCTCTCCCTATTTCTTGCTCATACTTTGGACACACACTCCAACAAATCTACAGTTGCAGATTTTCGGTCAAAGGTTTGTGGAATGCAGCATGCTAGAATCTAGATTTTCCCTTGTTGCTACACTACTGTGTTGCAGGAAACCGTCCCTCCAGCCTCAGGAAACGCGTTTCTACATATCTGGTGAGGGAGTGCGTTTCTAGCTGCCTCGAAACGCTTTGAAACGGCACCTATTTTGCCCCTAAAGAAGCTAAGCTGGCGTTGGATTATTAAAAGAAAATCAAGCCTCCCTCTTTGAGCATGTTTGAACCGCCTTCTTTCAGCGTGTTTGTTCGGGCACCCATCTTAAAAAACCAAGCCCTCTTATCGAAAACAAATGCTAAAACTTGAGAAACAAGGAACTATTTGTCTGCAAAAACACAGAGAGCTCCAGAACTTTGCAAAATTCTCTTCTCGGCACGATTGTGGGCAAGGGAAGCTTCCATTTTTGCGTGTTAATGAAAGAGGAAGACTCAATGGCCACAAGAACTTCTTTTTGCTTTCTTGCGAGCTCAAATTGTTTTGTTTCTCTGTGGTTGGCTATTGTCAAATGGGTATACCCCCGCCGTTTCCTTGTCCTAAAGAATTCCATTTCATATTCTTATAGACAGGTTGACGTTTCCAGTTTGGAAACGTTTCGTGCAACACAACTACACTATACTTGTTGCTAGTTATGGACTCACAACTACGCACGGCTTGGATCGCTTCATCATTCCATGCATGATTTTTCAATGGCCACCCATGCACACAAACCTTGTGCCATCTCTCTCGCATCCGCCAGGTCCGCGCGCGCACACACACACACACACACACACACACACACGCTCTGATGCAACTCCTGGCTCGCTGTCTCTTCTGCTTTCTCTCTCAAATCGTGAGTCTCTTGTGCTATCGAGACCACACCATTTCCCACCTTTTGAGGGTGAGGGGTGCTATTACAAGATATGTAGAGGCCATAAAGAGTGGGGAGTCAATACCATGGTCTCCTTTGTTTCTATTGTTGTCTTGGAGTAAAATTGTGGACACAAGAAATGAATAATAACTCAAGATTTAGAGGAGCCTGCTTAGGTATGCCATTCATGATCCACCACCCAATGGTCACTAGAGGCCATATCATCAAACCCCACAATGTGCTCCTACCTTGGCTCACTAGAGGCCATATCATCAAACCCCACAATCTGCTCCTACCTTGGCTCCGCTGAGTCCATAGCCTACGCATTGCAAATTCAGCTCTCTCTAAACTGGTCGACCCCTCTCTTTCTCACCTAATGCAGATCTGAGTCCACGCACGAAGAAAACTGACTCATCTCTAAGCCCTATGAACAACAAAAAGGTAGCCGCACTTAATGCGCAACGTTTCCTTGGGAAAAACGGCTTTGCATGTGCGCAAGAAACTGGTGGCCTTTGCTTTGCACGTCTTCAACCGGAACGCCATTCAGACAGGTGCATGTACGCAGGCTCTCTCTCTCTCTCTCTCTCTCTCTCTCTCTCTCTCTCTCTCTCTCAAGTCGTTGAAGCGTACCTACCGAGTCCCAACGATGAGTATAACAATAAAATAAAAATAAAAATAAGGGTAGCTCCCAGCAGTTGTGACCCAAAGTCTCAAAACGAGAAAAAAAATTATTAAGCTTGGATTCGCACCCCATGGCTTTGCTCAAAAGGGAGTATGGGAATGAGAACAATCAGCATGTATATTGTGTTTCGCGATTGATAGTTTTTTCTATGAGATTGTGTCTTTGACTTGTGGTGATTCATGCATTTTATGGTACTTGGTGTCAATTAAAAATGCTATATGCACTAAAGAATGATGAGTTTTGAAGGAAAAAATGACAATGGGGATTTCCATGGATGTCAAAAAAGGTAATTTGGCTATCGAAGAGTCGTATATCACGATGTCGTGCTATCCTACGTCTAAATGGAGAATTTCATGCAGGAGTCACATAATCGGTAGCATTTCCGCACGATGGAAAGCTTGCAATGGTCGTCATATGGCGTGGGAATGGTTTTTTATATCATAACTTGGAACACGAGATCGTTAATGTCAGAAGTTTCTCGAGTAAAGATTATGCTATGGGCTTGAACGGAGGATTCTTAAAGTCGGTCACTCCAGAGACTCAACATCATGAACAGATGAGACAACTAAATTTGATGGTCTTTACTCGTTTTGTCAAACTTATGCGGGTGGCTCCATGGGTGGCACAGTGCGACTCAATCATAACCATGCCGATATTGCCATTAACTGGTCTGGTGGTTTGCATCATGCCAAAAAGTATGAAGCATCTAGCTTTTGCTATGTTAACGATATTGTGCTTGCTATATTGGAGTTTTTAAAATATCACCCGCGTGTGTTATACATAGATATTGACATATACCATGGGCATGGAGGTGGCGAGGAAGCTACAGAAAATAACTGGCTCGAAGGCAAGGCCGTAAGGAATGTGTGAACTATTGCCTAAGAGCAGTTATTTTTAGAAATATATTTATATATGTAAGGGAAAGCAAAAGCTATTTGGGGGGATTAAAGCAGACAGCACAGGGGGAGATAACAAGTCGTCAGAGAGCCGGGGAAATGGGCTGCCAGAAGATAAGTATCAAGTTGACAAGCGCGTCACTGTCGGGGGCCCATGACGAAGAGGAGGATGAGCTGACAGTGGGGTTGCTTGTGGTGAAGCCAGCAGGAGAGGAAAGAGTTGAATTGAGGCGCTGGTGGTTTGGAAGCCGGCCGAGCAGGGACGTCAACTGCAGCACCGAGTTCAGCATCGTGTGCCGAATAGGGAGCCGCCATCCGAGCAAGGAAAAGAGGCCCGATAGCTTGTTGCAGTTGGGTGTGGCCTTCGTTGGTAGGCAGCAGTGTATCTGGTGGCTTTTGTGGTGAGGGCGATAAGGAGGAGAATAGCAGGCCTCTCTTCCGTCCCATGAAAGCTGCGGACCGATGCTGAGAAGCCGACGAGCGGCAGTTAACGCTGATGAGCAAGGGCTTTGAGGCTGCAAACAGCTCCAAGGTGGGCCGCTTTTGGCGAAGGCGACGAGGAGAGCAGGCGCAGGCAGGAGCTGACGAGGACGAAGGCGGCTAAAAGCACGCGAAGAGACAGCGGACAAGGACGAGCAGAGGCGGGCCTGAGGGGAGGAGAGCCACCATCGATTGCAGCCTTGAAGGTTGACTAGGAGATCAGAGCGAGGGGAGAGCTGCAGTACGGGGGTCGTCTCATCAAGGAGCGCTACGAACAAGAAAAGGAGCATCAACTGTAGAAGAGCGCTACGAACAGGCTATCTAGCAGCAGAATACAGAGCTTCTGACAGAGATAAGCATGGCCGCGGTGCAGTGAAGAAGGAAGAAGTGTACCTGAGCTAAGGCTCTGTTTGTCGGGCAAATTCTTGATGTGTATTTTACTGGATCTTTCAATAAGCACATACTGGGAGTGAAAGTGACTTATGATATTGAGCCTGTGGATCCAGACTTCTATTCCTACTTCAAGTTTGTAGGCCTTGTGGTTGCTAAGGCTCTGTTTGACAGGCATGAGAAAAAGCCGTCGAGCAAGGAGAACAAGAACAGAGGCTAACAAGGAGCTGGCAAGGCAGTCAGTCTGCAAGGATGTGAAGTCGGCTGAGTTGCAGGGCAGTTTACAAACATAATGCAAAGACGGGTCGTTGAAGTTCACAAAGCTATGTCAAAGGAGAAGTAGTTTTTAGCAGTTTTCAGAGGTTTGTTTGAGTGAAAAGAAGACCGAATCAAGAGACGGCAAAGTGAGTGCATGTGAAGGTGGTTGGGAAGAGCAAGGGAAGGGCATTGAGGCCATGCAGAATCGGAATTTGCACTTCCGCTCATAGTCTGATCGACGAGTTCAAGAGCACTTGTTGAGAATGCCATTATTGATGTCTTTTTATGTTATTGTGGTATGTATGAGCAACATATTATGGATGATTTCTCTACTGCTAGTACCTATTCAGAGGAGGTTTATGAAGAGTCTTCACAGAGTATCGATGGATCTTTGGCTACCATAGAAGTACGTGAAGCGGAATAGGATGAAGAGATCTATGAAGATTGCTTAGATGATGTTCTTTGTGTACCTGACATTTCTGACATGACTGAAGTACATGATACCCGCGAAGTTTTTCCTTGTGTTATTTCTCATGAGCTACAAGAGGAAGCAACCCACAATTTTTTGACAGATGATGAGAGTATCCACTACTCTATTGATCCAAAAGTGGATGCAAATCCACAAGTTACAGCTCTTTCTCATGGTCAGGCTAGAGTTCCAAGTAATGATGACTCTAACACTGATGCAAGATTTTCAGAGGTTCGTGATAACTATGAAGTCAGAGGGGGTGAATCACTACCGATAAAGCAAAGGATGCACATGCTTCTTCAGTTTCTTCGACAAGGTTCTCGATATGGCTGGGTCCGTATACTCTTTCTACTTATGCTTATGTCAGTGCTATTATGGTTATCGGTAAAAGCTATGCAGTGTTCCTATATGCCTGTTGAGCAAAAACTGTCAAATGTTTACGAGAGTTGGGTGCTGCATAATGATTCAAGGGAAGTTTTACTTTACTGTGAGGCTCATAGATGCTATGTGCTTGTTAAGGTATGCGACCCAAGAGATTTTGAGGTCCTTAAGAAGCAGGTTGAATACGGTTGGGTTCTTCTCGGTGCACAATGTTATCGGTTGCTGATTGATCCAGGAAGAACAATCTTACACCAAGGTTGTTTGATGTCGATTGAGATTGATAATGTATGCTCATGTGGATTTTATGCATCTCTAGTAGTGCTTGGGTAATATCTTCTTAAGACATTTGATTCAGGAGGACAGGTTTATGAGAACAGCTTATGGCAGTTAATATATAGACCATATGACCCTGGTGATGTTCATCATGCTTACAGGTTATGTCAAGATATTTACCGACTTTGAAATGGATCATGCTTATGCTTTATTGGATGGAACTATTTGATTGATGAAAAGGTTTTGAATTTTCCCTTCGATCCTGGAGGCTTATGATTGCGTGAAGTCAAAATTTTTAAGGTTATTGGTAGCATGCTTACAATGGACCACTGCTTGTATGCCAACTGGTCTTATACTTATAGATTTTGAAGATGGTTGGCACATATCAGAGGATCTGCAGGTTCAAAGGGGGTGGATGTCGTGCTATCCTAGTACGTCAAAATGGAGAATTTCATGCAGGAGTCACATAATCGGTGTTTTTTATGCGTGCTCGAAATATGGTTGGGGGCATAACATTTTCGCACGATGGAAAGCTTGCAATGGCCGTCATATGGCGTGGGAATGGTTTTTAATATCATAACTTGGAATCTGAAGTCGTTAATGTCGGAAGTTTTTGGAGTAAAGATTATGCTATGGGCTTGAACGGAGGATTCTTAAAGTTGGTCACTCGAGAGACTCAACATGAGCAGGCCTCTTTCCATCCCATGAAAGTTGTAGACCGATGCTGAGAAGGCGACGAGCGGCAGTTAACGCTATTGAGCAAGGGCTTTGAAGCTGCAAACAGTTCCAAGGTGGCTGCTTTTGGTGAAGGCGACGAGGAGAGGAGCCGTAGGCAGGAGCCGACGAGGACAAGGGCGGCTAAAAGCACGCAAAGAGACAACGGGCAAGGATGAGCAGAGGCGGGCCTGAGGGGAGGAGAGCCACCATCGATTGCAGCCTTGAAGGTTGACGAGAAGATCAGAGCGAGGGGAGAGCTGCAGTACGGGGGTCGTCTCATCAAGGAGTGCTACGAGCAAGAAAAGGAGCATCAACTGTAGAAGAGCGCTACGAGCAAGCTATCTAGCAACAGAATAGAGAGCTTCTGATAGAGATAAGCATGGCCGTGGTGCAGTGAAGAAGGAAGAAGGGTACCTGAGCTAAGGCTCTGTTTGTCGGGCAAATTCTTGATGTGTATTTTACTGGATCTTTCTATAAGCACATACTGGGAGTGAAAGTGACTTATCATGATATTGAGGTTGTGGATCTAGACTTCTATTCCTACTTCAAGTTTGTAGGCCTTGTGGTTTCTAAGGCTCTGTTTGACGGGCATGAGAAAAAGCTGTCGAGCAAGGAGAACGAGAACGAGGCTAGCAACGAGCTAGCAAGGCAGTCTGCAAGGGATGTGAAGTTGGCTGAGTTGCAGGGCAGTTTACAAACATAATCCAAAGATGGTTATTGAAGTTCACAAAGCTATGTCAAAGGAGAAGTAGTTTTTAGCAGTTTTCAGAGGTTTGTTTGAGTGAAAAGAAGGCTGAATCAAGAGACGGCAAAGTGAGTGCATGTGAAGGTGGTTGGGAAGAGCAAGGGAAGGGCATTGAGGCCATTTGCACTTCCGCTCATAGTCTGATCGACGAGTTCAAGAGCACTTGTTGCCTATTGTGATCAAGTTTTTTTTTTGATTCAGATTTTAGTTCATCAAGTAATTTAATTCAAGGTGTTCTTTTGTGCTATATTCTCTTGAGATGTACATCTTTCTCTTATCGTTTCCCACAGCAGGCAGCCCCGTGTTGACCCAGCGCAACTCGTGAACATAAAAATCCCCCGACAACGAGTTGGGAATCTCCCTAGTGCATTATCCTTATGGATATAGTGCTTCATTTAGTTGCATGGAGGTGAATCAACTTTCAATTCCTCATAGGGGAATTGGCGTTCTAGGATCTCTTTCTACGATGGATTCAAGTTTATACATGAGAGAATGATCTACGTGTCTTGTTTCATTCATTGGTCAATGACATATTCTCTTTTTATGCTTTGTATGAAAAAACTTACTACATGAGATCACAGAACATTAATTGACATGCAACTATTGTGTCATGAATTGAGATGCCGAAATGGACTACATTGAAATCTGAGAGGCATGATTGAGCTTAAGTTTTTGTAATGCTTGAGGTGTATAAAAAATGCTTTTGTGCACTGACACATTTTAGAAGGGATGATTGGCAAGTATTTGGGAGAACTTTGAGGACGTTCTATTTGGCTTTTGAGTTCACAAGCCATTACATATTTTGCCCATTATGAGTTGAATTAACTTCTCTAATTTAAGTGTGGGTTAAAGCTAACCAAATCATAATAAATAAAAAAGATAGTGTTACTTGTCATAAAATTCTGCTTTTGTTTAGCACCCTCTCTTCCTTTTTCTATGTATACCATATTTTCTATTTAAGAGCACAGATGTGGGCATTGAGTGTAGATTGTGTGATGATTTCTATGCACACATAGCCTTAGTTGCGCTAATAATTTGTCTTGTGCATGATTTTGTGTAGCATTTGCATTTCACTAAAAGAGAAATTCTTTTTGGTATACACGAGGGCTTCACTTTTGAGAGCTACAATTGACATTGCAAGGATGTTTGTTGGAGAGTGTGCATCAAAACTTGAGCTTAGTATTGCTTTTTCATTTTAGTGATTGATTTTAATGTAATATCATTGCATTGCACTAAACTTGAGATTTGTTAAATGACCATAAGGTATCATTTTGGATTTGTGATTGAACATGTAATTTTTAGAGCTGGTGTTGAACGACCATATGCTTATGAGCACTAATAATTGAGTTGTTTTTGAAGGGTTTTGGGTAAGCATGAATGTTCAATAATCCAAAGGGTGTACGTTGGCATTGAAAAAACATGTAATATTTGGCTATTTAGAGTGATCCCAATTCTTTTGATTAAAAATTGTATACATGCTAGCTCACAGCTTGGTTTAAGGTGAAAATTCTTCATTTGAGCTAGTGTCTAACCAACTTTTTGAGAGCTTTCAATTGTACAATGTGGCTATCAAGAGCCAATTCACTTCATTGAAAGTTATAAACTCCTAGCTCTAAGCTAGTGTTAATCAGCTTTTTGAGAACTTTACATTGCAAATTTTGGCTTTCAAGAGCCACTTCATTTCACTTAAAAGCTGCATTATTTTTAGCTAATAGTTTGTTAAAAAAAATCATATTTTATCCACTACAAGAGGCTATTCATATTAGCGACGCTCACACAGCGACGCTCAAAAAGAAAATTTCCTGGCTGGGCTAAAAAAAATAACAGAGAGCACCCAAAAACTCAGATCTCAGATCTGAGTTTTTCGGCGCCCTCAAGCAAGGAGTAGGTAACGCTCTCCCTCTCCCTCTCTCTCTCTCTCTCTCTTTCTTCTCCACACACACACACACACACACACACACACACACACACACACACACACACACACACACACACACACACACACGAGGAGAGGAAGGAGAGCCAGGTATGCTCCTTCCCTCTCCTCACTCTCATGTTCCCTTCCCCTCTTTCTCTCTCTCTCTCTCACACACACACACACACACACACACACATAGTGTTTTTGAGAGAGAGAGAGAGAGAGAGAGAGAGAGAGAGAGAGAGAGAGAGAGAGAGAAAGAGTACAAACATAAACAAAAACGCACACACACATACATAAACAAAGAATGCACACACACATTGAGAGAGGAAAAGAGAGAGAGAGCATGCATAAACAAAATACGCACACATTGAGAGAGGAAAAGAGAGAGAGAACATGCATAAACAAAAAACGCACACATTGAGAGAGGAAAAGAGAGATAAAATATGCATAAACAAAAAAACGCACACACATTGAGAGAGAAAGAGAGAGAAACTAATTTAACGTCATAGGAAACTAATTAAAATTAAAAGACCTAAAGATCTAGCCGACGAGGAGTTGAACTCAAGACCTATTATTCAAGAGGGAAATGGCATAACCAATCTATCATACTTGGCATGGGTGATAGAAAGGTTATACCATTTATCTCTTTTTATTGGCACACACATCCACACACGCGCACACACACAAGAAGAAGAGAGTTATAACGTCATAGGAAACTATCCTAAAAGACGTTAAAGATTAGGTTAGATGTAGACTTACGTTAAATTAGATTTAGGTTTATTTAATTTAAATTAGATTAGATTTAGGTTTCTTTTTAGTTAGATTTATGTTTATTTACGCTAGATTTAGATTTACGTTATATTAGATTAGATTTAGGTCTCCATAGACTGCGATGCCTGCATGAAGCGGGTGAAGAAAGCCCTCAATGGAATATAGGGTATTGCTGCCTTCACTCATGGTGGGCTCCGTCGATCCAAAAGTACTGGTGAAATGTCTTCAGAAGATAGGGAAGAAGGTGGATCTTCAGGGCGGCAAGAGTCACTACATCCCCGACAATGACCATCTAGACAACCTCTAGTCATTCAACAGCAACTTCAAAGTTAGTAACAAGAGCAAGAACGGTCCAAAGGGCCAATTGCTGTCGTCAGATGTGGATGGAGATGAGGCAGCGTCACCGCTGGAAGTTAACTCTCACATCTTTAGTGATGAGAATGTCAACTCTTGCCGAGTTATGTGAAAAATTATGTGTTAAATCAGTTTTAAGGTTCTTATAATCCCTGTTAGTTTAGTTCTTTGTTTTAAATATAACATAATTTACGTTAGATTTAGATTTATGTTATATTAGATTATAATTAGGTTTATTTAGGTTTACCCACACACACACACACACACACACACACACACACACAAGAAGAAGAGAGTTTTAACGTCATAGGAAACTATCCCAAAAGACGTTAAAGATTAGGTTAGATGTAGACTTATGTTAAATTAGATTTAGGTTTATTTTTAGTTAGATTTACGTTTATTTAGATTTACGCTTATTTACGTTAGATCGAGTCCACGCAAGAATTACTTACGGTTTAGGGTTTAGAGTTAGACGAACAGTGAAAAGATCTACTCTGAAAAGATGTTAAGATGTTGTGAAGTGCTACAGCTAGAGAAGAGGCAAAGGGGTTTTGTCCACTACATACAGTATCATTTAGACATGGGTCTGTAGATTTCTTGTACCCACAAATATAGGTATTGACCAATAAAGACGAGATTATAACCCGGTGGTTCTGATCTTCGTGCACCTCTAGACCGAGGTGTGCGGGGATTGGACATGCCTAGAGAATGTGAGGTAGAGAGAGAGAGAGAGAGAGAGAGAGAGAGAGAGAGAGAGAGAGAGAGAGAGATAAGACGAAGAATGCCAATAGAATATTAAATTTGTTGTCTAGGCTATAAGATTTTTATCCTCATTATGAGTAGTGACGAGGATGTGGGACCGTCCAACTGAAACACCTATCTCTCAACGAGGGTCTTATGTCCTTGTAATCAATGCAAGCATGCTGTGCGACGGACAAGACATGTTTCTTTGTAGCACGTTCGCGAATTTGGCGAGTTCGATCCATCTATTATAGATCGAGTTGTTGCCAATTATAACTCATCGGACTCTGACGTTGGCCAACAAGCAGCAATCTTGCAACCCAATAGACGTGTTCGCAGGCGCTTTGGTCAAGCAGCATATGTGAGGCCACAAGGTATAGCCTCTGACAGCTCGGGGGATGATCATGCAGAGCACATTCCCAATGAGGCAATGTTTGAGCCCGAGATTGATGAAATGATCGAGACGATCATGGATTCAGAAAGGCTTATCTATGATGATATGAAAAGTGAAGCCGATACGCCATTGTATAATGGAGCACGTATGTCTAGATTGAAAGCACTCCTGGTTCTTCTCAACATGCACGCAAAGTTTGGATGGAGTGACACTAGCGTCACAGCGCTTTTTAGGTGATCTATTACAATTAGTTTACTTTAATAAAACTCTAAATGTATAATGATCTGATAGATTTTTACATGACTGTATCGTATTTTTATGTTGTGTAGATTGCTTAAAGAGCACATACTACCAGCTGACAATGTGATGCCAGATTCCCGAGATGAAGCAAGAAAGATTTTGCGAAACTTGGGGATGGATTACAATTCTATCCACGCTTGTCCTAATGACTGCATTCTTTTCAGAGGGGAATACATAGACATGGAGAAGTGTCCGAAATGTGATTCCGAAAGATATCGAGTAGATCTCCAAGGGACAAAAATTCCACAAAAGGTTTTGCGACATTTTCCTCTGCTTCCTCGCATCAAGCATTTCTTCGAATGTAAGTCCATGGCCGCCCTAGCATCATGGCATGAGGAGAATAAATCTTCGGATGGTGTGCTACGAATTCTTGCAGATTGCGCAGCCTGGAAACATATAGATGGAACATGGTCGGATTTTGCCAGGGAAGCTCGAAATTTGCGCTTAGGCCTGGCTATGGATGGCGTAACTCCATTTGGTCAAAGATCAACATCTTACAGTGTATGGCCCGTTGTCATCGTCAACTACAACATTCCCCCGTGGTTGACTACGAAGAAGGGGCACCTATGGCTAAGCTTGATTGTGCCAGGGCGATATAAAGTGGAGAATATGGATGTGTATCTTCGTCCACTATTGGAAGAGCTACAACAATTGTGGATTGGCATAGAGGTGGTGGATATGAGCCGACACACAGGACGACGGAATGCTTTGATCAGAGGCATTCTAATGTGGACCATGCATGACTATCCCGGGCTAACAGAATGCTCAGGTGATCTATTGACACTCCTCACTCAGACACTCTAAATCTTGTTTTTTCCCATAGTTGATCTATTATCATGTGTATACATGCAGGGCTTCAAACAAGCGGATACAGAGCATGTGTCACATGTGGACCTAGACTGAATGCACGTAGGGCGCCCTCACTGAAGAAGCAAATCATGGCAAAATTTGAACAGTCTAGTCGACGACGTTCCTCTGATGCAGATCTTGTGGTGGCGGAACTCACTTACTTCGGCACGCTACAAGAGATTTTGAGGATCGATTACAGAGGATTTTTTGTCGACTTGTTCGACGTGCAATGGTTCAAGATAATCATGGAGGGTCGCAACGCTACTGTGCGTAGAGGAGAGTCTGGTTTTCTTGAAGTGGATTCTACTAAGAAATGGACTGACCTAAGAGACACTTTCGTACTACCCGAGCATTGTGAACAAGTAAGTATGTAAATAGTTAACATCCCCCTTTTACAAGTTATGTGCTTGAAAGATCTCATGTAAGTTATGTGGCTCTGGCAGGTAATATTTCATCCTACAAAGTCTAGATCAAACTGGTGGTACGTCATAGAGGTACCCCTCGTAGTGCAAGGACGTATGAAGGCTACCATGTGCCAATCACAACGGCATCAATGGAGGAGATCAGAGAAGATGCTCAATCAGAAGCCGCTGCGGTGGTGCCAGACGAGCATCAAGATGCTACTACTCTATATGGGATGCATGCAGAGGAGCTACAAAATGAAACAGAGGATATGTGTTTAAACGGAGAGCTCTATATAGATATAGGAAGTTATGTTGAGTTATGCGAGGATGAGAGAGAGATCTCTTAAAGCCACAAATATTGTATTTGAACAATTTTGCACCGTGTTGTAAAAGCTCTGGCTCTCTAAGTACCTTCCATGGTGTATAACGCTCTTTTCTACTCGCGCTCACATCTTTTGATTGAAAATTCTGAGTTTTCGACTTGCCTCTTCTATCACTCAATTCATTGCATCATTGTATTTATATGCGTCATTACGTCATTGTATTTAATGGTCTTTGCGTCATTGTCTACTCTATTCATTCAATATTAAGTTTAAATATTCGTGTGTTTAATGCAGGTATGGATGATGAGGAGTTTCTTTCTTCTTTGTCACCGCAGCAGAGACAGTGGTACGTGGAGGTCATCGCTATGGCGCATCATCGCGCGTTCCTACTCCATCCGCATCTCCCTCTCTTTCGGAGCATTCGGCGCGCTCCAAAGCTTCGGTGTCGACGAGACGATCTTCACACTCAACTAGACACCGGCGCTCTAGTGGTGGCGGTGGCGGTTGTTGTGGGGATTCCACCGCCGATGCCTCCACACCGCCTCGTGTTCGACGAGGCTCTTTACCCTCCCCTTCTTTGTCCGCCCCCACACCAGCCACAGTATCGCCATCTACGCCAGGTTTTGCGCGGCTGACTGTTCCTAGCAGCTACACACCTCTACCTACTCCGCCAGTAGCCACCCCACTCGACACTCCTCGCTTCGGGGCCTAGACGTCGGTGGAGACACCTGACGTCCGTACCCCCATCGACACGCCGCTAGAGACCCCTGCCGGGACACCCAGTTTCACGCGTCACCGGCCAGAGGGCTTGCCTTACTCCGTTGACTTCAGCGGCGGCATCATCATGGATGATGACGGCAAGAAGGTGATCTCGCGCATGCGTGGTCTTTGCTCTCAGCTGTTTAGACACTACATACTAAACAAATGGAGTGAAGTACCAAGTGATTTAAAAAACAGAGTCATCAGCATACTTCATGATGAGTTTCCCGTTCCAACACGGGATCAACACTTCAATGAAGACCTGATGAAGATTCGAATGCGCGAATACTGCAAACACAAGCGTTCCGAAGTGCAAAAAGCAATCAAGCATGGGTGGAACAGGCCAGATTGGCTGGCCAAAGAAGATTGGAAGAATGCGAAGAAAGCAGCGCGCGAGAATCCCGACAAGTGGAAGCAACAAAAGGATGCAGCCAGAGCGCGAGTAGAGGCAGGGAGCTCGCACCACTTGGGGAGCGGTGGATGGGCATCATTTGAGGCCGATTTTGTAAGTGTTTTCGCATTGCTCTTTATGTTCGACAGTTTAGGGTTTATGAGTTTTCTAATTCTAACATAATGAAATCTTTGTATGTTTTGACAGTGGTCGATGACAGGACGTGATCCCACACCGTACGAGCGCGAGTACGCAGGTAGGAAGGGCTTAAATGCCCTGATGGACATTCTCAGTTCTCGCGGCAGCATGGTTAGTATTAGGGTTTACTCTTTTCTATTTTTTGTATTGTTTTATAAATGTCGTTATATGTTTATACTTACTGAAAGCTCTCTTATTGTCTTTTTTTGCAGAATCCGACAGATACGCCGCTTGGACGCGATGAGATGTCTGAATAGACGACGTCAGTTTAGCCGTAGCTAGATAGCATTAGTTTAGGGTTTCTCATAGCTTATGTATCATGAGACGGATTTTATACGTCTTTTTGAACCATGTATGACAAGCGTAAAATAGACAATTGTACACATCATAGGCAAAATGAATTGATTGACAAATGTAATAATGACAATTGTACAACATCATAGGCATAAAGAATTGATTGGCAAAATGAACTGCAGTTTTGGAGAAAGGCTTTTGGAGATTTTGTTAGTTACATTTAGCTTCAAGAGCTTATCTTGCAAATAAAAAAGAATCAAGGGGTATCTACACAAAGTGGATGCTTTCTCAAGGATGCTCAAAAGAACGTGAATATGTGAAATCCTTCCATGGAATTTCTCTTTTGTTCATCTCTCCATTCTCTATGCTTGGATTGAGTGATTTTGCTTATAAGTTATGGTTCCTTTCATTTTCAAAAGCTAGGCATACATGAAAGTTTCAAAACTTTTCTTTGCAAATATTAAACTCATCAAAAATTTGGTTTTATGTGTTAATAATAATGTGTAATTGTCCTTGACCTTAGGTTAATATAGGATCATTCCTCATTAGTCCTAGACTCTTAGTGATTGACTTAATCACTCATTTCTAACATGACCTAGGGCTATGATTAGGCTTTAGTCCCTTAGTCCATTTTCCATAAATAACTCAAATGGAAGCAATAAACAAGTGATAAAAATTTAAACAATGAAGCAAAAAGTGTCCGGAAAGAGTAGTACAAATGCTATTAGACACACAAAAAGGAAATTTCTATGTTATGTTTGTGTCCATGTGAGGCCTAGCGCCTTATTAGAACTTGGTAGGCGAGGGGAATCACCTTGGCTTGCTTAGTCAAGGCCCTAAATCGATGCCTTGGGCTGATAGGGTTAGTCGATGCCTTGGTAGGCTAGTACATTCTTGGAACTCCTCCTTGAGGGTTCAACGAGACAAGAGTTGTAGCTCGGCTTGCCTTGGGGTGGTCATCTTGTAATGTGCTTTACTTTTTTCTATCAAAATTTCAAAAAAGAACTTCCATAAGGTTCAAAAGACTAAGACAATGTACTAATAGATTAGTAGCTTCTTTGTGGCCATGGATATGATAGACTTGGATGCATTATTAAGATTGATCATATAGTTTTTAGGATAATAGGTTTATGAACTTGCATTAGCCTAGGGTCATAAACGATTTCTTGTGCTACATGCATAAATCTAAAAAACATAGTGGTTTAATCTTCATGATGGTTTAGGTGGTTTTTTGCTTTTTGTTTTTTAGTTTTTCCCGATGATGAAACCATCTCTTGGAAGCAAAATTTCACTTCGCATGATTGTTCATTGCACTTCATGACTTGTTTTATTTATTGCAGCTCAACATTCCTCCATGGACATGCTTTCTATCATGTCTCCGTGCTTTGCTTGAGTTGCAAACGAGGATGCCAAATTAGGAGGGGGAAATGTTAGCAGTGACTAACACATGCGACACGGATTATGCACCACGGCTCATTTATGAGTTCCAAATTTTATAAGCATAGGCTAAAGGGGCTCAACATTTTTCCATAGTTGAAGGGCTTCAAGCCCAAAACTATAAAAGAGTCGTATGCTAAATGAGAAGTCATCCTTGGGTGAGCTCTCTTTTTTCTAGGGTGGATGCTGATGAGATTCATGGTATTTACATGTCCATGTAGATCTTGATTCCTAATAATCAATTGTGATTTCTTTTAAATAAATATTATTTGTTTTGATTATGTGAAGTGAGATTGTATTAGTGTGATGTTAGATCTCTAGTCCCTTTTTGAATTAATCTCTTCTATCCACACCATTGGCCGTGGTGTGTGAGGGCCATGCCTTCCTTCTCTCTCTCTCTCTCTCTCTCTCTCTCTCTCTCTCTCTCTCTCTCTCTCTGGGGATGGACTGGAATGGCCACACTAATGTGAAGTAAGTATGTTAATTGCATGCTTGTGTATTTGTATGATTAGGGTGATTGATGTGAGAGGTTAATTTCAATCACATGATTGTGTTCAGAGTGATTACTAAGTAGGGTTGTGTGGTTGATTAGAGGAAGCCCCTTCCATGTATTCCCTCTATGATGAGTAGAAGGATCCCTTGAATCCTCTATTTTAATGCATTCTATGATTCTTGTGCCTCCAAGTGATAGCTGGGTTACCGATCCACGAATTGATAATTTTTTGTGGGTTACGATTAGGCCGTTGCTACAATGCCTCCTTGGCAATGGTCCCAGATGTAGGGAGGCATTGTAGCAACGGCCTAATTGCAACCTACACCAAATTATTAATCTATGGATCAGTAACCGGGTTAGTGCTTGGAGGCACAAGCATCATAAGATGCATTGAAATAGAGGATTCAAGGGATCCTTCTACCCATCATAGAGGGAATCCACGGAAGGGGATTTCTCTAATCAACCCCACAATCCTACTTTTACTAATCAGTTTGTACACAATCATGAGATTGAAATTAGCCTCTTACATCAATCACCCTAATCACAACTACACAAGCATGCAATTAACATACCTAATTTGCATTAGTGTGTCTATTCCGGTCCATCCCCTCAATGAGACTATATATGCACACACACTAGCCACACGCCTTGTATGTGTGTGTGTATATATATATATATATATATATATATATATATATATATATATATATATATATATATATATATATATATATATATATATATATATATATATAGAGAGAGAGAGAGAGAGAGAGAGAGAGAGAGAGAGAGAGAGAGAGAGAGAGAGAGAGAGAGAGGGGGGGGGGGGGGGGGGGGGGGAAGGCATGGCCCTCATACAAAATGGCCAATGGTGTGGATATAAGAGACTAACTCAAAAAGGGATTGGAGATTTAACATCACACTAATACAATATCAGTGCACATAATCAAAACAAAGAAGACTAGTAAGAAAGAAAGTGAAATTGATTATTTGAAATCAAGAGCTACATGGGCATGGAAAGCCCATGAGCCTCATGAACATCCACCCTACAAAGAAGAGACCTCACCCAAGAATAACTTCTCATTTAGTATAGGACTCTTTTATAGTTTTGGGCTTCAAGCCCTTCAACTATGGGATAAAGTTGAGCCCTTGTAGTCTATGCTTATAAAATTTGGAACTCGTAAATGAGCGCAAGGCCTGATACAATGAATAGAAAATATTGTGCACAATAGCACATCCCTAGCTTGGTGCATAATCGATGTCATATGTGCTAGCCAATGCTAGCAAACTCTTGCAAGAGTTGTGTTATGTTTTGGAAATCATCTTTGTTCAATGATATGAACTCGATTTGCAATTTTTCCAAATCTCAGAACTTGTTTCAAGAGTGAGACATAAGCATATGGATCCTGTGACCAAATCAGGTACTGGTTTCTCTCCCTTCCATCTCCTTCCATCTAGTTTTCGGCAAAGAGGCTTTACTTCCAATTAAGGTGGAGATACCAACTTTGAAGATGATGCTAAAGCTTGAAGAAGGGCCCAATGATGCATTCAAAGCAAGGCTTCTATATTTGCAATGTGTACAGTTGGATAGGTTGTTGGCTTTTGAGCATTATGAGACATCTTGAAGAAAGCAAAGGCAAATAAGAAGGTGAAGGACAAGGATATCAAGAAGGGTGACATGGTGCTTCGTTACAATAGTAAGCTTGATAGCACTTTTAAAAAGAAATTTTAAATCAAGTTGTAAGGTCCTTTCTTGGTCTTAAACAGGTTTCCAAATGGCACATATCAGCTTGCTGACTTGGATGGTACCCCTCATAAAGCACGTGTGAATGGCTACAGGTTGAGAAGTATATTGCAAGGTTGATGACTGTGATTGAGAATGAGACTTCTTTCGAAGAATTTTTTGATCATGTGGCTAAAGATGAAGATAAAGTGGAGACACTCCCTCGTGTGGTTTACAGGATCTCTTTTGTGCTGCTGATCATGAATGATCTAGCAGGGTGACACCCCGTTTTTTGTAAATTTGTACATACGGACATTACGCCCAATGTCAAAAGTGTGTGTGGGATTTCTTTTTTGGGGGGATTTAGCTTGCTTTAGCAAGCACATGTACATGCACTGCAAGTCGCTACTCTAGTGACAGCTGTCGGGCTGCTGTAAATGCCCGTGAGTGAGTTTTTTGAAGTGAGACTTGTATATAACTTAAAATCATGTACAAAATTAAAAACGTTCAACCAAAGACCATAAAATTTCAGGTTTGAGCTCGTTGTGCCTCCTTGATGGTTTCTGTTGCAGTTTTTGCCCTTGCCTTGCCTACTCTACGTGTAGTGGTACCGGGACAGCTCTTTGTTCGCGTCAATTTTTCATGTAGCGGCGTGTAGATTCAATTTTGGTCATCTCCAACTTTCTCTCTAGTAATTCTTCAAGGTTTCTCTCAAGCTTTAAAGTGCCCAATTTGAAGTTGTGCTCTTCAGGTTATGACTAGTTCTCTATAGGGTTATGGCTATGGTAGCCTAGTGGCAAATTGTATGCAGATAGATTCGGAGGGCATGTATCTATGAATTGTGGAATTGATGTTGAATTTGTGGATTTGTGTGATTCAATTTTGAAAGGGGAGGCCCTTGTATTCATATGCATTGGTCGGCGTGTGCTGTAAATCCCTGCTTTGACAGGGTTTTGCTTCTATGTGACATAGTCTCTTGGGTGGGCGACGGCCAGTAAATTCCCAAGGGAACTACTCTTGCTGGACTTGTGGTGTTTCAAAGGGATTGTGAAAATATTTTGGTGTCTTGTAGTTCTCTTTAGACGCTCTTGGGTGACATCGCTATAGAGGTGTTTCAGTTTGCTTGTTTCCCTACAACGTCTCTAATGCCATGGTACATAGAGCCATCATGATAATTAATATTTTAAATTTTTTATTTGATTTATTGAAAGAATCTCTGAGGCCATGGTATGAAAATCCATGATGATGATTACTATTTTAAAGTTTTTATTTGACTTGTTGAAAGTGTCTCTGATGCCATGGTACCTAAATCCATGATCATGATTACTGGTATTGTTTACAACATTAAAATCACAGCAAGTAGCATCAAGTAGCATCGTGAACCGTCTCAAAGTACATTTTTGTGCATTATCATTTTGTCCGGTATGAAGTACACAAAAGCGCCATAATGGTTGAACACTCTCCAAGTGACCAAATGATTGCAAACATTCGTACCAAAGGGCTCAACGAGTCAAGCTTCATCCTCTTGCGCTTGGAGCTTGGAGTTGCTTCAGCCTCACTGTTTCTAGATTAGCTTCTCTGCTATTATGATAGCCTTGTACATATGACATTGTAATCATATAGGTACCATGCACTATGCACGCTCCACACTTGCACATTGTGATCTCTTATTCACTTGTATATTTGAACATAGAAACACAATTCACTTTCACATCATCATCGTTGGTTCATATTTTCACATTTGTATAGGGGCTTGGGTTTTTCCCTTGAACTCTTCGCAAGGGGTTTTTAATCCAAAGCTAGAGACCTTTGTTTGAGTGGGGGTGTTGGAGCTATATATGGCTCACTCTACTCAACTTGGTCTCACCTATATAAATTTATATCTTTTCCTTGTTGAGAGAGAGAGAGAGAGAGCACAGAAATAGAACCCCAAAGTGTGTAGAATACACACATGAGATGTTGTATATATAGAGGGGACCTGGGTGCCATATATAGAGAAGCCATATATTGAGTAGCTTCATATATAAGCTCAACACCCCCGCTCAAATAAGAGTCCCTAACTGTGGATGAAAAAATCCTTGGGAAATCAAGGGAAAAACCCACAGCTCTATATACACACACCGTTATATTATAAAAATCATTGAATATACAAATGTTTATGAGGAGCTACATCACTCCTTTTACAATGAATTACATTACTCCTATCCTATCAAATACAATAATGGATACAAAGGTTCGATAAAGAGGTGTAAAGGCTATCGATTAGCTTGTAATATGAAGTGTCTCCGTGAATTTGCTGTGTAGCTTGTCATCAGTATCGCATCACCAAACATATCTTCATGTTGTCATCAATATGGCATCACCAAACATGTCTTCATAAATCTTTTATTGTCACCAAGTTTGTCTTCATGAAATCAATTCTTTGATGAATCCTACATAGATCATAGACTCAAAAAACATAGTCATGAAAATTATTAGCATCGTTAGTGAAATAATTATGTTCACAATGCCATAAGAGATGGTTCGCGATGCCACTCTTTTGACGACATATATACGCACGACAACATATGTGGACATAAAGTATGAACATAAAAAGTACAAGATGCATGATACGTGATGCAAATGACATATGTATATACTACATAAAACGACATTTATCAACGTAGTGATATCAATGAGTATTATCAAAGTATTAACAAAATATCATCATTGTATCAATAAAAATGAATAAATCATCATGGTATCAACGAAAAGCATCATAGGATAATCATTGTATCAATGAAGCAACATCATGGTATCACCGAGAATAACCATGGTATCAACGAAACAACATCATGATATCACCGAGAATAACCATGGTATCAATGAAACATCATCATGATATCAACAAAAATCACCATGGAATCAACGAAATATCATCATGGCATCACCGAGAATAACCATGGTATCAACGAAAACAACATGATGGTATCACCGAGAATAACCATGGTATCAACGAAACATCATCATAGTATCAACGAAAATTGCCATGGAATCAACGAAATATCATCATGGCATCACAGAGAATAACCATGGTATCAACAAAATATCATCATGGCAACACCGAGAATAACCATGGTATCAATGAAATATCATCATGGCAACACCGAGAATAACCATGGTATCAATGAAATATCATCATGGTATCAACGAAAATCACCATGATCAAAGTACTAACAAAACATCATCATGGTACCATCAAAATCACTATGGTATCAACGAGAAATTATCAATAAAACGACATAAACTATATCTCTAGAAGAATAATTATATGAGAATCAATGAATGAGTATATCATATAACAAAAGATCATGTACCAATAGTAGCTCGATAGAATTTGGACGATCATCAACGGCTCGGTTGAATCGGAACGATATGTAACTGGCTTTTGCAGCAAAGTTACATCAGTAACAAATATATAATTGATGAAGAAAAAATATAATCGAAAAGTTTTCAATTATGAGAAAAATCAAAAGCAAAAAGTAAAATTTTGCTTTTCAAACATGTACGCAGTCCGAGACGATAACCCAAAATCGGTGTAGAATTTAGAGAAACTTTCTTCTGCAAAGGTGTAGAAAAAAAAAAAAACCAAAGTTGCTTTTCAAGCATGTACGCAGTCCGCCAACGATAACTCAAAATCAGTGCAGAATTTGGAAAACATTTCTTCTGCCAAGTTGTAGACCACATCAATTCCAATTCTGTTTTCAGCTAGTTTCTGCAAAATCGTTTTCAATTAGGAGAAAAATAAAAAACAAACAGGCATGTACGCAGTCTGAGAACGATAAATCAAAATCGGTGCAGAATTTGAAAAAACTTTCTTCTGCAAAGTTGTAGACCACATTGATTCCTATTTTCTTGGTAGATAGTTTCTGCAAAATCGTTTTCAATTAATAGAAAAATTAAAAACATAAAACGAGAGTTACTTTTCAGGTATGTACGCAGTTCGCGAACGATAATTCAAAATCGGTGCAGAATTTGAAAAAACTTTCTTCTGCAAAGTTGTAGACCACATCGATTCCGGTCGCTTCAACGGGTAGTTTCTGCAAAATCGTTTTCAATTAGTAGAAAAATCAAAATCAAAAAGCAAAAGTTGCTTTTGAGGTATGTATGCAGTCCGCGAACGACAACTCAAAATTGATGCAAAATTTGAAAAAACTTTTTTCTGCAAAGTTGTAGACCACATCAATTCCGGTCCCTTAGTATGGGTAGTTTTTGCAAAATCGCTTTCAATTAGTAGAAAACTCAAAAAACAAAAAGCAAAAGTTGCTTTTCAGGTATGTATGTAGTCCGCGAACGATAACTCAAAATCGGTGGAGAATTTGAAAAAACTTTGTTCTGCAAAGTTATAGACCACATCGTTTCCGATGTGTTTAGCAGGTAGTTTCTGCAAAATCGCTTTCAATTAGGAGAGAAATCAAAAACAAAAAACGTACTTCTCTGATACTATGTTGAGAGAGAGAGAGAGAGAGAGAGAGAGAGAGAGAGAGAGAGAGAGAGAGAGAGAGAGAGAGAGAGAGAGAGAGAGAGAGAGAGAGCATGAATAGAACCCCAAACTGTGTAGAATAGACACATGCGATGATGTATATATAGAGGGGACCTGGGTGCCATATATAGAGAAGCCATATATTGAGTAGATTTACATATAAGCTCAACAGTCCTCAATATAAATCAGTCTTTGGGAGCATACATGATGTATCTCTCTCTCTCTCTCTCTCTCTCTCTCTCTCTCTCTCTCTGTCTCTCTCTCTCTCTCTCTGTGTGTGTGTGTGTGTGTGTGTCTACATCTCAACACTCGATCCATGGTGGGTCAAGGTACACGAAATCGATAAAGAGGCCAAGCGCTAGCTCGCGTGACACAATCATCTGCAAGTCCCAAACACTGAGAACACATATATAGTGAGGACTCCTAGCTGTATATAGCATAAGTGTGGACTGCATGCTTGATTTCAGAAAGTTAGCACGTCCATGCTCACGCACTAAACACCCACTTCAAGAATAAATAAAGTGTCTCTCATTAAACAAACAAAAACAAACAAAAATATGACTTTTTTGTGTCTTGAATTATAAAGATGCTTTGCGGCCCAGATCGACCATGAATCATAGAAGTGCTATTTATGAATCAGATTGAGAAAAGGTTGACCATCTACTCAATGAGGACAACACCATCTAGTGGATGAGAAGATCTTTGATACCATGTTGAAGATAGACGCAACACAAGACGAGGGAGAAGAGAGAGAGATGACACAATCACCTGCAATCCCCAAAGTGTGTGTAGAGCACACATTGAGTACACATATATAGTGGGGACTCTTAGCTATATATAGCATAAGTGTGGGCTCTCTATATAGCTCCAACAATTCTGTAGCTCCTAAAGATATATACATTTATGTACATTGATTTTGTTTGGAAGCAACACACTACTATGATTAGTTACACATGAGAGTGAAGATTTAGAATAAGGATATATTTACTTGTATTTTAAACATGCTTTATGACCTAATGTTTAGAGGTAGAGAATCTCGGAGGGTGCACTATGTAATCATGTTAATGTATAACATGAGTTCAAAAGGAGGGGTTTTAAAATGCAACAATTTTAATCAATGTACAAGAGATACATTAAAATAAAGTGTCTTTATATTCAATTTTGAGAAAAGTTTATAAAATAACGGGTCATTTTATTCATTCAAACATATTAAAAGAGGGGGTTTTTTAATACCCCGCGAAAGCACGTTATATAGGAGGGTACTTAACGGTGAACCCCCCAAGTAGAGAACAGAGGTTGTGGACACAAAGATACATCCACAATGTGTAACAGGAATTGTTTTGAAGTGTTTTAGCAATAATTTTTTTTTTTCTAGGAAGTTTTGATCGTTTTAAAGTTGGTCCACTGTGTAGAAGGATGTGTGGATTGTTTTCGTCCAATAAATTTTTTTGATCCGGAAGGCACTTTCTGGGGCATTTTTGAAGGTATTAACGTGGGATTTTGGAAAAGTGATGTATGAAGTGATTGAAGCCTATGTTATAAGGAACAACTTTGGTTCTCTGAGTCTTCAGAGATTTTGATGTTTTGATGCTCGTTGAGGGCCAAAGATTAAGAAAAAAGTTGGATTTGCTGTTTTTGCATCCTTTTTGTAGAAAATGCTGTTTTGCAGGTTGATGTTCAGCAAATCAGAGCAGGCTATGGAAATTTTCCATTAAATAGCCGTCGAAGAGCACGACGAGGGCAACAAGATTGTGTGAGACGGACTTGGGCTGTTTTGGCTTCGTTTGGGAGTTACGTTCAGTTGAAGACAGCTGAAAAAAAAAAGTTTTCAAAAATCTAACCTTTACGGATCGCTTCGCGATCACCTTTTTAGCTTATTCTCGCAGGTATACTTGGTGCGCAAGTCGAGTCGACCGAACGCCAAAAATAGAAAAGCGGCTATTTTGAGAGGTCGCATGCTTTTCAAGGAAAATCAGAAAAGAAGATGGGTGGTGCGTTTTTGGGATCATACACAGATCTCCTCTTCTGCGAGTGCGAGTGAGACGCTGCATGCAAGCAGACTGAAGCTCGGGGGTGGTCGGGAGGTTCGAGCTCTGTACAACGGAGTGTGTCCATATAATTTGTTGCTCCTCTGTTGTATCAAAACTCTGTCAATACAAAGATCTCTTTCTCTACCTTTTGCTGTCTATCTCTATTATTCTGTTCCTGTGACACAATGTCTCCTACTAGTTTGATGATACAAGTTAGTAGAAAGCCAATAGTAGTAACACAATGGTGAAATAAGAATATCATTTTTCCACCATAAGTTGATGAAGTACTTTTGATGGATGTCTAACACCAACCATTAAAAAGTCCAGATTACTAGAAACATACCTTGAATAACTTTTCTTTGTGAAGGCAATCCAATATCCTCTTTGAGATGGCTAACGTTAATAGAAAACAACAAGGATAGGAGTTATGCTATGCATAGCACTAGTTCAAACTCATTACAATCACATGATTGATTGTATGTTATAAGATTCCTTAGATCCTATGATGAGAACAATCAACGAATATAGGTGAGAGAGATACAATCCTATAAAAATAAGAATGAAATTGAAATTGTTCAGCCGTATAGATGCTTGTCCATGAGAGAGAGAGAAATCATGAATGAGGAGACGTTTTCCAAACTTCAAATCCATTCCTTTTTTGTATTTTCAATATGTGCTAAGAATCAATTTTTTGAGACAGATTAGACTCTGAAAACTTAAAAAAATATAGTTTGAAAGAAATTAACGAATATATTCAATTCAAATGAACAAGATAATTAGGTCGTCTAAGAATAATAGTGGAAATGGAGATTTTGAAAGGAAGATCAACAGTAGCCACGAATATGGTGGAGTTAAAGAAGATGATTGATCGGGAACAAGACCCTGAGTTGCATGTAGTCTTCAACGTGACAAACCTAGCGGCGACGTAGTTGAGGAATATGTCACAAGGGTGACGGTGACTGGCTATGTTTGCCCTGTGTGGAGATTTCGCACAAGGGTTGGCGCGCTTCTTCAGTGGTGGCAGGATAGCGGCAGAGACCCTCACCTGCATCAAGTATTTTTATCACGACGAACTTCGATAGGACTTGGAAAGCGCATATAACTGGAAACTTGTATCTAAATCGGGAAAACAGGAGCGCAGACAAAAGCCAAGGGACTTGGGAGATGAGAGAGAGAGAGAGAGAGAGAGAGAGAGAGAGAGAGAGAGAGAGAGAGAGAGAGAGAGAGAGAGAGAGAGAGAGAGAGAGAGAGAGAGAGAGAGAGAGCTTACTTAGATCGGTGAGGACAAGGTGGGTGAGAACTTCCCCGATCTCGGCACAGGGAAATTCTGCAGCTGCTTCGTCTGGGGCTGGCACACTGCCTGTGCTGCGCACACATGAAGCACTAGAACCACCACCATCATCACCATAACCATCTTATTCATGCCAAGACTCTTCCTCCAATGATCCATGATTAGTTATGCGCCTGAATGTTTGTCCTCGGCTACTGACTGAATAAAAAGCCATAAAAAGTGGCCTTTATATGCATACTTTCGTGCGCCACCCTACCAATTCCCGACTTGCGTACCAAAAATAAATCAAGATTTTTTCCAAAAGCTTGGCAAACCTACACATAAGAAAAAGTGGCGGAATTGCAAGGTTTCTACACCAAGATATTTTGTAGGCTTTTCTCACCTTCGAGCTAGCTTTCTTATATAGTGGTTGATTGTCACCATTACTAACTAACAATAGCAATGATGCCATATGCTTTCTCCGTTGTTATTCCTTCATTTTCCTTCTTGCTATGTGCGTATATTGTGGAGAAGTTTTATACCAACTCTATATTGGCATGTTCTCGACGTTCCTTTGTTGTGCGAATGACTTGAAGGCATTGCTTAGTTTCGAGCGGGTTGCAATGTATGATCATGGCGATGCAATGAGCTCGAAGCTACTAGCATAGTATAAGATGTACAAGTTGCAATAGCATCCATGACGCAAAGACTCACATCTCTTTTCTCCTTGCAATTGATTTCACCATGCATAGAAAATGAGATTATACAAGGAAAATGAACAGTAAAAAATACGATCGTCAAAATCACAAAAGAAAATGGAGACACAATAAGAAAAATAAATGTTTTTCCTGTACTTTAAACAAGAAGGTGCTTGGGGCTATGGTCTCCTTGTAACTATTGGAGCTATGTATAGAGCTCACCCTCATACTATATATAGGTAGGGGTTCCCACTATATATGTACACTCATTGCGTAGAGTATGCACACTTTGGGGCTTGCAGATGGTGGTGTCATCTCGTGTCTCGTCTCCCTTTCCCCTCAGCTTCTCTCTTATCTTTGCTCGTTGAGATGCTCTCTCTCCCTCCAGTTCAACATGGTATCAGAGCATACAACCGATTGTGCTGATTTGAAGATACACATTGTTGCCCAAAATATGTAATAAAAATGGACTATGAACATTGAGAATATCCGAGTTTAGAAAACTGTAGTGAGCATTTTTTTGAGAATACTTTGAGAAAATAGAGGTGAACTTGATTAGAGGTAGCAACATAACCATTATACTTAATTAACTTGGCATGAACAATACTTTGCAAGAGAGAGAATTAGAGAGCTTCATCATAGTTGAGGACGGGATTTATATGGACTTGGTCCCCCTCCAAAAAGCTTTTGTATTATAGCTTCTCCCATAAAGAGAGACTTGGTACAATAGAAGCTTTGTGTTCCTTGAGACCTTGATGGTGCAAGATAGAGAGCATCATGTGCCACAATTATGCCCATAACTTAGCTAAATGAAAGAATTAACTTCTCCATGGTCTTGGCCTCAAGACCTCAAACACCTTCAAAGGTGGAGAGAGCTAGCACGGATTGAGGGTAGGGAAGAGCAAGAAGAAGTTACCTTACGAGGAAGAAATAGTGTTCTCTCATACCATTACTCATAGAGCTTAGCATAGCATAGTAGCATACTAATGGAGTTGAAGAAGATAACTAGCATAGCATTGAAGCATGGTTCTTGGTTGGATTTGCATTCCATAGCCAAGAGTGTTGGTGTAGGCTCTCAACTTCTCAAGCTTAGAGATTAAGGAGATGCAATTCTTGGACTTGCACAAAGTGAGATTGAGAGCATGTAAGTATCTGTGAGAGAGAGTATACCCCCAAGAACACCCAAGCTTGCTTTGGACGACCCCTCCTTGTAGCTCATCCTTGAATTTGATTGGACCCCTGCAAGTCTAGAAAATCACATGCATAGTGCATATCAAGCAACCATGATAGCATTTGTACAAGTGTCCTCCTTTCCCCTTTGAGAGAGAGGGCTTGAAAAATGCTTTAAACACTTATTTAAATATAATTAATTCTCATTGGACCCCTTTAGAAGTCACTCAATAGTCTTTAGGCTCTATATGAAGGCAACATGTGTAGGTGCTTGACATGTGTCCTTCTTACCTCTTGAGTCTTGGGCTGGCCTTGTGTGTGTGTGTGTGTGTGTGTGTGTGTGTGTGTGTGTGTGTGTGTGTGTGTGTGTGTATGTGTCTTCTCTCTCATGCCCCTAGATTTAGGGATCTCCCCCTTCTTTGTAGGGATTGTATTGACTTTGGAACACCACAAGCCCCTCAAGCACCTTAGTCATGAAGCACCTCAAGCACCTTAGTCACAAACAATGACAAGCACCTCAAGCATCTTAGTCATAAAGCATGACAAGCACAACAAATACATTAGTCATCAAGTACGATAAGCACCTTAGTCATCAAGCACGACAAACACCTCAAGCTTGGGCATGTCTCCCACCAAAATACAACAACTGAATTTTGCAAGTACACAGAGTAGACGTAGGAAATCAGAGATGTATTTGATATCAATTCCCGAGGACAAGAAAAGCGTAGCTCGTATCAACCTCCCCAAGCTATCTCACTCTCAATCTATGCACAGTTCTCAATCGCACTCTCACTCTCACTCTCAATCTCAATCACAAGGCGCCATCACAATCGAATAGCCTCCCTCTGCACAAGAGTTGTCTTCTTCACGCCAAAAAGTGTCTATTTTCGATCTTCCTCCAGTCTTTAGCAAAAGCGACCCAGAATTAGGTTCGGAAAGAGATGTCCTGCATTCAAACGCATAGAAACCACAAAACGCAACCCACACTCGTGAGTTAGTAATTTTTTTTTTAAGTCCACAATATCTGGCCATTTTCAGCGAGCCGTAACTCCCAAACTGTTAAGAATTTGATCGGGGCTGTCTCACATGAATTTGTTTGTCTCATCGAGCTCTTGGAAAGTTGTGAGGTGCAAAAAATCCATATCCTACTCAGTTTGCCCGAAAATTTACCTGCAAGTCAGCAATTTTCACAAAAACAGCCTAAAACAACATTTTCTCACTTTTCCTCTAATCTATGGGCTGAAACGGGCATCAAAATGAAGGAATCTGTAAAAACTCTAAGAAGCAATATTTTTCCTGGTGTTGAGGACTACAAGTGCTACATACAAAATGTTTTCAAATTTTGACCATAGCATCCTCAAAACTAGCTCTCGAGGAGTGTCCCGGGTCAAAATTTCAAAATTTCATGAGAACGATTATAATGAAGTCCTATACTGTGGAAAAACGCTGGAATGAACAACGTTACTCCAAACAAAAATATTTATCAAAACGTTGCATAATAAGTCCTATTATATTCTCCCCTTGTCAAAATTGACTCTGTCTTTAGAGTTGGAAGGAGGAGTATTCAACATGCAAAACATCTAAATCCTTGAAGAACAAAACAGGCTAATCCTCGTCATGTTTTGCAGGAGAGATATGATCTTCGATATTATTTTCAATTACCCATCATCTCGAAGATCATATCTCTCCTGCAAAACATGACGAGGATTAGCCACATACTTCTTCAATAAACTTACATGGAAAACGGGATGAACTTTCACATGCGCAGGCAATTCAAGTTTATAAATATAAGCAAGAGACCCAATCCGCTTCAACACCTTAAAAGGACTAGCAAACCAAGCAGACAATCGCCTATCCTTTCCAAGAATCAGATTAGTACTCTTGGGAACTACCTTTAAGAAAACCAGATCTCCTACATCAAAAGACAATGATCTCTTATGCCTATCATAATACACTTTTTTCTTTATCGGGCCTTCCTAATGTGACGTCTAATCTTGGAAAGCTCTAGGTCCATTTTCTCAAGCATTTGCCTTGAAACTTCTACCTTGTTTTCAGGGTCTGAAAAATTTAAGGAAGTTGAACAATTATAACCATACATAGCTTCAAAAGGTGCCATTTGAATAGAAGCATGCCAAGAAATGTTATAAGCAAACTCAACCAAAGTCAAGTACTCCACCCAATTTGTTTGCCTCTCACTCACATACATCCTAAGCATCATGTCTTCTAACATCCGATTTACCCGTTCAGTCTCCCCATTTGTTAGAGGATGGAAAGCAGTACTCATTCTTAATTCTGTTCCAATGGCCTGAAAAGTAGCCTTCCAAAAGTTTGATGTAAATTTAGAATCACGATCAGACACAATGTTTTTGGGCATACCATGCATTCGAAAAAAAAACTTGACAAACAATTTAGCAGCATGCAAGGAAGTATCAGTCTTCTTCATTGGAAAGAAATGTACCATTTTTGTCAATCGATCAACCACAACAAAAATAGTGTCAAAATTTCCTCTAGCTGTAGGTAACACGGTAATGAAATCCATTGATATGGATTTCCACTTTTTTCTAAGAACATCTAGAGGCTCTAACTCACCAGGTAAACTCTTTTGTTCAACCTTCACCTATTGACATTCTAGACATTCACGCACATACAACAAAATACCATCTCGCATATTCGGCCAAAAGAAAGAGCTCTTTACTTTAGCATAAGTTTTGTTAAAGCCAAGGTGTCCCGCAAATGGAGTATTATGACTTTCCCACAAAATTTGATGTTTTAAAGAAGAATTGGCAGACACACACAAGCGATCGTTATAATACAACTTACCCTTATACAAATGAAACTTTCCCTCAAACATTTCACCCACATGAGAGTTCAGAAATGAGGTAATGTTAGAGTAAAAAGGATCATTATTCACTTCATCTCGGACTTGATCAATTAAATCACTACGCATCACAGAAACCAGATTACACATAAGCCTTCGACTCAATGCATCGGCAACCTTGTGTTGAGCTTATATGTGAAGCTACTCAATATATGGCTTCTCTATATATGGCACCCAGGTCCCCTCTATATATACATAATCTCATGTGTGTATTCTACACACTTTGGGGTTCTATTTCTGTGCTCTCTCTCTCTCTCTCTCTCTCTCTCTCTCTCTCTCTCTCTCTCTCTCTCTCTCTCTCTCTCTCTCTCTCTACATGGTATCAGAGCAGTACGTTTTTTGTTTTTGATTTCTCTCCCGATTGAAAACGATTTTGCAAAAACTACGAAGGAAGGCATCGGAATCGATGTGGTCTACAACTTTGCAGAAGAAAAGTTTTTCAAATTCTGCATCGATTTTGAGTTATCGCTCGCGGACTGCGTACATACCTGAAAAGCAACTTTTGTTTTTTTGTTTTTAATTTTTTTGCTAATTGAAAATGATTTTGCAGAAACTACTCGCCAAAGGCATCGTAATCAATGTGGTCTACAACTTTGCAGAAGAATTTTTTTTCAAATTCTGCACCGATTTTGAGTTATCGTTCGCGGACTGCATACATACCTGAAAAGCAACTTTCGCTTTTTGTTTTTGATTTTTTTGCTAATTGAAAATGGTTTTGTAGAAACTATCCGCTAAAGGGACCGGAATCGATGTGGTCTACAACTTTGCAGAAGAAAGTTTTTTCAAATTTTGTACCGACTTTGAGTTATCGTTCGCGGACTGCGTATATACCTGAAAAGCAAATTTTACTTTTTGTTTTTGAATTTTTTGCTAATTGAAAACGATTTTGTAAAAACTATCCTCCAAAAGGACTGGAATTGATGTGGTTTACAACTTTGCAGAAGAAAGTTTTTTCAAATTCTGCACCGATTTTGAGTTATCATTCGCGGATTGCGTACATGCCTGAAAAGCATCTTTCGTTTCTTTTTTCTTTTTTGATTTTTCGCCTAATTGAGAACGATTTTACAGAGACTATTCTCTAGAGCCATCGGAATCGATGTGGTCTACAACTTTGCAGAAGAAAGTTTCTCTAAATTCTGCACCGATTTTGGGTTATCGTCTTGGACTGCGTACATGTTTGAAAAGAAAAATTTTATTTTTTGCTTTTGATTTTCCTCATAATTGAAAACTTTTCAATTATATTTTTTCTTCATCAATCATATATTTGTTACTGATGTAACTTTGCTGCAGAAACCAATTACATATCGTTCTGATTCAGTCGAGCCGTTGATGATCGTCCAAATTCTATCGAGCTAGTGTTGGTACATGATCTTTTGTTTTATGATATACTTGTTCATTGATTCTCGTATAAATATTTTTCTAGAGATATAGTTTATGTCGTTTTATTGATAATTTCTCATAGATACCATAGTGATTTTTATGGTACCATGATGATGTTTTGTTAGTACTTTGGTCAAGGTGATTTTCGTTGATAGCATGATGATATTTCATTGATACCATGGTTATTCTTGGTGTTGCCATGATGATATTTCATTGATACCATGGTTATTCTCGGTGTTGCCATGATGATATTTCGTTGATACCATGGTTATTCTCCGTGATGCCATGATAATCTTTTCATTGATTCCATGGTGATTTTTGTTGATACTATGATGATGTTTCGTTGATACCATGGTTATTCTCGGTGATACCATGATGTTTTTTTCGTTGATACCATGGTTATTCTCGGTGATGCCATGATGATATTTCGTTGATTCCATGGTGATTTTCATTGATACCATGATGATGTTTCATTGATACCATGGTTATTCTCGGTGATAACATGATGTTGTTTCGTTGATACCATGGTTATTCTCGGTGATACCATGATGTCGTTTCATTGATACAATGATTATCCTATGATGCTTTTCGTTGATACCATGATGATTTATTCATTTTTATTGATACAATGATGATATTGTGTTAATACTTTGATGATACTCATTGATATCACTACGTTGATAAATATCGTTTTATGTAGTATATATATATGTCATTTGCATCACGTATCATGCATCTTGTACTTTTTATGTTCATACTTTATGTCCATATATGTTGTCGTGCGTATATGTCGTCAAAAGAGTGGCGTCGCGAACCATTCTTATGGAATTGTGAACGTAATTATTTCACTAACGATGCTAATAATTCTCATGATCATATTGTTTGAGTCTATGATCTATGTAGGATTGATCAAAGAATTGATTTTATGAAGACAAACTTGATCACAATAAAAGATTTCGGAAGACATGTTTGGTGATGCCATTTTGATGACAACATGAAGATATGTTTGGTGATGCGATCATGGAGACACTTCTGATTACGAGCTAATCGATAGCCTTTACACCTCTTTATTGAACCTTTGTATTCATTATTGTATTTGATATGATAGGAGTAATGTAACTCCTCATAAAACATTCATTGTAAAAGGAGTGATGTAGCTTCTCATAACATATTCATTGTAAAAGGAGTTATGTAGCTCCTCATGAACATTTGTATATTCAATGATTTTTATAATATAACGGTGGGTGTATATAGAGCTGTGGGTTTTTCGCTTGATCCCCCAAGGGTTTTTTCATCCATAGTTAGGGACCCTTATTTGAGCGGAGGTGTTGAGCTTATATGTGAAGCTACTCAATATATGGCTTCTCTATATATGACACCCAGGTCCCCTCTATATATACATCATCTCATGTCTGTATTCTACACACTTTGGGGTTCTATTTCTGTGCTCTCTCTCTCTCTCTCAACACCTTGTTCTCTTTCCCAGCCAAATATTTTAGATCAAAATCATCCTCACATAGTAGTTGCAGCCAACGCTTTTGCCTATTATTAAGCAATGGTTGAGTGAAAATGTACTTTAAACTCTGATGATCAGTCCTTAATTCAAATTTCACACCAAGCAACAGATGACGCCAATGCTTCAATGCATAAACAATAGCTCCCAATTCCAAATCATGTACAGGGTAATTCACTTCATGTCTTCTCAACTTTCTAGATTCATATGCCACAACTCTCCCCTCTTGACACAAGACACATCCCATTTGTTCCCCACTTGCATCGCATGCTACCACAAAAGGTTTCCTAAGTTCAGGAATTTTCAAAATACAATTTTCAGCCACCCTTATTTTCAATGTTTCAAAAGCAGTTTGACATGATTCAGACCAAAAGAAACCCTTGTTTTTCTTTGTTAACTCAGTTAAAGGGCTTGCAATCTTGGAAAAATCTTTAATATGAGCCCATTCATACTATGCTAACCCCATAAAGCTCCTCACATCCCTCACGGTTTTGGGTGTTGGCCTCCACAATTTCCTTGACTTTATCAGGATCAATAAGAATGCCCTCTTTTGAAAGTACCCTTCCCAGATATACAAATTTCTCTTTGGCAAAGAAACACTTACTCAGCTTGGCATACAATTGATGTTCACGTAATACTTCAAGAGTTTTCCTTAGATGCAATTCATGATCCTTTTCATTCTTAGAATAAACAAAGATGTCATCCAAAAATACCAGAATAAAGTCATCAAGAAATGGATGAAAGATATTGTTCATCAAACACATGAATGTCGCGGGTGCATTAGCTAAACCAAAAGCCAAAATTGTAAACTCAAAGTGTCCATATCTTGTACGAAAAGCAGTTTTGAAAATATCTCCTTCCTTAATTCTGATATGGTGGTATCCAGATTGTAGGTCAAGCTTTGAAAATACTTGCGCACCACCAAGTTGACTCAGTAACTCACAAATGTGCGGAAGGGGATATTTGTTTTTAATGGTTCGTTTGTTAAGCCCCCTGTAGTCAATGCAGAGTCTATAAGTCCCATCCTTCTTCCTCTAGAAAAGAACAAGGCTACCCCAAGGGGATACACTAGGCTTGATTAACCCTTTCTTTAGCAAGTCATCAAGTTAGAGTTTTAGTTCTTTAAGTTCATCTATGTTGAATCTATAAGGGACTCTAGAGTATGGTTCAGATCCTAGGTAAAGGTCTATCCCATGGTCTAATGATCTAGGAGGAGGCATACCGGGCAGGTCATCAGGAAAAACATCCTTGAATTCATCAAGGAGCTTATCCATATTCTCGATTTCCCCCCCTTTTCCTTTTCAAGTTCATCTTGCAATTCGTTTGTGAAGATTAAGAAGGTATCACAACCTTGTCTCAGCCCCTTTATCAGTTTCATGGTGGAAATCAGAATAGACTTACAATATCTTTTCTCTTCTTGAATAGTGTGACTACTTTCGTTTGAAGATTTAAAAGAGATTTTCCTTTCTTCGCAATCAATTAAGACATGATTTTCAGTCATCCAATCCATGTCAATAATTATGTCATGCACCCCCATGTCTATGACATAAAAATTTCCTTTATGATTCTGACCATTCAAAGAAAAAGATAGATTTTCAATTAGGACTTTTGTTAGACTTTTCTTTCCACTGGCTAATTCCACGGGTCTTTTAATTTCTTGAGTTAATTTCGTATTTAATTTCTTACCAGTTTTGTGGACAAGAAGCAATGTGTGCTACCCGAATCAATTACGAAGTTCAATTTCAGATCTTGGATGCTATCCACAAATTTGATCACAAAAGCTTTCAGATGTCGCACTGAAGACATAAAACATCGCAGAGGAGGGTCAGATGACTTACCTCTATCATCTGCTTCATCGATGGTCTCTATTTCAGCCATCTTGGCCCGCACTGCCTTGTCGATATCTTTGTTTGGACATTCAAATGTCCGGTGTCCTTGCTCTCTACATCGGAAGCACAACCCTAGCCTTCGAGCTCTTTCAAGAAATTCGGGGTCATGTTGCCAGCGTTGTGGAGGTTGCTTCTTCTGATTTTGGTTTCCACTCCCATTTCCCCCATCAGGAAAATTTCCTCGTCGTTGTCCATTACCTTGCCCCTTAGGGAAAGGTTGGTTTGGTGGGTTCGGAGGATTCGCTGTAGTATAGTTCTGACGATGGCCTGTTGAAATCATCCTCCTAGTTTGGTTGAATTGGTCCCACTTCTCATAATTTTCTGCCTTTGCCACCGCATCCAAGAAATCAACACAACCTGCACCCTTCACTTGGAGCTCGATAATATCTCACAGGCCTTCAATAAAATTCATCTTTAATGCATCTCTAGTGACCTCTGTAGCATATTTATGCAAGCGCAGAACTTTCTCTTTGTACTCGTCCACAGACAAAGGTGTTTTGTCTCCTTCTTGTTGCTTGAAACCATAAAATTCCATTTTTTTCTCCATATTGTATTGAGGAGAACAATACCTTTTCTCAGCTTCTGCACGGAATTCCTTCCATGGTACGGGTCTGCATGTACGATTTCCACCATAGCTTTGCGACACTACGGAGTTGTAGGATAGCAATCTTCACCTTTGCGTCTTCAGAAAACTCCCGCAAAGCAAATAAGTCTTCAAGTTCCTCAATCCATGCTTCGAAGTCTTTTCCCGTCTTCCGTATCCCATCAAATTCATTAAGTCTAGCCTTCTTGAAAACTTGTTTGATGGCAGCTTCTCCTGCGTCCTCATCGTATTATTCCTCGTTTCTCTTCCGTTTCTTCTTCTTTGATCCTTCAAAACCAGATAGATCTACGTAAATTCCGCCACCATCTCCTTCTTGGCCTCCACTACCTTGTGCTCTATGGGCTCACAGGACTGCCATCAAATCAGGTACTGGTTTCTCTCCCTTCCATATCCTTTCATCTAGTTTCGGCAAAGAGGCTTTACTTCCAATTGAGGTGGAGATACCAACTTTGAAGATGATGCGAAAGATTAAAGAAGGGCCCAATGATGCATTCAAGGCAAGGCTTCTATATTTGAAATGTGTACAATTGGATAGGTTGTTGGCTTTTGAGCATTATGAGCACGTCTTGAAGAAGAATCAAGCAAAGGCAAATAAGAAGGTGAAGGACAAGGAGATCAAGAAGGGTGACATGGTGCTTCGTTACAATAGTAAGCTTGATAGCACTTTTCAAAAGAAATTTTAAATCAAGTTGCAAGGTTCTTTCTTGGTCTTAAACAGGTTTCCAAATGGCACATATCAGCTTGCTGACTTGGATGGTACCCCACATAAAGCACGTGTGAATGGCTACAGGTTGAGAAGTATATTGCAAGGTTGATGAATGTAATTGAGAATGAGACTTCTTTTGAAGAATTTTATGATCATGTGGCTAAAGATGAAGATGAAGTGGAGACTCCCTCGTGTGGTTTACAGGATCTCTTTTGTGCTGCTGATCATGAATGATCTAGCAGGTTGGGGTGTGGCAAACTATGTTGGCAGCATTTTTGACACCCCATTTTTTGTAAATTTGTACATACGGACATGACTCCCAATGTCAAAAGTATGTGTGGGATTTCTTTTTTGGGGGGTTTTAGCTTGCTTTAGCAGGCACATGTACATGCATTGCAAGTCGCTACTCTAGTGACAGCTGTCGGGCTGTTGTAAGTGCCCGTGAGTGAGTTTTTTGAAGTGAGACAAAGATCATAAAATTGTAGGTTTGAGCCAAAGATCATAAAATTGCAGGTTTGAGCTCGTTGTGCCTCCTTGATGGTTTCTGTTGCAGTTTTTGCCCTTGCCTTGCCTACTCTACGTGTAGTTGTACCGGGACAGCTCTCTGTTCGTGTCAATTTTTCATGTAGCGGCGTGTAGATTCAATTTTGGTCATCCCCAACTTTATCGCTAGTAATTTTTCAAGCTTTCTCTCAAGATTTAAAGTGCCCAATTTGGAGTTGTGCTCTTCAGGTTATGACTAGTTCTCTATAGGGTTATGGCTATGGCAGCCTAGTGGCAAATTGTATGCAGATAGATTCGGAGGGCATGTATCTATGAATTGTGGAATTGCTGTTGAAGTTGTGGGTTTGTGTCATTCAATTTTGAAAGGGGAGGCCCTTGTCTTCATATGCATTGTTCGGCGTGAGCTGTAAATCCTTGCTTTGACAGGGTTTTGCTCCTATGTGACATAGTCTCTTGGGTGGGCGACGGTCAGTAAATTCCCAAGGGGACTACTCTTGCTGGACTTGTGGTGTTTCAAAGGGATTGTGAAAATATTTTGGTGTCTTGTAGTTCTCTTTCGACGCCCTTGGCTGACATCGCTATAGAGGTGTTTCAGTTTGCTTGTTTCCCTACAACGTCGTCTCTAATGCCATGGTACGTAGAGCCATCATGATAATTAATATTTAAATTTTTTATTTGATTTGTTGAAAGCATCTCTGAGGCCATGGTATGAAAATACATGATGATGATTAATATTTCAAAGTTTTTATTTGACTTGTTGAAAGTGTCTCTGATGGGTCTCCTCCTATTGGACTTGTGGTTTTTCAAAAGGATTTTGCAAAGCTTTTGGTGTCTTGTAGTTCTCTTTCAATGCTCTTGGGTGACATCGCTATAGAGGTGTTTGGGTTTGCTTGTTTCCCAAAAGTGTTTTGGTGCCCGCCACCGAGGATCTTCTTTAGGCGACCTTCAATTGACAACTTTGATGGCTATGGTGACAGAGTTTCCAAGGTTCTATGGCCATGTTGGTGAGGATACTACTGCATTCATTGAAAAGATAGAGTTTTCTTGTTTGATGTCAAATAAGGAAGATCCAATGATTATGCTCAAGATTCTGTTCTTTTGTTTGAAAGAGGATTCAAGGATATGGTATGATGAGTATGGGTTTTGGTGGAAATCATCTCAACCTCTGCAGGTGATGACTTATGATGCATTAAAGAAGGCTTTTCTTGAAAGGTTTAGGAAGGTAGAGGACCCAACGGATGTATGGCACTCCATTGAAGAGCTTATACAAGGTGATAATCAAAATGTAGATGCCTTTGTCAAGGAGTTCAATGCTTTGTGGAAGAGATGGTGTGTTGCTTTGGGCAGTGATGTTCCTCCTCTTATGCTTACGAAGTGTATGTTTATGCAAAGTTTGAGGGATGATTTGAAGTTAAAGGTTGAGCTTAAATGGAAAATCATAAGGAATGGAAGTTAAAGAGAATGCAAGAGCTTGGATTGCAAGCTAATGTGGAGCCAAAGATTTCTCTATGCAATGATGTAGGTAAAAAGAGTGTCTGTAGTGCTTTATTATATCATGATGGTTCTCTTGAGAAAAATAATCTAGTATGTACTAAGGAGAATGCTCTCATTATGCCATCTTTGTTGTTTAAGCGCTTTGATGTCAATCTTTCTGCCAAAGATGATGATGCTAGTAAGATGGATGTAGGCAAGAAGGCTACCATGTTCATGAATGAGTCTCAAATGATCATTTTGAATGTCCAAGTTGCATGACTAATGCTTCTAATATATGTTACAATGAGGAGGAGTATGTCTTTGATACCAATGTTGTTGCTGTGAGTTTTTCTCTTGTAGATGAGCTAGTCGAGGATCACATGATGGAGGTCAAGGAAGATAACAATGATAATGAGGGTGATGTGTATGCTGAGAGTTCTCAAGTATATGATTTTGGTGATTGTATGCAAAAGGGTGATGAAGCAATTAGGTATACTACTTGTGTTGTTGATGAAGAGCCTATCAATGAGAAACCTGATGATTTGTATGGTGATGTGGATAGCCATGCCTTAACTGATGATGAAGAGAAAATTGAGAGATTAGAGGATGCAATGATGGAGATTCTCTTGTTATGCCTCATGTGAATATGGTTGATGCTATCTTCTTGTCACACGAACAGAATAATAGAGATAGACAGCAAAAGATAGAGAAAGAGATCTTTGTATTGATGGATTTTTGCAGAGTTTTGATACAGCATAGGAGCAATGGAATATATGGGTGCACTCCGTTGTACGAAGCTCGAACCTCCCGACCACCCCCGAGCTTCAGTCCGCTTGCATGCAGCGTCTCACTCGCACTCGCAGAAGAAGAGATCTGTGGATGATCCCCAAACACACCACCCGTCGTTCTTTTTAGTCTTCTTTCCTCGAAAAGCATGTGACTTCTCAAAATAGCCGCTTTTTTAGGCGTTCGGTTAACTCTATTTTCGCACCAAGTATACCTGCGAGAATAAGATAAGAACGTGACCGCTTTTTTCATGACACATTGCATAGATCCTGTTTCACACATTGATTTCTGCATCGCCTACAAAATAGCCAAAAGAACATACTCGTGCAACCAATTCAACGTGATAATCGAAAAAAAAAACATAATTATGTACCTTCATAATCTCAATTGAAATAGTCCACCATGAAGAAACAAATCCACTTCTTGGTTGATAGCAGGGAGAGTTGTATGATGTTGTATGTCTGCCTGTCCCTGTGTATACTACACTGTTGTTGTCTTCTGTTTGTTTTCATCATAACTTTTACCAACAAACTCAGAACAGAAAAACGTCTTTCTTTGGCTGAAAACGAAACTTTTAAGTCGCGACTCATAAAACGTCTATTTTTGGGTCTCCACTACTTTTTCAACTTATTTTAAGCCTACCCATGCATTTTAAGCTAAAACACATAAATATAAAACACTGATATTAATAAAAATCTCAATTTTATTGTTCATAGACAGACTATCTGTTATTCATTAATGTTTATCAAATACTTCTTTAGTGTATTATTTTAAAAAAACAATATATGTTCTCTCTTAATATCTCAAACTCATTCATATAAGCTCTATTTAATAGATTATTCAACAATCTTTCAAATCGTGCTAACGAAAGATATATCCTACTACATTCTTTTCGACTTTAAGAACTTCAAAAATTAGTCCTATTACATTCTCCTCTTATCAAAATTAACTATGTTCTCAGAGTTGGAAAGAGAGGAAAATTCTCTTTGCAAAACACTAAGATCAACCCATGATGCATCCACTATTGGATAGTTCTGTCACTTAACCAAAACTTCCACAATGTCTCTATTTCTCAGATGTTTAACACGCCTATCTAGCACTAAGTCTGGTTCTACTGTCAATGTTCTGTCAACTCTTTCAACCTAGAGTTGTCCTGTAAAACATGATGCACATTAGGAACATACTTTTTCAATAAACTCACATAGAATACAGGATGCACTTTAACATGAGAAGGCAATTCCAATTTGTAAGCTAATGAACCAATGCGCTTCAAAATTTTAAATGGCCCCGCAAATTGTGGAGACAATCTTCTATGCTTTCCAAGAATCAAATGAGACTTCTCAGGAATAACCTTTAAGAAAACCATATCACCAGTTTCATACTCCACAACACGATATTTCTTGTCGTAATACAATTTATGTCTCTTTTGGGCTTCTCTAATATTCCCCCTGATTTTGGCCAACTCGATATCCATTTTCTCAAGCATCTCACGTGAGAGTTCTACCTTATTCCTCGAGTTAAGAAAATTAATAGGTGTGGGACAATTGTAGCCATACATTGCCTCAAATAGAGTCATCCTAATAGATGTATTATATGAACTGTTGTATGCAAATTCAACCAAAGGCAGATATTCATTCCAATTAGATTGGTTTTCATTGACATACATTCGTAACATATCTTCTAAAATATGATTCACTCTCTCCGTTTTCCCATCAGTTTGAGGATGAAAAGTAGTAGACATGCGTAAACGGATGCCTATAGAGTCAAAAGTCGCTCTCAGAAATGAGAAGTCAACTTAGAATCTCTGTTAGACACTATACTCTTGGGCATGCCATGCAAACGAAATATCTCTTTCACAAACAAGAAAGCAATGGTCAATGCAGTATCAGTTATTTTTACAGGAAAGAAGTGAGCTTGTTTTGTGAGTCTATCTACCACCACAAAGATTGAATCATACCCTCCACGAGTAGTAGGAAGTCTACTGATAAAGTCCATGGATATAGACTCCCACTTCTATAAAGGAATGTCTAAGGGTTGAAGGTCACTAGGCATCCTCTTATGTTCAATCTTAACTTGTTGACATTGAAAGCACTCATGCACATAATTCTTAACATCCAATTTCATATGCGGCCAAAAGAATGAACTTTTAATCTTTTCATATGTCTTATTCAATCCAAGATGACCAGAAAAATGTGAATTATGACATTCATGTAGAAGTTCAGAATTTGCAGGAATACACAAGCGGTCATAATAATACAGATTTTCCTTATACAAGTGATATTTGTTCTCAACATCTCACCAATATTTTTATGCAAGAATTTCAAAATAGGCCTATAAAAAGAATCATTTTCAACTTCAGCATGTATATCATCAATCAAATTAGATCGCACAACAATCAACAAATTACACCTAGGCCTACGACTCAATGCATCTGCAACTTTATTTTCTTTTCCACACAAATACTTCAAATCGAAGTCATACTCAGCTAGCAAATCAATCCATCTTCTTTGTCTGTTATTTAATAATGGCTGAGTGAAACTATACTTCAAGCTTTGATGATCAGTACGCAATTCAAATTTTACACCAAGCAAAAGATGACGCCAATGCTTCAATGCATGAACATTAACAAGCAATTCTAGATCATGTGTTGCATAGTTCAATTTATGTTGTCTTAATTTCCTAGACTCATATGCAACCACTCTTCCTTCTTGTGTCAAAACACAACCTAATTGTTCACCACTAGCGTCACAGGACACAACAAATTGTTTGCCTATCTTAGGAACTTTTAAAACACAATTTTCCACTATTTTAGCCTTCATTAAGGTCTCAAAAGTAGTCTCATAGCTAGAAGTCCACACTAAACCCTTGTCTTTCTTGGTCAATTCGGTCAAAGGACTTGCTATCTTAGAGAAATATTTAATGTGTGCTCTCTCATATTGTGCTAGACCCATAAAGCTTCTTACATCCCTTATTGACATAGTCTTAACTTTATCAAGATCAATGCGAATCCCCTCTTTAGAAATCACTCTTCCCAAATACACAATCCGATCCTTTGCAAAAGAACACTTACTTGCTTTGGCATACAATTTATGTTCACGCAAAACTTCAAATGTTTTCTTTAAATGCAATGCATGATCTTCTTGATTCTTAGAATACACAAAAATATCATCCAAGAATACCAGAATAAAGTCATCAAGATACGGGTGAAAAATACTATTAATTAAGCACATGAAAGTTGTTGGTGCATTAGTCAAACCAAAAGCAAGAATTGTAAATTCATAATGCCCATAACGTGTACGAAAAGAAGTCTTTGGAATGTCCTCGACCTTAATGCGGATTTGATGGTAGCCAGAACAAATGTCAATCTTCAAAAATATTGTGGCACCACTCAATTGGCTAAGCAATTCATCTATGTGAGGAAGAGGATATTTGTTCTTAATGGTATGTTTGTTGAATCACCTATAGTCAATGCATAACCTATATGTACCATCCTTTTTCTTTTGGAATAACAGAGGACTACCCCAAGGAGATACACTAGGTTTAATGAAACCCTTTTTCAAAAGATCATCAAGTTGTATATTGAGCTCTTTAAGCTCATCAATATTGAACCTGTATGGAGCCCTTGAATAAGGTGTTGCTCTTGGACATAGATCTATGGCATGGTCTACCGCTCTAGGCGGAGGCATACCAGGAAGATCGTCCGGAAACACATCCTTAAATTCATGTAAGAGATCCTCTACAAATTTTGGATTTTTCTCTTTCTGCTTATCCCCAGATTCTTCTTTAATCTCATTAGCAAACACAAGAAACGTCTCACACATGCACACACACGATAACACATATGAACACACACCTACACGCACCTATACATACACACACACACACACACACACACGCATAAACACACACACACACGCATAAACACACACAAACACACAAAAGATACAAAAAGGGGGATTTATCGACTACAACGCCACAAACAAAGGAGGACGACCCGGATCACGCGACACCGACAACAAAAAAAAGAGATGTACCAAAGGCATGCCCCGACCGACCCCGAAAAGACGTACGCAGTACACCGACACACCGACAAGCTGCCATTCACCGGCATCACGCGACCACCACACCATTTTCAGTAAACCATAGGTTATTATCATCATTTTTTTTAGTTTTCACCCAAGCCTTGTAAAAAGATCTCAATTTGTAAATTTCCCTCTCTCTAGGTGATGGTCACAAAGGCCCACCTAGAGGTTTTCATCTTAATAACTCCCAAGACAAAGCAAGGGTCAACCACACCGGGCCCACCGCCTTGGTTTGTCTCCCCGATTAGCTTACCCTAATCAAGCCGGATTACCCTGATCTAAGCAGCTAGGCACCTATAAAAGTACACTGAGAGGTCACTATCTGGGGGGGGGGGGGGGGGGGCAACTCATGAGAGGTCAGTACTTGGTGGAGTCTTAGTGGGAGGGATTGACACTAGCGGCATCACGGGAAGGGGACTTTTGTGATGGTTTGTTTTTGGAGTTGCACCATGTAAAAGGGAGTTACGTCCACCTCTCGACTCCAATGGTCGATGCACACACACATACACATTCTTGGTAGAAAATTTCACATCATCGAGTCGTCTTTAGAGAACGCACCAAGTAGATTCACCATCTCCCTCCCTACTATCTCTCTATCACCACGGTGTGTCACCTCGCCAAAAGGAAGGTCATTGTAAATACGACAAGAAATAATTCTCCCTCACACCCCTGAGGGTTTTCATCACTTGTCAATGCTCTCTCTCTCTCTCTCTCTCTCTCTCTCTCTCTCTCTCTCTCTCTCTCTCTCTCTCTCTCTCTCTCTGTGTGTGTGTGTGTGTGTAAGTTTGCGGTGTTCACATCACCGTTGTTTGCGTCCTAGCCGTTGAAGGCTAGGTGGTGCCCCCTGTTCGCTGACCATGACCAGCTTGAGGTGTGCATCGGCTCCCGACGTTTTTAGAGGCCGTCAAGGTCTGGGTATCGCTTTGCTCCTGTCAATGATTTGGGTGTTGGATAGGACACTGCCAACACTATCTACACTGACAGTTAGAGCGCATTGGCAGTTGCGAGGAACCCAATTTTTCATGCTCGCACAAAGCACATTGAGGATAGCACTATGTGAGGGAGATGCTCTCAGCAGGAGAGATCAGCTTGGCTTATGTGCCAACATAGGACAACCTTGCAGATCTTTTCACAAAGGCATTGTCTCGTGATAATCTGGAGGGCCACAAAGCTTTGGGCTTACTCCCCTTTGTGCATTGATCATGTCCTCAGGGTATGACACTTCCATTTAGTCATGTGCCAGCTCTCGTTCACCACATCACTCCAAGGGGGTTTGTTACCATATACATGTGGTAGTGATGTGTGTGAACACATTAGGACTGTTGGGGCATTTTTTCCCTCTTTAGAAGCTTTTTCCCCCGTGCATTGTATATACGCCCATCACTCTAGGGCTATATATCTTTCCATGTCATACTAAGTAATACACTCTCTATTGTGTGCCTTGAGCTTCCTTCATCTTCTCCAAGCTGTGTGTGTTTTCCTGCAACCCTAATTCCAACATTGAAGAGCAGTTGGCACAGACTGTAGGCTATGCAGGTTCAGAGGGGGTGGATGTCGTGCAGCTCCAATTTCATGATGGGAAAAAGGGGAAATAAATTCAAGGTAAGATTCTTTGAATCCTACACATTTATTGAGCACTGATCATGGCTTGTTAACAAGCCAAGTTTAATAATTAATGTATGCCAGATGCGGCTTTAAAGGGCCAAAAAATGTCTTAATGATGCTAAAAATGAGTATATATGTAGTGAGATCAGATGGGAGTTTATGATCTGGAACTCTAGTGCTTGAAGTGCTCTATTGGCTTGTCTTTACGGCTCGTCGATTGGAGCTATAGGGAAAAAGTTATGGCAGTTTGAAGTTTGAGTCAATTGCAAATTTGTACCGGATTGGGCAATTGCAGCCAAGGGGACAAAAATGAAGTGAATGCATGGGCTTGAAGTGCTCACTTTGTGGAGTGCGTCGGTCTTTTTAGATCAATGATTGGAGTTATGATTACCAAGATATTGGCAATTAAATATTCATGGGAAGCCGGTTCCGTACTAGTCTGGTCTGCTTGGTTGGTGTGCCATATGGGAACTTTAAGCTTCAATCAGGGAATGTAGAAAACCGATGCCACACTTGGCAATGCTTGAGTTAAGTTGCATGCCAGACCACTAATGGACACACATGCTTTGGAAGTTAAATATGGTAAATGTGGTGCCCGTACGGAAACACATAAGGTATTTGAAGAGCTTCATGTCCAGAATGTTGTCTCTTGGAATATAATGATCGCGGGATATACCCAACAGAGGCAAGACCAAGAAGCTCGCTATTTTGAGCAAATGCAAAGAGAGGAAAACTCTCCAAATGCAATCACATATACCTACAACTTAAAGGCATGTAGGATTATACGGGATGTTGATACAGGCATCGAAGTTCTACATGATAATGTTAGTCAAGGACTGCTCAAGAAGAATGTCGTGCTTAGCAATGCCTTGATTGTTATGTATGCCAAATTTGGTGCCTTTTCTATGATTGCCTTGGTTGATATGTATGAAAAATGTGATGTCCCTTGAGGGGAACGGCCCGCCCAATTGAACCTTAATGGCGGCCCAAGAGGGTTTTCAATAAGGGAAAATGGAAAACTGACGAAGAAAAAAAGGAGGAGATGGTGCAACAGAAAATGCGAAATCAGGGGAGTGAAGAGAGTCTCATAGCACGTAGTGGCAATCTCGGGTGAAGTCCATTATGAAACAAAAATTTCATGGTAGATGAAAGCAATCTAGTTTTTGGCCACCGGCTGCAACGCATTTGGTGAAGCTCAAAATTTGGGGTGCCACATCATAACCGCCGCTCCCCCACCATGCTGTCACGGTGCCATGACTGCATGGTGGGCCGGGGGGGCTTATTTAGGAGGGCATAGCCAGATATAGAGGGAAGAAGAATTATTCGAAGCAAGAGAGAGAGGAGGGAGGGAGAAAGAGGCGACTCTCTTCCTCTCAATATCTCGAGGCTCTCTCGTCCTCGGCTAGCAAAGGCACGACTCTCTCTCTCTCTCTCTCATGCTTAAGAAGCAAATCAGGAGAACATCTCTCTCTCTCTCTCTCTCTCTCTCTCTCTCTCTCTCTCTCTCTCTCTCTCTCTCTCTCTCGCTCTCTCTCTCTCTCTCTCGTGTTGGGAAAGCCACGACAAGGAAGGGCTTGCATGATGCAAGGGAGGTACAAGAAAGAGAAGAGGGTATTTTGAAGGAGGGAAAGCCAGAGGCCTCAAAGAGTCTCTCACTCTGGCTACAGAAGCTTAGGCTCTCTTGCTCTCGACCTTGTGAGTCAAGATAAAGAGGAGAAAGCAACATGGGAAGTTGAGCAGAAGGGAAGTAGGGAGCAGGAACCAGGTAAAGAATAAGAAGAGAAAGCAATGACGGTCTATCTCACTCTCTTGAGATCGGTAATAGAAAGGAGTGCAAATATATACAGAGTTCAACAATATTCAAAGCAGGGAAATCTGACACGGAGGTAATTTTTGATCATCGACAACATCTTAGATTTAGTTAATCCTTTTTGGTGAATCATGGAGCCATTAATGGCCAGGGTAATTGTAAAGGGAGCCTAAAATCCTAGATTTTAGTGAACCCAAGTGTCAGTGCTGCTAGCAGTCCGCCTTGGCTATTGAGAAGAATGTACTCAGATCTTGAATTGAGTAATTGAAGAATACGGTGATTGCCAAATCCATATGCATCTATTTTTCTTGTTTTCTCTCACAGCTAGAGGCCCACAGGTGCCTACCGGCTCACATTGAACCCATATCCCCCAACAACGGCGGCAACATATGCAAGATGTTTTGATCAACAAAGGCTTGATAGCACCCTTGCTTGCTAGACGAGAGAATGCGTACACTAATGATAAGTGGGATGACTTGAATGAGCATTTTAAGGTAGCCAGTTGCTACACCTTGGTGAGTCCATTTACTTTACTATAATGGATACAACCAATGCCAAAGATTTTTGGGATGCTCTATGTCAGGCTTGAGATGGAAACAACACCTTGAACAAGGTTTTCTTGATGAAGAAATTGATGTGCATGAATATGACAGAGGGAACTAATGTTAGTCCTCACTTGAACGAGTTCAACAACGTGTATTCACAAAGGTCTCAATTTTGATGATGAAATGAAGGCCACAAATTCTTGCTATGTTCACTACCATCGTCATGGGATACCTTCAACACAGCCATAAGCAATTCTTCACCCAATCAAAAGCTAGTTTTCAGCGATGTTGCTGGTGCGTTTCTCACTGAGGAGATTCAACGTCAATATCTTGATGCGAGTGGGGATGGTGATGCATATGTGGCTAACGTAAATTGTGAAAAGCAATGGCAGCATGGTCGTAGCCGCGATCGCTCTCAAGATTGCAAGCAAGGTTGTAGCAAGAGTCGTGGCGGCAAAGACATGCAAAATGTTGTGTGTTAATACTGTCATAAAAAGGGACACATGAAGAAATATTTATGCACAATGTAGCGTGATAAATGCAAGGAGAAAGAAAAGTTTGACAAACCTAAAAGCAACGTGAAAATTGAAGAAATTAATGTGTTTAAGTCTTTAGCCATTGAGACAGTTTTTGACGTACCAAATGATGTCTTGATTTTCACATCGTATTTGAGTCTTGATGCATTGTTAACTCTCGATGAGTGTTATGCACAGAATTGGATTTTGGGCTCATGTGCTAGCTTTCACGTAACTCCTCACAAGGAGTGGTTTTCTACATACACAACTATACATGGCTTACTGAAGCTAGGCAATTATTACAAGCTTGATATATATGGTGTGGGCAACATCAAGTTTTCTATTCGTAATGGAATTGAGTTTATGCTTCATAATGTCAGACATGTACCCAAATTGACAAAGAGTTTGATGTCAGTTGGATAGCTGGATGATCTGGGTTACACTACAAAATTTTCTCATGGTTCTTGGATTATCAAGAAGGGAAACCTGGTCATGCTTAAAGGCCAAAAGTCTGGCTCATTGTATTCACTTTATGTCTCTTCCATGAAAGAGAATTCTATTTGTGTAGCCGAGCTGCCATCTACAGAGTCGTGGAATAGCCGGCTAAGACATATGAGTCAAAAGGGAATGAAAATGAATAGAAGCATTCAAGAACGGGTCACTTCTATGTTGTCTACGGCCAACTTACCTCAAGAATTTTGGGAAGAAGCTATTATGACGGCTTCTTACTTGATCAATTGGTCATCTAGTACACCACTAAAGTATAAGGTTCCGCATGAGATGTGGACAACAAAGAGCCCAATTATGACAGGCTACGTGTATTTGGGTGTGAGGCATTCTCACATGTGCCAAAAGCGCTTAGACAAAAGCTGGACCTTAAAACACACAAGTGCATCTTCATTGGATATGGTGTAGATGAAGAGATGGGATATCGTCCCCGACACCCGAAATCTAAGAAGGTCATATATAGCTCACAAGTGATTTTTTTTTCCGAGAAAAAGATTCTTCTATTAGTTGATAAAGCTGCTCATAGCGCTACAACCACCTCTACTAGAGAGGGCTACATCAATCACAAAGAGTGAATCTCCTAATGAGAAACAACATATGTACAATGAGGGCTAAATCAAGAGATGGGAGGAGGGAAAAGTCACACAGGTGGATGGTAGTGCCATCTGAGCTCACCCCGAACCATGGTGAAGAAAGGCCCATGGAGCTAGAGTCAAAGGAACTCCTCTCTACGCTCCCCCATTCTATTGGAGCTTCCCTGAAGTCTCTCAAACTGTCCCTTGAGAGTATGGATCAGCTCCAGCAAACAATCTTGAATAGTATCCACTGGTAGCACAAGGCGAGCCTTGAAGATGCGGAAGAAGCAAACCCACAATATAAACCAGAGTATTAGGACACATATGAGATCTTAACACATCTCTCTCTTACTGCACCACTCCTATGGGGTAAGATCTGTAGCACATTGGAGAGTAGGTTGACCACCCTGTATCAGTATCATCCTCCTGGTGGAGGATAGCTCAAATTGTAGTGTGAGAGTGGACCAAGCAGCTGTCCCCCAAGTGTAATATTGTGTTGTGTAAAGAGCTGGTATCAACCAAAGGACTCAAAACCATACCTGTTGTGCCATAGGGAAGTCCCACAAACAATGGCTTTGACTCTCCAAAAGGTGGTCAAAAGCTACACATGCTACCAAAAGGCCACTTTGTACTAGCCAGCTCCCCATTGTTGTAGCTCTATGTGCAACTAGCCACTAGAAAAAAGTGAATCACCATGGCTATCTGGAATCCCATAACCTTTTACAAAAGGCTGACAAGACCTCAAATATGAGACCCTCCTCTTGCCAATGAGGTGTTGCAGTAGGCCGAGCCTCTCTCCGTGTTGCCAGTATGTGATGTCTCAATCAAACAATGCACTGAAAGAAAGAGACCCTTGGATGGTTTGATGAGGAGAAAGGGTCCCTTCAAAACCACTCTCTAAGGTCCCATTGCACTTGTGCTAGTGGACAACTCTCCCAAGCTCAAAGCCTCCAGTGGCCCGTCTTAAGAGCTACTGGGTCAGGATCGATAACACAAGTCCTCCTGTAGATGCCTACTACTCGGATCCTTCTAAAATGACACTTTTCAACCTGTGGAGTCCCTATTGAGACTCGATGAAGTTTACCCTTGACCTCTATCGCAAAGAACATGGAGTTTACAATCTCTGAGCAAGCTCAAACTATTGCGATGAGGACCTCCAATTGCGTAAAGGCCCCCATCCATCTTAGAGCTACTATCTCTAGAGGTGTAAGCCACTCAACTGGTACTGCCTTTGTGATGTCCTGGCACATGCTCTGCACCTCTCTCATGCACTGCAGTTGGACTCTCTATAACTCCTCTGAAAAACCTGAGAACAGTCACCTAGAGTGCGTGATGGACCCTTTTCCATGGGACCCTAAGAGACACAAGTCCTACTACCAACCAAGTGGCTTCTCTGAGTGATGACCATGGGGTTCCAAACAAGGGGCTGTCTCAAGCACTCTTACGTGTAGGTAGGATGGTGCTGCTTCAAGCCTCACCGCAGTTGCTCCCAAGAGCAAAGCAGACTCACAACAAAATGATCCTCCAATATCTTGCTCATACCAACTCTGCACATCTCTGCAAAGATCCATTTGATGGAAGATTTCCAAGGGCCTCCTGCCTGAGGCACTCGAGCTCCAAGTGGCTGAAGCAAAAAATCCTTCCAGGGATCCTTCCTTAGAAGTAGTCATCTGACCACAAGATTCCCAAGACGGGCTTTGCTCTGCTGTGTTGGGTCTATGATCCCCAACCCCCCCTAAGAAGAAGGTAAAGTGATGACCTGCCATGCTACTTTGTCCTGGGCTATTTGAGTATCACACTCAGACCAAAGAAAATTATTGATCAACCTCTCTGCCTGTGGCTGAAGCAGGAGCTAGAGAAGATCCAACAAGATGTAATGTACCACATAGTAGCCAACAACACTTGGCTGGCCACTACGACTCTGCCTACCAAAGATCATCATGCCAAACTCCAATGTAGCAACTTCCTTCTAATGGACAAGAGGAGGGGAGAAATAAGCTGCTCAAGAGACAAGTCCAGGCCAACCTGACAACCCAAGTATCGAACTGAAGTCCCTAGGAAAATCCATCTAAAACCCTCACCTAGCACCAAAAAGGCATAAAAGCACTACCAACCAAGAAAGCCCTTGTCTTCCTCCAGTTGATCAGTGTGCCTATTGCACAACAAAAGGTCTCAAGAGCCTACTCACACTTGTGCAAGCTGGCCTCCTGACCCTCCGAGTAAAAAGCTAAATTGTCTGCAAACTCAACATCTAGTAGTTCATCGCCTTGATTAGGGAGTGCTAAGCCACATAAACTAGTTTGTTGTGAAACCAAGAATCTTCTCTTCACCTCAGTGTAGAGAAGAGAGGAAGGGGGTTATAGGGAATGCCTGTCTGATCAAGCGTGTGAGAATGAAACGGTCTCCTCTACCTTCTACCAAAAGCACCTGACCGTGTGCAAAAAGAGATCAGAGAAGACATCATCAATGCAGCATGCTTAAATGCTATTGACGCAATGTGCATGGTGGAGAACTAGTTTCTAATAAACATTCTTACCATCTAAATGCATGTACTTGTGCATGTGGTCAATGAAGTTGAAGTTGCTAGGGTAGTCCATAGCAGGTGGATCCTCTTCTTGGAGAGATTTATGTGAAGACTTTAAAGGGGTTCGTTTGTCAAAGGGCTCGCCCCGAGGGTAGCATGGCCGAAGGATGGCTTGTACAAGAGTCTGTTGTCCTCATCAGTGACTTTTTGGTCTTAATTGATCCAGAGATGCCTTGAATGTGGACTACTGAGGTCAACGTCAAGGTGATAGGGGACAAGCCACAGGGACAAGGCATCATTAGGAATATGGACATCACAATGCAAGAAAAGGTTATGAGATTTTGCCTTATCAACTCAAAAATCATGCAAAAGTGGCTAGAGAGGTACAAAGGGAAAAAACAACAACGCTTAATAGATCGCCTGCAATTCAAGCACAACCGTGCCACTAGAAACCTTCCTTTTCTTGATCATCTTCAAAAATTTCTTGACTTTCCAATTGCGTGGTGGTTAGATGTGACAATCTCAAAGGCAAAGAGGACTGGAGTGTTGATTACTGAAGAGGAAGAGGAGATGTCAAGGGGTTGCGATTGGCATTGAGGCAGTCCGAGGGAGGCAACAAGAGAGGTGACCTCTACACACCCCTCAAGGCTCCCGTGCTACTCAATTGGGGCTGGGGCATCCACAAGCAAGAAACAACAACAACAAACCCATAACCAAACAAGTGAAGGAGCACCACCTATTTATGTTATGCAAAGTAGGACGTAAGAGGAATTTTGTCCACAACCAAGAAGATGCGCCATACAACACACACAAGAAATCTCACACCAAGACACACACCAAATGGAGCAAAGAGAGCTAGAACAAAGGGAGAGAGAGAGAGAGAGAGAGAGAGAGAGAGAGAGAGAGAGAGAGAGAGAGAGAGAGAGAAATGGAACTTGCATAATACCTTGTTTGTGACTTGCAAATGGAGATGGTTCATTATGATGCTATCATAGAGCTTGTACAAAGCTAACTCAATGCTTAGTGATGCTAAACATTGCCAACACACACACACTGTCTTAGGCTGTGAGAGACCTCTCACCACAATATTCTCTTACAATAGACACAAAATTGGCAACTAAAATATACTAAAACACTTTCTCAAACAAGACCAAATGATAGAAACTTAAAATACACAAGTCACCTTGAATTCACCAAACCGTATTGCATAAGTGGAAGAACAAAGATTTGAACGTCAAATCACGCCTTTGATGTACTAAAACTCAATTTATTGATGATGGAGGAACATAAAAATAGTAATTTTGAGATTTTGAACTCACGCTCTCTCACTTGCAATGTGTAGCTTGAAAGCTTCTCTCACACCAAAAGTGAAGCTCACAAAGTGGTTCCTGACTAAGTCTCTCCTCATGCATAGAGTGTTGGGGTGCTATGTGAGATATTGGGGATGCTTCTACAAGAAGGAGAGATACCTATTTATAGGTTGGAGACCCCTCATTAAGATTATTGGAAATCCTAATTTACAAGCTAACAAATCAAGATTATGAAATTTTTTTAATATCAAAACATTGCGGGCCTTCTTTGTCTACTTGAGTCATGGATGTGGGCTCAAAAGAGAGCATTATTGATGGTAGATAAGGTGAAAGTAGAGTTTTAAGGAGAGAGAGAGAGAGAGAGAGAGAGAGAGAGAGAGAGAGAGAGAGAGAGAGAGAGAGAGAGTGATGAGACCAACATCTATACTTTGATATCATAATGTAAATATAAACCAATTCCCGAGAGAGAGAGAGAGAGAGAGAGAGAGAGAGAGAGAGAGAGAGAGAGAGAGAGTTAATATGCACATGTTTTGAGGTGAGGTGTCTTTTATGGTTAGGTCAATGGCTATTTTGTGTTAGTATGTTAGTGGTTAGTGTTAGTAATCACTAGAAAGTTAATGATATATTTATAATGGGTAGAATGAGGTGGATGATTGAAGTAATATGGTTGAATGAAGCAAGGAAATCCTTGTGATGGTGAAGCTTGAAGAAGTTTTGGACTTACTTGTGTCGGTTCTCAAAATGACTATCGATCCTCTTCTTCTTCTTCTCTTCTTTATGCCATCAAGATAAAAATGACAATTTGGTTGACGAGATATCTGAATTTGCATAGGCTAAGCATGGTTTACATGCTGATTTTATGTATATAGAGAAGGGGTAAGATGGAATTGTACTTTGAAAGTAATAGAGAGAGGCATAGAGATGGTGTATGCACATGTAGAGCTCATATGAGAGCTATGGAAGTAAGAGGGGAGGTTAATGGTGAAGAAGAGAACCATGGAATGTGCAGGCTTGAGTCAAGGATTGAGAGGAATGAGTGTGTGTGTGTGTGTAGAAGTGTGGAAAGAGGTGAGAGAAGACTCTGGACTACTTGTGAGAAAAGTGGGCAGACTTGGGTCCAATAAAAAAATCATATGTCACCGGTGGTAGCTTCAAAAATTATGAAACTGTTTGAGGTGATTATTGAGCTCTTGGTACACATTTTGTCTTATAACCACCACTTCAAATTTGGAGTGGAAATGGATATAAAAAATCCCATCAAAATGCCTATTTTTCTTCACAAAAAAGTCTTCAGTGGTCCCCCTTTAGTTGAATTTACATATGGCTCTGAGCCCCTCCTTTCATTAGAGCATGACCTAATTGATTCTTAGTCTAAAGGATTTTAAAATATGCATGATTGTGGATTATGCATAAATATAATATCTGGATATGATGGAAAAACCAGGCTAGTATATATAAATAACTCATGGAATCTAGAATAGTGTGGGCTATATATATAAAAAATAAATATATGAAAATATAGGAGATCAAATGAGGAGAGCCCTCATTGTTTTCAATTGACGTATATTTATTTACAAGAGGTAAGAAGAAATACCTCTAGAAAATAGAAATTTAGTAAAAGGCAATGACTTATGGTGAAAGGTATTTTTTTGAGGTTTTTCCTTCGGAGTGGATTCACACCAAAAATAAGAGAAGCTTGCATGAAATGATTTTTTATAGAATACATAGGTCAAAAAGATTATGGTAATGGTAAGTAAATGTACATATCATACTTAGGAAAATAACGCACACCTAGGTATAAATATTTAAATAAATACCAAAAAATTATGAAAATTCCCTATTTTTAGGCTCTATATACAATGAAATATTTACACACCAATGGGCAACAATATACATTGGCTTTATTTATTTATTTATTTTTTTGACTCAACTAGCCTAGTGACTAGTTAGCTGAGGGTTTTAAGAAGATATGGGGAAAGTCTCCTAACTCACAAACGCCTTTGTACAACGAAAAGGTAAAAATAGCCACAATGTTTAGGTGATTTTGGTAGGGTGAGGTAGCTCACTATGGAAATTACAGAGAGCCAAAAAACGGCTATCATTAGCCCTCCCCTAGGATAATGGTATATTCATGTACCATCATAAAGCATCTTTTTCAAAGAGAGTGCTTTTCAGTCCTCTATCATATCTAGTCCCTTGACATGATTTTCATTGTGTGGCTTCTTGTCACACTCATGCTTCATGCCACAAAACTTACATGAGATAGTCGCTCTTTGGCAGTTCTTTGGTAGAAGGTGACTCAAATAGGGCTTCATGAGATATCCGTTTACCTTCTTGGAGTGCTCTTTACCATTCAAGTCCATAACTGATAGTAACTTGAATTGAAATCCTTCTTGACTGTATAAGATCCTTGCCATCTAGTTTCAAACTTGGCATCAAAATATCCGTTGACCTACGGCTTGTTATATGCCCCCGTCCAACCTTTTTTGAGGAGGAAGCTTGTCTCTAAGAGCAACGACGACGCTATTTTTTGAGCAAGCAATGAGCCACCATCTTTGCCTTTTGTGTTTTTTCGCTCCTCCCTTCCCCTTTTCTTCTTCTATTCTACTCTTGTACTAGTCACGGTGCCGATGGAGCGTGTGTATGTCTGGGCCACTGGTTCTTTTCACACACACACACACAGAGAGAGAGAGAGAGAGAGAGAGAGAGAGAGAGAGAGAGAGAGAGAGAGAGAGAGAGAGAGAGAGAGAGAGAGAGAGAGAGAGAGATTGTGTGTGCTTTACATGTTGTCACTAAGAATACCGAATGATGATAGTAAGATGCAAACGTTTCCGTTGGTCATGCAGGGCAAGGTCAAAGTGTGGTTTGAAGCACTGGAAGGCGAGCCAAAGTAAATGTGGTCGGCATTACGCACGAGGTTTCTGCATGACTTTCGCAAGGAAGTATCCCTACTCAACATGGACACCAAGCTGAAGGCTTTGAAGCAGGATGTGGGCAAAGATTTTAATGTGTTCTTGGATCATTTCGAAGCTTGTCTTTATTCTCTCTCTTTCCCTCTCTACCTCTCTTTCTCTCTCCCTCTATAGCTATCTCTCTTTCTATTTATCTCTCTTTCTCTCTACCTCTATCTTTCCCTCCTTCCTTCTGCCTCTCTCTTTGTCTATTCACTTTCTTTTCCTCCATCTCCTTCTTTACCTCGATTTCTCTTTCCAGCTATCTATCTCTCTTTCTCTCTTTCCCGCTATCTATCTCTCTTTCTCTCTTTACCTCTAGCTCTCTCTCTCTCTCTCTCTATCTTTTTTTCTCTCCCTCTATCTTTGTCTACTCTCTCCTTCTCTCTATTTCTCTCTTTTTCCCTCTCCCTTTTTTTATGTTTAATTTTGTTTCTACTCTTTTTTTTTACTACTTTTTGTTAATGTATTTAAAGCTTTTTTATTCTATTTTTGATATACAAAACCCTAAAACTAATTAACTTTAGCCCTAAAATTAATTTCAAGAAATCCTAAAATACAATTAACAATAACAAATTAAAATTAAACAACAATAACAATTTGAATTTTAAAATTAAATAACAAATTTAAATATAAAATTAAACCAAAATTAAAATTAATGTGTGTGTGTGTGGGTGAGAGCAATGAGATTGTGCACTCACATACACTCATATGTGTGCACAAAGCTTCCGGAGTAGCTTCCACATCTGCAAAAACACACACACACACACACACACACACATTGTGTTCACACACACACACACACACACACAAATAACCAAAAAACAAGGACAATAGGCTTACCTACAACAAGTAGAGAAGATGTGATGGTGTTTGCCCAAGCCCGTAGCAGTCCAAAGGTGCAAATCTGGCCGCGAGTTGAGCAAAGAGAGAGAGTGAGAGAATGAGTTTTTGGAAATGCGTGCGCAAAAAATAAGCCCGCGGATTCGTTTTTACCAGTCGGCGTCGGTACATGCGTCGGTATGCGCATCGGTATACGCATTGATATTTACATCGATATACGCAACGGAAATTGAAAATTGATTTTTTTTTTTAATATGAGTTCCCTCTAGTATTGCCGGTGCACATACCGACGCCCGCCAATGATGTGGGTAAGTTGGCGTCGGTATTCAAGTGATCTCTAGTAGTGCTTGGCCAAACATACCCCGCAAGAAAATTATTCTTCACGGTCAATTCTTGGGCAAAGTGACCACATGCTTCTTCATGCAAACCTTTTAGAATGGCTGGAATTTCCTTGATAGTTGGTACTCTTCTGCACACTTGATCCTTCCCTCTTTGATAGAGGGAGCCTTCTAGGAAGAGATAGAAACTGAGTCTCCTCTTTTGAGCTTTTGTGAAGTCTTGTGGGAACTTGCCTTCCAAAATGTAGCCAATAATGGGAGCCAATGACTCCAATCCCTGGTATCTTGGTTGCTTGAGAGCTGCTACCACCATGATGACCTACACTACTTTCTCAACACATGTAACTGCTTGTTGTGCAAGTAAATCGGCATCTTCATTTTGTTTCCTAAAAATATGATATAGTTGCACTTCTTCAGACTGATTAAACAATCTATGAATGGTATGAACTTTTGTCCTTAAGCTTTTATTCTTGCATGGCCAAATGCCTAAAATATGCTTCACAATGAGAAGTGCATCCCCCTTTACCATGAGATGTTGTATACCTTGGCCAATGCACATCTTTAAACCATGAAGTAGTGTGTTGTATTTTGTTTCATTGTTGCTAGCTGAACCTGGTAGATTGACCTTCTCTTTCATGACCACCTATCCACTTGGGTTGAGAAACACTAGCCCTCTCCCTGCTTTTTCTGTGGCTCGTCAAAAAGATCCATCAAGGAACAAGGTAAAAGAATTAGGAATACTTTTAGGTGGTAGCAATGGTAGGGTTTTTACTTCAGGCAGCTTAATCTCTTTCTCATGTACCCTATAAGTGAGAATCCCTGCCAATTGTGGGGCACACTATCTTCTACCTTGAAAGAGTATTGGATTTCTTGCAACTCCATAATCCACTTAGAGTTTGAGATGACACCCAAGGGAACAAATTTTTTGCAATGAGAATTACAAAAGGTTTTGGTAGCAAGTATGATCTAAACTTTCTCACCGCAAACATGAGAGAAATCATCATGAGTTCTTCTTCTATGTAGCCTCTCTCCAAAGCATTCATGACCCTACTATCAAAGTAAATGGGTCGCATCCTGGTACTGTAGGGATCTTGTTGTAGCAAAACAATACCAATTGTTTCTTTCCCAACACTAGAGCTAACAAAGAATGTGTACTCCCAACAAGGAGGCATAAGTGTTGGTAGTTATGATAGAATGATTTTGATGTTACAAAAATATTCTTCAAGCTCATCAGACTAAACAAAATTGATTTGTTGTGTCAATTTCTACAAGGAATGAAGTAACTCCGAGGTTAAGTGAATGAAGCGTGATATATACTTCACCTTTTGAATGAATGAGATGACCTCCTTAAGACTCTTGGGTGATGGTAGCTCAATAAGAGCCTTTGCCTTTGAAGGATCCACTTCGATACCTTAGTAAGAAACTTTATGGCCAAGCAAGATCACTTCATCCTCACCTATGTGGAATTTGTTGGGGTTGAGTTGACCTCCCTTGTCGTAGAGTTTCGTCAAACCCTCTTCTACCTTTTGTAGATGCAATGATTTGAGCTATAAATGCAAAAATCATCAATAAAAATCCTAATAGAATTTCCAAAGAATGCTTGAAACACCCTGTTCATGAACCATTGGAAAGTTTCAAGAGCATTTTTTAGGCCAAATGGCATGACTCTGAAAGCATAACAACCCCAAGGAGTGATGAAGGTTTTTTTCAACTGATCCTCCAATGCTATGTATATTTGAAAATAACCTGAACAGCCATTTCACACAATGTACTTCTCATGACCAACTACCTCATTTAGTATAAGAAGTGAAATCCAAGTAGCTTTTGTAATTCAGCACCAGGTCCCCTTCTTGTATTCCCTTGTGAAACGCACTTTGATTGACCTTTGCCACTCATTTCTCTCACTGCTTCACATAGAAGTCTACTGCTACCTCTCCATCCATCCATAAAACTTCAAGACTATAAATTCTATCTTGTAAAAACTTGTGTTGGGTGGCATTGATGCAAAACATACCCTTCAAAGCAAGTAATTGTGCATGCACTAGCACCACTACCTCCTTACCATAAACCATGTTGAATGGAGTGAAATTTGTAGCCACCTTGTAGGATGCCCTATATGCCCACAAGCACTTCTCGAGATTTTCCTCCAACTCCACCTCTTGCTTATACACATACTTTGTCAACATTCTAACAATCTTCCCATCGGCAGTTTCCACTAAACCATTTAATTGGCAATGATAGGACAAAGAAAATTGATGTTGAATGCCCACCTTCTTGACCAATGCGCGCATTAGTTTTCTTCTAAACCCCTGGCCCCTTAAAAAAACGAGCACCCACGGAACTCCAAAATGACAACAAATGTGAGAAAAGACAAAGTGAGCAACAACATGTGCATTTACCTCCTTAGCTACCTTGGCCTCACCCCACCTAGTGAGGTCGTCAATGGCAACTATAATGTACTTCTCTCCACTTACCGACTTAGTGAGAGGACCAATGGCATTCAATCCCCACTTCTCAAAATCACTCTGGGTTATGATAGGTCCATACGACTCTGGTATTAGCATCCTTTTTACCATGTTTGACACTCATGATAAGTTTTCATTAGTAATGTACATCTGCTACTATCAAAAGCCACCAAAAAGTTGTCCTTAGCACCCTAAACAACACATGATCCTTACCTTGATGTCCACTTTCTTCATGGCATTTCTCCAGCACCATGCCTATTTCTTCCTTCAAAAGAACCATTCTCAAAACCCTGTCTCTACCATAAGTCATCAAGTATTTGCCCACCATAATAAATCTAAGAGTCTTTTGAACCATCCTTCTTTTTTGCAGCGCTTGGAGAGACCCTCGGGGCATTGAACTGTGCTCAAAAAATCATCCACCTCATTTAAACTCTCCCTGGTGTCACATACAAACCTACAAAATTTACCTCTACCTTGCTGCTATAGCTAATTGGTCCACTTCACAATTCTATTCTCTCTTGACATGCTTAAATGCGACTTGTTCAAAGAAGTTCAACATCTTCCTAATGGTAAAGAACCAATGCTTAAGGGGATCCCTCTTTACCTACCATTGGCCTAAGAGCTTCTTGATAACTAGCAAAGCATCACCTTTGACTATCAGCGTGAATATGGAAAACTCCACACACTGCTTGAGACCCAACTGAAGAGTAAGGTACTCTGCCTCATTGTTGGTGTGGATGTCTTCAAGATCCTAAGCCTTTGAAAATATGACTTTTCCCTGTGTGTCCTATATCACCACACCTCCTCTTGCCTTTTGCACCACTCTTCGATAGGCTCCATCAAACCACAAAGTAAAATCACCTTCCAAATTTGATTCTTCTTTATCCTCATCTCGTACCACCCTTAGATAAGCCGGAAAATCAACTCCCTTGTTGACTAGAACATTTGCTAAGTGCGATCAAGTAGTATGGTCAATCTTGAACTCGAACTCAAACTTTTGTAGCTCCAACACCCACTTCATAATGCACCTCTATGGCTTCACATGCAACACTACCTCAAGCAATAAATTATTAGATATAAGCACTTAAAACTTGCACAACTTGCAAACAATTAGATGCACTTTTAACTTTCGGCAAGAAAAAACCAAAGCCATCACCCATTGCTCTGCTTTGGTACAGGGTATTTCCTCGAGACTTATCACCCTACTCTAAAAATAAATGGGTTTATAGCTCCTGCCTGCCTTTTGGAACAACGGAGCACCAATCACTACAATACCAACCATCATAGCAATATAGAAATCATCTTTGTGATTTGTAGGACACATAGTTGTTGGTAGCTGACAGAGAATCTCTTTTACTCTGTCAAAAGCCTCCTACACTTCTTCAAGTCCAATGGAAACCATGTACCTATTGAGCCATATTTTGCAAAGGGTACACGTATTGCGACAACATCCAAAAAAACTGGGACAAGTACTTCAACTTTAATACATAAAGGAAGCCAAATCTTCGGCACTTGATGGAGGCTCCATCTACACTAGAGACTTAACTTTCTTCACATCAGCCTCTTTCTAATTTTGCGACACTACATGACCTAACATATGAGCTTGAGGTTGTCCCAACATGCACTTCTTAGGGTTCAACTAGCCACCTACCTCATTGAGATTTTAGAAACACAACTGCAACTTCAATAGGTGCTCCAACCTAGAGCTATAGAAACTGATATCGCCCATAAACACCTTCATGAATCTACCCAAATATGGACCAAATATCCTATTCATCTAGTCTTGGAACATTTTTCCATAGGCAAAGCATCCCCAAAAAGAGATAAAATTAGTCTTCAAATGGTCTTCAAATGAAGCTCCTATTTGGAAGTACCCTGAAAATCTACCCATAATTGAATACCTCTCATGACCTGCTACCTCTTTTCAAATTTCATCGTTAAAAGGAAAGGATAGTGGTTCCTTCTGCTAGCTGCATTCACAATGGATTGTAATTGATACACATCCTCCATTTCCCATTCTTCTTTGGAGTGATATCCACTAGAGAAACCCACTCCAACTCCTTCATGAGATAGATGATACTTGCATCTAACATCTTGTTTATCTCATCCCATAATGCCTCCTTTTGAATCTCACCCAAACTCCTCATCTTTGGTGATCTTAGATTTTTCTCTCCCTTTGCTCCTTGCAAATCCTTATAGTCCGTCACAAACAAATTAGGATGAGAAGCACAAAGATGGACATAATCTTCCTTCTCCAACTGGGTTAGGTATTCACTTAGCAGATTTATAGACTTATAGGTGTTTTTGGACAGGTACACATTGATAGAGTCACTCGGTTAGGAGTGAGCCAGTTTGTTAGGCTTTTCGCACCGTATGTAGACCAATTGTTGATATGTTTACTAAGACATTATGTGTCTAGTTTTCATGTGATTTGGTGAGATTTCTCTAGTTTTTGCTCAGTTTCCATGGGAAACTCTACCGAATTTTTCCCAGATTCTTTCCATGGTTTGCACGTATTCACAAATTTCTCTCTGATGGTTTAGTGGTCGAGTTGACTCCCACTCTGACAGTAATCTGTAGTTTTTTGGCTTACGATTTGCATTGAGTTTTGACTCATTTTGCAAAGAAAATTCTGTTCGTTTTTCCTTGTCTTCTCACCATAAACATTTGCAATGTTATGCCATCTTCTACAGTGGGGTCGATATATTCCCACTTTGACAGTGATCGAGTGCTTACTCTCACTTTGACAGATTGTGATAGGTTATGTCAATTTGGACACAATTTGGTGTTCTTGTACTCACTCTCGTAGGAGTGAGGATTGTGATTGTGTATGCTTGTGTGGCTATAGATAGACAGTCATAGGTTTCACAGGTTTTTGTAGATATTTTGCAGGCAGTTTCTCTCGTGGGATGCGTTTTGAGCTAGTTTGTTCTCTACTTGCATATATGGTTATGCGCATTATGCAAAGTTGAGCAGTTTGTCCTAGTTTATGCTTGCAGAGTTTGTTGATTGTGGAGTTGCTTTTAGGCATATTTAGCATCAGTTTTGATGCAATTGATCATGCTTTTGAGAATTGTGTAGCGGTCAAGTTACCTCCCACTTTGTTGCCATTTTGGTATGGTTTATGGTTGAGATTGTACTTGAGGTTTTGCTCAGTTTACAAGGGAGATCTGGTCAAACTTTCCCAGATTTCTCACCATACTTTGGCTCTTAGCCATTCATTTATAGTATGCTCGTAGTGGTTACAGGTTTCCTTTGATTTTGCCTCATGTTCTCACATCGATGTATATGTATATTCCGAGCATGAGACTACAACATGCAGGTTACAAGTTTTCACTATTCAGCTATTGGTTGGTTTATGCTTGATTAGCATAGTGGTCGAGTGATATCCCACTTTGTTGCCATTTTGGAGTTCACTTTTGGCAGCAGACATGTGTGACAATGAGAGACGATGGTCTCGTTCTTGCCAATACATGCGTTGTTAGCCTTGTGGTCACACATGGAACATTAGACGCCATTGTTTCAGACATATGAGACAACAACGGAGGTGTATGCAAGATGGAGATATGGATTTGACAGTTGTTAGACAGGCAGTTCCACTGGTAGTCTATGCCAGTACATTGATGTCACGCTTGCCTCCAATGTACCTCTTAAAAAAATTTCTATGGTTAGCACACTTTCTCCACAGTGGTTACTAGATAAAGATGTAGTTTTTCACGTCACACCATGTCGTGAGTGGTTTAGCATATTTTCTAGTGGGAGACTTGGTTGAGTGCACTTGGCTGATGGTTTGGTGTTTGACATAGAGGGTGCATGAGATGTTTGTTTGTCATTGCTTAGTGGTGCATCATACACGCTATGACATATGCGCTATGTTCCTCAGCTATGAGACAGATCTTGATCTCAGTGAGACAGTTGGCAGATTTTGGTTGTCAGGTACTACTTAGAGAGCAGTATTTCCAAATGCATTGCGGTTCACTAGTGATTGCCAAAGGAGCCCATAGCGGCCTGGTATATCCTATGCATGTGTCTGAGGTTTGAGGCGGCATAGTCTCGGTTTTTTTGCTCTCATGCTTTGAGTGAGAGATGTGATGTGTATTTTTTGCCAGTGATCTCCATCATGATCAGGAGACAAAGCATTTAGATGTGTAGGACATGCTAGTAAACTCTACAGAGACAGAGATCGAATGGCAAAGCTCTAGTGAGACATAGCAGGCATTGTCAGACTTTGTGCAGATAGAGGCAGAGCACGTTTTCTCCCTAGAGACACATATAGAGCTGAGAGATATGGACTGGAAGTTCTAGTGGCAGTCTATTCCAGTGACGGTGATGTCACGCTTGCCTCCAGTGTACCTCTTGAAAATTTGTTTATGGCTAGCACACTTTCTCCACGGTGGTTACTAGATAGTGATGCAATTCTCCACGTCATAATGATAGCCGTTTTTTGGCTCTCTGTAATTGCCATAGTGAGCTACCTCACCCTATCAAATCACTCAAACATTATGGTTATCCTCACCCTTTCACTGTACATAGGCGTGTGTGAGTTAGGGAACTTTTCCCATATCTTCCTAAAACCCTTAGCTAACTAGTCACTAGTCTAGTTGAGGCAAAAAAATAAATAAAAACAAAAGCCAAAGTATATTATGGCCCATTTGTGTGTAAATATTTCATTGTATATAGGGCCTAAATATAAGTATTTTTTATTATAGTTATTTTGATATTTATTTAAATATTCTATCTAGGTATGTATTGCCTATCTATGCTATGTACATTGACTCCCCATTATCACAATTTTTCTTACCATTTTCCATACTCTTTACTCCATATAGAAACATTTTCATGCAAGCTCTCTTATTTTTGGTGTGAATCCCCTCCTAGGAAAAAATCTCAAAAATACCTTCACCATCAGTCATTGCCTTTCACTAAATTCCTATTTCCCACAAGTATTATTTCTTACTCTTGTAAATAAATATATATCAATAAAAATAAATGAGGGCCCTCCTCATTTGATTCCCTATATTTTCATATATTTATTATATATATATATATATATATAGCCCACACTATTCTAGATTCCATGGATTGTTTATATATAGTAGCCCGTCTTTTTTCATCATATCCATATATTATATTTATGCATAATCCACAACCATGCATATTTTCAAACCTCTAAGAATCAATTAGATCATGCTCTCATGCAAGGAGGGGCTCACCTTTGGATCCATATGCAAATTCAACAAGAAGGGGGCCATTGAATATTTTTTTTGTGAAGAAAAATAGGCATTTTGGTGGGATTTTTTATATTCATCTCCACTCGGAATTTGAAGCGGTGGTTAGAAGACAAAATGTGGAACAAGAGCTGAATAATCACCTCAAACATTTTCATGATTTCTGGAGCTACCACCGGTGAGGTATGATTTTTTGATTGGACCCTAGTCTGTCCACTTTTCTCACAAGTAGCCCATAATCTTCTCTCACCTCTTTCCACACTTCTACACACACACACACACACACACACTCATTCCTTTCAATCCCTCACTCAAACCTGCACCTTCCATGGTTTCTCTCACCTTCTTCATCATTAACCTCCCCTCTTACTTCCATAGCTCTCATATGACCTCTACATGTACATACACCATCTCTATGCCTCTCTCTATTACTTCCAAAGTACATTTCCATCTTACCCCTTCTCTATATACATAAAATTCAGCATGCAAACCATGCTTAACCTCTGTAAATTGAGAGATCTCATCAACCAAATTGTCATTTTCATCGTGGTGATCAACCTTGACGGCAGTGGCATAAAGAAGAGAAGAACAAGAAGAGGATCAATAGTCATTTTGAGAACCTACACAAGTAATTCCAAAACTTCTTCAAGCTTCACCGACACAATGATTTCCTCACTTTATCTTACTTCAACCATCCACCTCATTTTACCCATTGTAAATATATCATTAACTTTCTAATGATTACAAACAATAACCACTAACATACTAACACAAAATGGCCATTGATCTAATCATAAAAGACACTTCGCCTCAAGACATGTGCATAGTATCTCTCTCTCTCTCTCTCTCTCTCTCTCTCTCTCTCTCTCTCTCTCTCTCTCTCTCTCTCTCTCTCTCTCTCTCTCGCGCTCTCTCTCTCTCTCTCTCTCTCAAAACTCTACTTTCACCTTATCTACAATCAACAATGCTCTCCTTTGAGCCCACATCCATGACTCAAGCAGACAAAGAAGGCCCGCAAAAAATTACAATTTCAACGAATAATTTGTAGGATTTTAGGTCCTCTTAGATTGGCTGAGATAAATGCTTCAGTAAACCCTTTTATTTTGCCTCTCATTAGGTACGACCTTAGTTTGGACGTCTATACTTTTGTTTTTTTTTTAGCATTAGGTCATGCATAGACCATGGATAATGGCCCATGAATAGAGGTTTTCCCTTTCCATTTCACTCCACACATTAGAATAAACGTTGCAATAAGTAGAAAGATCCATTTTCAACAACGTATGTTTGGTGCCCAAAGAGTAGGAGAAATTCTTGCATCACCAAACCCTGTCATCTTGCCTCTTGTTGATTATCATAGATCATTTGATGTGCATATTTTTATTTTGTTATAGAATAGATTGCAATTTAGAAAACATTATTGTGTAAATCTTTTTAAGAAAAAAAAAAGCGCGCGTCACTTTGAAATCAATTTAATGGAAAGCCAATGCCAAATGTCCGGATATCCTCTTTTCTTTGGAGATCCTGAAAAGGATGCAGAATTATTTTTTGAAAATTTCAAGATATCTTGCCGTATCAAGAGGATAGTAACTAATCAAGAACGTGTAGAAATGATTGAGGTGGTTCTTAGGAAGGATGCTAGCACTTGATTTGACTCCTTGCCTGAGGAAGTTAAGGGGAGTTACAAGGAAGTTGTGAATCATTTCAAGAGATACTTCTTTGATCCCTAAAACACTCAAAAACCATGGCAAGTCATTGTTTCTCATAAGCAAAAAGATTTAGATGACTACTACTTGTACAAGCAAGAGTTTCTATGGATATGCAATGTTGCTAACCCTGGTGATGGTGCAGAATTTCTAAAGAAGGAGAGGTTCATAGCTGGAATCTTTCCTGATCTTAAGATAAAGGTAGAGGCGGATGCACCTACCACCTATGATGCAGCTGAAATTAGAGCTTCCAAGAAGTATAGGAAACTCAAGTGCCTAAGGGGAGAGGTTCCAATAGAAGGTCTTAGACCCAAAGGTAAATCACAAGAATCAACATCTAGGGAGCTTCCAAAGGTAACAACATAAGTTATTGAGAAGTTAAATGAATCTTTAAGCAGCCTCTCAATTCACCTTGCACAAGCTGTAAGTCCAAAGGGACAAGCAAAGAAGTTTGAAGAGCGAGATCCACGACCTAGGAGTGTCTTGCAATGTTGGAATTGTGGAGAGTCTGGACATGGGATGTATAATTGTCCTTGGCCCCGTGGGGAGCTAGGGAGACCTAACTTGAATTACCCAGTGATGAATGCAGGTGAAGGAACTAGTCAGCAACCATGACTTCTACAAAGGCCAAATGGGGCAAGACCACCTCCACGAGGGGTGAAGGAGTTCCACCTTTGCCAGACCCAAATGTGCATGTGGTAGAGGTGAAAAATTCCAATGAGGTGGACATGGAAGCAAATGGCATTAAGTGTGGCCGTGGAAAAGGTAAGGAGAAAGAAGGAGTCACATCACAAAGTGATCATGGATGAGAAAAGAAGGCAAAGGAGAGCAAGGAAACCAAGGAAACCAAGAGGACGCGACATCGTATCAACCTCCAAGACTTCCCTCTTGGACATGGTATGGCTCCGTACAACTTGTTGGAAGACATGAGAGGTAAGGGTCCTGATATCTCATGGCCTCAATTTCTTGCACAAGTTAGGAGGGATTTAACAAAGGCAGTTAGCACTAGGAGAAAGGTAAAAGAGAGTGTGTTTGTTGTAAAAATTTCACAAGCTGAAATGAATGAGGATATTACACCTGTGCTAGATTGTTACATCAAAGGAAGATTGGTTAGGAAAGTTCTAGTGGATGGGGGTGCACAAATTTGCATCATGACAGAGGGACTCATGCAAAGACTAGGCATGCACATCCACGAGACACCTGAAATCAAAGTAAAAATGACAAATTATAGCAAGGTTAGATGTGTAGGCATTTGTAAAAATGTCTTTGTGGAGGCCTTTGGCATTAAGAAGGAGGTGGATTTTTATGTTATTTCGACGAAGGGAAGTGCCTATCTATTTATCTTAGGAAGACCATGGCTAATGAAAATGCGAGCTTTGCAGGATTGGGAAAGTGGAAAGTTGATATGCAGGAATGAAAATCATAAGAAGGTTGTCTTTGACATGAAGGAGCAATGTCAAGAGGAGCTCCATGAAGAATCATCGCAAAGTGAGACGGAGGAAGATTGGATTGATAGCACTTCAGAAGAAGAAGGTAGCGGTAGCACTATGAAAGAGGAGTCTTCCATCAAAGTCATGGGGGTAAGGTTTAAGCCAACCAACCAAGAGACCTCTTGTCAAGGTTTGGAGGAGGCAGGTTCCCAAGAGAACCAAAATGTGGAAGATGAAGGAATGTAAGAAGATATGTTGTCTACAACACTTACAAAGGATGAAAGAGAGGAGTTCAAAGGTGTGTTAAGGAAATTTCCTAGGCTTTTTTCTAAAGACTACACCAACGTGCTTGGGGTAGATGTTATTCAACACAAGATTGAGTTATGGCCTGAGGCCACACCTAAGACTCAAAAGCTACAAAGGCTAGGAGTCATCAAGGAGCAGGCTCTACTCAATGAGGTAAGAAATCTTCTAGCAGCAGGTTTCATTTATCCAGTGGAAAATTTAGAGTGGGTCTCTTCTGTTGTTGTCACTCCCAAGAAAAACGATTTCGGAGGATAAATGTGTGAAAGGTGAGCCGGGAAGGCATTGGGCCCCTGGCTGTGAGAGGTGCGAGGAAAAGAGTTGCAGCAGACACAATTAATGGAGACAGGGCTTTAAACAGAGAGCTTGATCACCAAAACTTGAATACTCAAAACAGACAATGAATAATACCACTGCTTGCATTAAATTCCTATTGTGGAGTTTTAAGTTCCTTACAATGGCATCACCTGCCTTAATTGGCCTACCAAGATTATCTCGATGATTTTTCTCCCCTTCATCCGTCCTTTGCCACTTCAAAGTCGAGAAGAAGATCCTGATCTTCTCTTTGGATATGGTTATGGGAGCTTGCTGCATGAGAGTTGGTTTTGGAGTTTAGGATCGTCTTAGAGTTGGTTTAGCATTGTATTAAAGTGGTTTAGGCGGGTTTGAATGAGATTCGAAGAGTTTTGTCTTAGAGTCTTTAAGCTTAAGATCATCCCGACTAATGAGTTTGAGAGGCTTAAGGCTTAGAGTTTTCTCTTCCGGAGAGAAAAGGATAAATCCCCCTTAGGCATGGATTAGGCTTTCAAGATTAGGATTAGAGATCAAGAGGATTATGATTACTTCGCTTGGGCTTGGCTCGAGAGATTAGAGAGCTTACGAAAGCTTATGATTAAGATGGTTTCCCATTAGAGAGCTCAACTTCGAGAGCTTTAGATTAGGATGGCTCATGAGATTAGAGAGGTTTGGCTTATGAGACTAGAGAGGTTTGGCTTATGAGCTTGAGGGATTAAGAGGTTCAAGCTCATCTCTCAAGCTCATGCTTGGTCAATGAAAGCTTAGTTTTGGCTTAAGAGATTAGGTTAAGCTCAATGAGATTAAGAATACCTTCACTTAGGCTTGGTTTAGGGAATTGGCTTCTGAGGTTTGTAATCAAAGCTTGGGCTTAGAGTAGGTTAAGGTTGAGGATTAAATGGTTAATCAAGCTTAAGAGCTTTGGCTCCTTCTCCCGGAGAGAGGACGTTCCACAAAAATGATGAGAGAGGATTAAAAGAGCCGTCTTCCCTTTTTATATAGGTTGCATGTCCTCCTTTCTAAAATTATCCATCCCATTAGTGATGTCGCTAATGGGAATGGCTCCCTGGTGATGTGGCAGTCGATTGTACCGACCACTGCCAAATTGCCCAAGCACAACATATAATGGTGCGCGTTGGCATTCCAAGAAATTTACGTTTCATGCTCGCTTGCTTCTGAGCCTCGTGTAGGCGGCTGCGTATCTTTTCCTTCTTACGCAGCTGCTGCTTGTCGCCGCCTCCTTTCACGCCATGCTCCACCTCTTTGTTCACAAATGCCCTTTAAAAAAAGGGTGGCCAATAGTCTAAGCCCTTGGGCGGCCATTGGTTTAGTCCTAGTGGGCGGCCGGCCTTTGCTTTTGACTTGGGTGGGTGACCCTTAAAGGGCACCCCATTTGGCATACATATTGACTAAGGCAATGCCAAGTAGAATTCTCTCTAGCAGTCCTTGATTAATATTATCACCATGATGCCCGTATTAACATCTCATATAATGCCACATGCCCTCAAGATGCAAGTTTAATTGGTTATATTTGCGGGAAGGCATCTCCTTTGCAATCGAAAAAAAAAACCTAGCTCCTTGCCACAGCCGTTTCGGCATTCCCTGCAATCATTGCATTCCAAAATACGTCATTGCGGACATGATACTCCTCAAGAAATTTTTTCTCCCACTTTTCAAAACCTAGATGAAGCTCAAAATTTCCCAAATAGCACTCCGACCGAGCGGGCTGGACTGGTACGGAATCGGCCCTCAGTGAATCTTTTTTGGTCAATATCTTGGCGACCTGGACTTCAATCACTGATCTGAAAATACCACGTGCTCCTTAGAGTGAGCACTTCATGCCCGTACATTCATTTCAATTCTATTACCTTAGCTCGAGTTGCCCAATCCGGTATGGATTTGCAATTGACTTGAACTTTAAACTGCCATAACTTCCCAGCTATGCCCACTTCAAGCATACTCACTATTTAGCATTACCAAGACATCTTTTGGCCCTTAGAGCCGCATCTGGCATACTTTTATCTAAAAGTTGGCTTGTTAGCAAGCCCTCATTACTGCTGAAAAATCCTGTAAGACTCAAATAAACCTGATTGGCATTTGTTTTCTTGTTTTCTTCTCATGGAAGAGGAGCGGCATGACAACGGCAAGTGGAGGGTGTGTGTGGATTACCGTCCACTGAATGAGGCAACAAAAAGGGATCACTTTCCCCTCCCATTTCAGGATGAGATACTAAATGAGGTAGCTGGTCATGATAAGTACATTATGTGTGATGGATACTTGGGCTACTTTCAAATATGTATTGCATTAGAGGATCAATTGAAAACAACCTTCATCACTCCGTGGGGTTGTTATGCTTTCAGAGTCATGCCATTTGGCCTGACAAATGCTCTTGCAACTTTCCAACGCTTCATGAACATGGTGTTTCAAGCATTCTTTGGAAAGTCCATTAGGGTTTTTATTGATAATTTTTGCATTTATATCTCAAAATTGTTGCATCTACAGAGGGTAGAAGAAGGATTGAAGAAGCTCTATGACATGGGAGGTCAACTCAACCCCGACAAGTGCCACATAGGTGAGAATGAAGTGATCTTGTTTGGTCACAAAGTTTCTTACAAAGGCATCGAGGTGGATCCTTCAAAGGCAAAGGCTCTTATTGAGTTACCATCACCCAAGAGTCTTAAGGAGGCCAACTCATTCATTCAAAATGTGAAGTATATGTCACCCTTTATTCACTTAGCCTCGGAGTTACTTCACCCCTTGCAGAAATTGACACAACAAGTCGATTTTGTTTGGTCTGATGAGCTTGAAGAATATTTTTGTAACATGAAAGTCATTGTGTTAGAACTACCAACATTGTGCCTCTTTGTTGGGAGTACAAATTCTTTGTTAGCTCTAGTGTTGAGAAAGAAACAATTGGTTCTATTTTGCTACAACAAGATCCCCCAGTAGCACGGTGTTACCCATCGCCTTTGCTAGTAGAGTCATGAATGCTTTGGAGAGAGGCTACACGGAGGCAGAACTCATGATTCTTTCTCTCATGATGCTTTCTCTCATGTTTGCAATGAGAAAGTTTAGATCCTACTTGCTACCAAAACCTTTTGTAATTCTCACTGCAAAAAATTTGTTCCCTTGGGTGTCATCTAAAATGAATCTTAGTACTAGGATCTCAAAGTGGATTATGGAGTTGCAAGAGTTTCAATAATCTTTCAAGGTAGAAGATAGTGTGCGTGCACAATTGGTAGGGATTCTCACTTATAGGGTGCATGAAAAGGAGATTAAGGTGCCTGAAGTAAAGACCCTACCATTGCCACCACCAAAAAGTATTCCAAATTCTTTTACCTTGTTTTTTGATGGAGCTTTTCGACGAGTCACAGGAAAAGTAGGGGGAGGGCTAGTGTTGCTCAACTCAAGTGGAGAGGTGGTCATGAAAGAGAAGGTTAATCTACCAGGTTCAACTAGCAATAATGAAGAAGAATAATACACACTACTTCATGGTTTAAAGATGTGCATTGGCCAAGGTATACAACGTCTCATGGTAAAGGGGGTTGCACTTCTCATTGTGAAGCAGATTTTAGGCATTCTGGCATGCAAGAATGAGAGCTTAAGGACAAAAGTTCATGCCATTCGTAGGTTGTTTAATCAGTTTGAAGAAGTGCAACTATATCATATTCCTAGGAAAAAAAATGAAGATGCCAATTTACTTGCACAACAAGCAGTTACATGTGTTGAGAAAGAAGTGCAAGTCATCATGGTGGCAGTAGATGTCAAGCAACCGAGATACCAGGAATTGGAGTCATTGGCTCCCATAATTGGCTACATTTTGGAGGGAGAGTTTCCACAAGACTTCACAAAAGCTCAAAAGAGGAGACTCATGAAGAAGGCAAGTTTATATCTCTTCCTAGAAGGCTCCCTCTATCAAAGAGGGGAGGATCAAGTGTGCAGAAGAGTACCAACTATCAAGGAAATTCCAACCATTCTAAAAGGTTTGCATGAAGAGGCATGTGGTGGTCATTTTGCCCAAGAAATAACCGTGAAGAAGATTTTGCTTGCGAGATATGTTTGACCAAGCTTGCATGTGGATGTCTAACATTCGTGTAAAATCTATCACAATTTTCAGGTAAATGGAAATAGAAGGTTGGTGCATGGCCCAAGGGAGATAGTTCTTGCAAATGGACCCTTTGAAAAATGGGGCATTGATGCTATGGTTCCTCTTCCTAGAACAAAAAATGGTAGAGTCTATATTCTAGTGGCTGTAGATTACATGACTAGGTGGGAAGAGGCTCAAAGTGTGGCAAGGGTAAATGGAAAAACAATGAGCAAGTTTGTCTACACTAATATTTGTTGTAGATTTGACACACCGCTGGAGATTTTTTCTGATAATGGTCCAGGGTTCAAAAAGGGTTTACTCACAGAAGTTTGTGAAGAGCTTCACATTCTACATCGTCATAGCACACCCTACTACCCATAGTCAAATGGTTTGGTGGAGAAGGCTAATGGTGTCATTGTAGGCATCATTAGAAAGATGGTGCAAAACAAAACAAATTTATGGGATGACTTCTTGGATGGTGCCTTGTGGGCATATTGGACCACACATAGGGAGGCAACATAGTTCACACCATTTCACTTGGTGTATGGTCAAGAGGCTTTGCAGCCTATTGAGCTCAACATCCCAACAATACGGCTTCATGGCAGAGGTGCACAAGATGACCTTTTCACCAATACCTCTCTTTCATTTTAGTAAAGTTGGGCCCATACACCTCTATGTCCAACATAAAGACTCTCGTGAAATATTTCATAAGCTCATTTTGTGCATCCTTATCATTCACAAGTCTCAATGGCATTCCATTTCTTTGTTTTGGATGCTTCAATAAGTACACAACTAGCTCAGAACTCTGTACCATCTCCACTTCGGGCACTCAATGAAGCTCCATCTCTTTTACATATCCACAAAGATACTTTGTTACATCTTTACCTCTAAATTGGTCCATTTTCTTCACTACATATTGAAGAACTTTGGTTGATGAAAGCTTCCCCCCTTTCCACAGCTTGATGCTACAGCATAAACATTGCAAAATCTTGAAACATTTTCATTGTGACTAGATCAAATCGAACCCCCTGTTGATCTTGTTCCTCCATAGCTTTAAATCTTTAATTTGATACCTTCAATGAAGCTTTTGAACCCTCACCCTAGCCTACTTTCATGTCGGGCTCACCAAAAATTTGTCAAGAAGTACGTAGTGGCGACTAGGAAAGCGTCTGCCCTCTAATTGTGAGGATTTGTTAGCAAAATCAAGCAAGGCGTAGATGATTTGAACCTAAAAACACACCTTAAAATAACAAAACTCTAGCCATGAAAGCTCCACTTTGAAAATGAACCAAGATTAACACAAAACTCTCTTGTGTGTGAAGATTAGGTGTACCCTCGCTCCCAATTGCACAGATGCAGTGCTCAGTCCACCTGTTAAAAAACCTAAATCTACGCTTTGATTCTTCATCGTGATCATTTCATGGAAGCTTCAATACTTCATTGGAGAAGCCCAAGTAGTTATTTGAGGAGGGGAAACCCTAATTGGAGGCCTCACAGCCTCAACCATGTCGTGGAAGCAGCACAGGACTAAACTAGCACCCTCTAATGGAATGGATGTATCACTTCATTGATGCTACTTAGACTGCCAGAGTTCAAATTTGGTGAGAGATCATACATTTTCCTCCATGACATTCAAAGTATATTTTCTTTAAAATGGAGTACCTCAAACTCTACTTTGAAAAGGCATAAAAGTATAGAGAGACACTCCCAAATGAGGCTACCTTCCAAGCTATCAAAATAAACTTCAAGTCATCAACCAGTAATCAAGAAGTGGAGGACTGATTTATGCATCCCACACAAGGGTCCACGAAGTCAGTGGACCTATGGAAGGATGACTTATATATGCAAGATGAGAGCTATGTGGTAGGCCACCCCCCTCCCCCCAAATCTCATTATCACTATCTTTCTCTAACTCATCCTTTTGTGTACGTCATGGATTACTGAAAAGGATGACTTCCTTCATCATCAAACAAGAGAGTATCATGGAAGGGATGCAACACTAGGACAATACCTTGCCAGAGTCTATGAGGTACCCAGTCTAGTCTTTCACAATGGAATGTCCCAAGAGGGAAGTACTGCAATGTTTGCCCTCAAGATGCTCTCACGCTTCCTATGTGGACCAATGCTACCACAAAATGCAGACAAAGTTATCCTCATCAACAAAGGTTTTGCTATAGAATGTTTTGGATATTGTCCGGGGTACATTGGTGGTCGTGCAGCTTATTATTACATATACATAGCAATGGCACTCACTTTAGGGAAACAAAACCCAAATGAACTCTTAGATTATGGCAAAAATTTAATGATCCAATACTAGGGTAATGTGCCAAAAGATATCCACTATTTGTCATCAAGTTGAGAGACTTGTGACTTGTACTATATCTATTATATCATTAGGCATCTCTTGTACATGTTGTGAACTAAAATCAAATTCTCTTGATCCACCTATGGTTAATATATTGCATTTTCTCTCTCCACGTTCTTTGGCCTTCACGAACACTAGAGTTTTTGAATGCCTCTACTCATTTCCTTTAATTTTGTTGTAAATTCCTAATTTCTTATGTTACAACAGTCCAATACATGTTTTTGTTGCAGTCGGTGAAGGATTTTGCGATAAAACCATTAAACAACTCTTTCAAATTGTTTGCCTTATCTCGAGAGCCACCATGTTGTGTGTGTCTAAAATATGCATTCTTGGCCATGTAATGAGACTTTTCCAAGCCTTGGGTGTTCCACATACCTGGGTTTCCATACTTTTGAATGAAGTATGGTAAGTGATTGAAAATGATGTGATGCAATTAGAACAAGCTGTCATGAATTGTAAACAACCTTTTAGTCCTTTTCATTTAAAAGGGTGCTTTCACAATACCATGTAATGAGTAATTTGAGTTTCAGACCATGCAATCTTAAATGCTTTCTTAGAGCTAAAGGTTCTCCTTAAACTTGTTTAGATCATTTTGTGTCCACTCATCTTTGTCACACATTTGAAATAGCACATCGATGGAACACCACACTTCACCCTTGGCATTGCGAGTTGTGGGTTCCTGGTCCTTCACTGTCATACGCAATTTTTTCCATTGCTGAAACTCAATTTGGTGACATAAGTAGATTGATATATCCTTCTACGCTTGGTTAGCTTCTTATCTTTCACACTTGGTTTTGCTTCTTATCTTTCACAACTTTATCATTCCTTCAATATATGGTTTTCAAGGTACATTTTTATCATTGGTTGACCTTTTCTCGTCCCACTGGATTTTCACATTGCCCCCATGGAGACCCTCAAGCCTGAGAGGATGCAACTTGCTCTAATACCAATTTTTGGAAATAGGGTTCCAAGAAAACACACAGCTTGGAGAAGATGAAGGAATCTAAAGGCACACAACAGAGAATACTATTACTTAGCATGTAGTGGTACGATAATTTAGCCCTTGAGTGATGGGTGCATATACAATGCACGAGTGAAAAACCTAGTAGTGAGTGAAAAAATGCCATAGCGGTCCTAAGTGATGTGTGTGGTCACACACATCACTACCACATATCTATGGTAACAATGTCAAGTTTGGAAGATTTGTGACAAATCAAATTTTTTGTCAACTTACGACCAATCAAATTTTCAAAATCGCGGGCAATCAACAACCGAATGTCCAAATGACAAGCCGTTTGAGCCACAGGTGATGCCATTTGCAATTAGCAAGAAAGGTAAATATGCACTTGGGATTTTGGGTAAGTCGAAATCATGCCTCGTTTGCACTTGTTGAGCTGGGCGAGAGAGAGAGAGAGAGAGAGAGAGAGAGAGAGAGAGAGAGAGCTCTTGTTTGTGACCTACAATGAGCTACCACATTTTTGCCTGCTATATAGACATTCAAGGCCACCATAGGACACATGATTCAGTAGGCATTCTCATCTAACATCCCTTGACAAATACATGTTGGTGATACTACATTAAAAACACCAGATTAATTGTATTAATCAAATCAAGGTCGAGGATTTAGCAAAGTGTCAGTGGTCATTAGGGGGCAAACCAAGTCCAACTCCCAAAAGTTTTTTCGAGTGAACTCTCCAAGACAAAATGATTCCAGCCATCTGATCACAATCAGGATTGGGGTGGAAAATGGATCACTATCCATTTTCCCCACCTCAAAACCAACAAAAAAATCGTCTTGTGAATGCTTTCAACAGCATCTTTCCACTACTGCAATCACAGATTTGAAATGTTGCCAGACACAGACATGGATCGCGATCCATGTCCTCCACCATGCCCGAACAGTGCCAAAACTCACCTATAGTTGGATCAGTGTATGAGGAACCCACCCCTCAAATTTTAGCAAAAGTACAGTCCTCACATTTTGGGTTGAAACTTGGTGGGCATGGTCCTAGAGCCTACCATAGCACACTACTCGAATATTTTCAAATTTGAATCTATATTTACTTAGTTTATGAAAATTTCCAATTTATGGCCCATGTGTTTCAACTTTGACTATATATTTTTTTGGATCCCACTTTGATTGATTCTTATGGCTATTGGGTATTTGTGTTTGCTGATTTGATGATTGGAGACTAACTATCACCCCCATGTCTACTTGTCTACCATTTTTCATTGCCATTTGACTCTGATTGGTCCTCCTACTCTTGTTGGCAAGATTTTCACTTTTTGGTCCTCCTGCTCTTGTTGGCAAGATTTTCACTTTTTGCAAGCATTTTTTTGGCTTCTCTTTGACCTTTAAAGCATACCATAAGCTCACTTTCTACCTTATAGCTTTGCTACCTCATAACCCTCACCTTGGCAATTTCAACAGTTTGATTTGCCAAACTCTTGAAAGTCAGACAATTTTGCACCATTTCTTTCATTACTTGATGACTATTACATTTGCACACACTTTGGACACTGAGTTGGCCAACTCTGTTATTGGGGTACATGGATTGCAATCCATGTTTTGGGCCTAAATTCTACCAAACTTGAGGGGAACTATCTAGACATGTACCCTAAGACCTTCGTCATAAACTTTTGTTGTTTGGATCAACTTTTTCCAATCATGGGTCAAAATGACCATTTATAGATTAAAATATGAAGAAATTAGGGTTTTTGGGTCTAGATGCTTCTATGCCCAAATGAACTCATGCTTGGCTCTAAAAATTCCCTCTCTACTTAGGCAATGACGAAACCGTCGTTGACGTGGAAGTTTGAGCTTTTTTGAGCTATTTTTGAACATTTTTAGCCCAAAAATGCCCCTTTTTGTCCGTAAAAAACCCAAACGAGCTTGGAAAAATCCCTAAATTTGTGACAAAATCCCATTGAGCTCAAATTTCATGTTGAACCTCATTTTTCCACTTGGTAAGCACTTTGGACACGTCTTTTACGCCTCCGCACGGAACCTGCTATTTTTGGCCAAGATCACCCGCATTGAACTTTCTAGCCAAAACGAGCGTGTCACTTCGAAACACTTGATATTTGTACATTTCTAGAACAAAACAAGTATATATTTATGTGAAAAATCATGCCATAGTGCCATGTATAGGGCCTCGCCAACCCAACAAGATATGTACACGACTGCAATCATGACATCTACTTTCGCATATATCACATTATGTACATTATAGCATTCGGTCCCACATAACAAAAGCATTGAGGGTGAGGTGGATATTTCAGTTTCACATTATGAACGTACAACGGCACGACACCATATAATCCAAGTAACGTTTAATTTGAGTTTGTAAAAAAAAAACACTTAAGTGTCCTATTTTGGTACCATATTGTTGTTATGAGAATGTTTTTGGATTTTTCCTAGCTTGTTTGGCTTTTCTACAGCCAAAATGGCTCATTTTTAGGCTAAAAATGATTGTAAATGTGAAAAAATATCTCGTTTGGAAAAAAAAAAGCTCAAAATGCCACATCACTCAATACTGACATGACTCTAAGAAAAACGAAAGCTTTTTTAAAGAGGAATATCAACAGTTTAAGCCTCTTTGAAAAGGAATACATAGTCTTCTTTTGTAGTGTGCTGATATAGTGACACACTATTCTTGCCTCGTATTTGAGTGTGTGGGGGTTGTCTATTCAATTGCTAAAGCTTCCATTAATGGCCTTCACGCAATAGGGAAAGAGAAAGTAGTGTTTATGATTAGACGAACATACACACAATAATTTTAAGTTATTCTTGGTTATTTTTTAGCCTCAAGATTTCATGGCTAGAGTTTTGTTCTTTTTTATTTTGTTTTTTTCTTAAAAGGTTCCAAGATTCGCTTGATTTTGCTATGAACCCTCACAGTCAATTAATAACTTTTTTTATTATGTCTTTTTGTGAAAGGTTCCAAGATTCGCTTAATTTTGCTATGAACGCTCATAGTCAAGAAGCAAATTAAAAAGATTGGCTAGAAATATTTTAGATCCTATTGATCTCAGTCATGCTCATTCCATAGTTACCATGCTTGAAGGTTACTTTAATGAAAGTCTTGTAATTGTAAATGTTCGTTCTGGAGACTAAGATTGAGTGCTCTTCCACCTAGCTATTGCTGATTCAAGGCCAAGCATGACACTCATCACACCAAGTTGGCATATGCAGCCCTAACAATGGCTACAAAATACTAGTTTGTTGGCATCGCAAGCTCACAAAATAACCGATTCACATAATGTGAATAACAATCGATGAAAATAATGAATTCTTTTCCCATGGATGTATGGATGTGATTGTTTACCTTGCATTTGTTTAAAGTCCTATATGTGGAGAAACTCATTGAGCAAAAAAAAGTATCTAAGAGACATAAATGTTTAAAAAATATTTACTTCTTCAACTCTTGGCTTTCTATAACAAGTCTTAGTGAAGATACACATGATCGGAGGCAAACAAGCCTGAGAGGATTGGTTTAGAACAATACAAAACATCTTGTAATAAGTAAAGCCTAAGAGTAGTAATGGTTTCTCTGCCAAGCAGATAACTTGTAATCCTTTGACCTTCAAGAATCGGTCTGAGCTCGAGGTTGGTGTAAAAAACAAGTCTTAGTGAAGATGGTAGATAGGCATACATTTGACCTTAGCATGTGAAGTGTTGAAATCGCCCTTTTCTTTCTTCAGTTTTAGAATGCCAACGTGACTCTCTACTAAAAATTGTGAGTGTCTCCTACAATTTTTTTTGAAGGGATTGATTTTTCATTGTTTTGCCCTTGATTTTACGCCGAATGTTTTTTTTTTCAAAACTCACAATTGTGAGTGATTGTATTAGAAAAGGGTTTCGAGTAAGAACATTGGGCATATGAGTTTGAGGTGGATATGCCCAATGTTTTTAATCGAAACCCTTTCCAGGAAAGGCAACTAATTGTCAGAATTGTTCAGGTTAGTCATGAAAGTAGTATTGATAGCCTTGAACTGTCGATAAAGAGCCTGCCGGCTAAACAAGGTAAGAAATGCATCACACACAAGAGCTATGGTGAGGAAACATGCATAACATAACATTTAGCACCGTCACATGTTGAAGTGCTACTCTCTTCCCCTACCTTGACTTCCTTATCATTCAAGTAGCCTGCTAGGCTTGAGAAGATATATGAGCCCGTAAGGAAGCATGTGTTGGTGAGTACAAAATTCATCCCAAAGTGCTTCAACCCATAAAACTCAAAGACGATGGGTATGGTAGGCGTGACAAGAGAACCCTGGCAAAATTGTAGTACCAGTGATCCAACATAGAGGGAAGTTTTAGACCCAGTTGACACCCACCAAAACCTCAAAATCATTGGAACTTTTGTTAGTCCCTCAAAATCGGCATCCCCACGGCCCTGTAAAAAAACACCAACCACTTAATAGCATAGAGAATCTTCCTCCCAATACTACATCCTTATTCTCCACATGACTAGTATTCAAAATATGCTTAAAAGATTGCAATTCCGGGGCTCCTTTGTAAGCAATGCATTCTTTCTTGCAATCGTTTAGTATATGGTAATGTTACTCTTTCTTGTAATATGAATGAAGGGAATCCATGCATTAGTAGAAGAATGGAGCAAAGTTATCCATAACTAGTAAAACGGCGCCGCCTCTGGCCTCTGGCGGCGGCATGGTCCGTCTTACCCTCAAACCCTTGCTCTCTCTCTCTCTCTCTCTCTCTCTCTCTATGTGTGTGTGTGCATTGTTCCTCAGTCAGCCCCTCAGTTGCACGAAGCTTACACCTTTGCCTTGTTGCCAAAGGTTGCAATAGCCTTCGAAGTTTTATGACTCTTAATCCTGCATGCACACTTAGAGACACCTGGAGAGAGAGAGAGAGAGAGAGAGAGAGAGAGAGAGAGAGAGAGCACATAAGAAGAAGAAGTCGTTCAAGCCGCATGAGTTGGAGAAATCCAAGAGCTGGGAGCTTGCATCCCTCACGCTGTGACCCAAGACATGCAATCCTCCAACCCTCATGTATTACCGTTGTCAGCATCCACGAAAGGGTATACATACAACCCACCTACCTCATTAAGCTTCCACGCAAGCCAATCCCCGCCATCAGCTCCAATGGGTCGATTTGAAACTGTTCAACTTGGGAAGGGGGGATAGAGAGAGAAAGTTATTAACAAAGTCCCTAAATGACTCGTAAGGTCTCTCTATCTCTGTCTCTGTCTCTCTCTCTCTCTAATATGAAAACACATCATACATGCTCTCTCTCTCTCTCTCTCTCTCTCTCTCTCTCTCTCTCTCTCTCTAATATGAAAACGCATCATACATGACGTAACGTGAGCTCTATCTGCAGGAGAGGATTGAGCATCCAAGAAAGGGTATATGTACTGCCTGCCTGCCTCATTAAGCTTCCTCGCAAGCCAATCTCCGCCATCAGCTCCAATGGGTTGATTTGAAACAGTTCAGCTTGGGGAGGGGGGATAGAGAGAGAGTTACTAACGAAGTCCCTAACTGGTAAGGCCACAATCTCTCTCTCTCTCTCTCTCTCTCTCTCTCTCTCTCCAAAATATGAAAACGCATCATACGCGACTTTGTAACGCGAGCTCTACCTGTAGGAGAGCAGTGATGTGAATCGAACTCATGTGAGAATGGAAGGTAGAGAGAACTTGTTGAGCTCTCTTGGGGCTGTGGACCGAGAGATGGCTCTAGACTACCTGCAATGTGCTCACAATTCGATGCCCAAATTCAGAGTCGAAGGTGTGCCTAACATTCAAGTCCAGAAAGTGACAGGCAATGCATAAGGTCAAACGCATTGGGGATGCCATGTGGCAGGCAAGTTCGCATGGTGGCAACACATGTGTGTGTGTTTGTGTGTATGTGGTTGGTGCTACAGGGCACACTTGGCAGAGGAAGGAGATATCGTCACATGGCTGAGGGAGAGGCCGAAATTCAAGGTTTCATGTGGCCTACTACCATGTACTTTGAGTTTACGTGCTGGTGGTAGACAATGCAACTTGTAGCATCCGAGTAGTTGCACGTCTTCAGCTCCAAGCTTCTTAGACTCAATGTTGTTCATAGATATGGATTGTTGTTGGGTTGCCCTGCTTGTCACATCCAATGTAGATGCCTCTGCCACCAGCTTAGCCCTTAGCATGTAGCGGGGGTAGCGGGCTATGCATGCGGTGGAGCAAGCTATGTTGGCGAAAGGCATGTAAGGCTCGAGATGATGGCTGGTGGTTGAATTGGTGATTGGCAGAACTGGCCATTTGGGTAGGACATCCAACAATAGTAACCAAGTGTCATTGCCAGGAAGCAAGGCTAGCTTGGAGAAGGCACAAAGCCTTGAGGTTTTGGAGCACGTATACGTAGAGTTATAAGGAAATGAACAACTCGATAGGGCTGCAAAGCATATTGTTCTCTCTCTCTCTCTCTCTCTCACTCTCTCTCTCTCTCTCTCTCTCTCTCTCACACACACACACACACACACACACACACACACTCTGAGTTGTTGCAACCGTCGCCCACCTTCTAATAATCAATCTCTCTCTCTCTCTCTCTCTCTCTCTCTCTCTCTCTCTCTCTCTATTGAGATAGGCTCTTTAGCTCTTTAACTCCCCCTCCCTAGCCTATTCACATTGTGCATGCCAACGTCTTGGTCACGAATTCCCGTGGAGACTGAAATATCTGCCCTTCGAACTTGGCTCATGCAAGATGGTGCTTCCTTGTTCGAAGCATGTCTCTTGTAGCACCACGTGGGGCATGTGAAAAAGCTCTCCCTCCTAGAATAGAAATAGATGGTAGAAGCGAAGCTGCACTCAACACAATGTTCGGGAAAAATGTGTCTCAGCTTAATATCGAAATAGATGGTAGAAACGAAGTTGCACGCAAGGCAATGTTCGGGAAAAATGTGTGAGCTTAATATCGTGCCGTTTTCAATTTCCAAAATACCGGTTGCAAGGATAAAAGGAGAAATTGCACCCCAAAATAGAGAAAAATAGTGTAAAAACCTGAAGAAGTAACTAATTTTCTACAAGTTCCTCTTAGCAAATTCAAAGAAAGGAATTTTGTATGTTTGGAAAAATGATTTTTCCCCAACACTACCCGAAGGACAGAAATAGAGCTTAAACATTTCCATCCATTAGAATGGAACATCATGAACTTTGTCCGTACAAATGTATGTGCGTGTCATGAGAGAGAGAGAGAGAGAGAGAGAGAGAGTGTGAGTGTCTGATAGAGAGACAACCAGTTGCACAAAACCCATTGTTGCTACGTGATGACGGCCCTCCCAGGCTCGGCGATGTACAGATGCATGTTCAACAGATGTACAGGTGGCGGTGACCTCCCGGGTTTCCCGTAATTGCATTGCGTCGGCAGACCCCAGTTACCCGATTGGTAGAGACCTTATTGCAGCCTGCACCATCGCAAATTCTGGCTTTTGAGCCCCTTGTGAACACAGACTTGGCAGCATGCATGATCAACATCCCTCAAGCTTTGCCTCCAACTTCCCACCATGTTGTGTCTGTCGCAAGTTTTGATAGCTCAACATCTTGGACATCCCCATATACATCCCAGCTTGTGGCCGCTACGTACTGCCCTTGCAAGCTTGTACCAAGTACCCATAGGCTGAAGATCGTGCCCTACTGCATTGGGAAAAACTTAAGGGCACTAATGTAGAGAGAGAGAGAGAGAGAGAGAGAGAGAGAGAGACCAAATTGGCCGTGAAGGTGGGGCTCGGGGTAGCAAAGTCTTTAGTACAAAACAAAGAGACAGGAGAGTGCACATTAATCTTTGCTCGGAGAGAGGTATAAGCCAAATTCCACAACTCTGCGTGTTAATTTCTGTTGACCACACGACATGCGATTGCCTCCCAGAAAGTGGTAGCACACAACATGCGATTGCCACCATTTGCAACATCCTGGCTGCTCGATGTTGCTGGTATGCACTGCTACAAATGGGCTACTGTTGCACAGTATTGTTACCCCCACCATTCAACATATGTAGGGCCAACCTACAGCTCAGATGCGCAAACTCGTTGGCCAATGGCTCTGCTGCGAGGAAGGGGAGAGAGATTGAGTCATTTGGGCCCAACTTGCAGCATATCAAGCAGTACTAGGTAGTGGGTAGAGCCGTTTGAATATGTCTCGTTGAGAATGTGTGTGTGTGTGTGTGTGTGTGTGAGAGAGAGAGAGAGAGAGAGAGAGAGAGAGAAGCCGTTCGGTGCATTTAAGACTTCTAGCTTGGGAGACATTTGAATTTCAAGGGTGCGAAACCGGCAGCGACAGTGGCAGATCTCTCTCTCTCTCTCTCTCTCTCTCTCTCTCTCTCTCTCTCTCTCTCTCTCTCTCTCTCTCTCTCTCTGCATTCTCTCTCTCTCCAGTCTCCCTGTGTCACCCTGACGTTGCAAAACTCAGTGCCTGAGCAAGGAAATCATGCCACATGGCGGGGGAAACCGGAATTCCCTCCCCCATTATCTATTAGTATAGATCGTCTAGTATATGGTAAGGTTATATTTTCTTGTCATATAAAGGGAATCCATGCATAAGTAGAAGAATGGCATAAAGTTTTCCATAATGCTTTCCGTATATAGTGAACCTCCTATGCAGTCAACACCTATGAAAAAACTCCATTTCCGGTTCGAGATTATGAGATTTTGGTGCCTCAATAATGCCCATTATAACAAACACACATGCTCAATGCTTATATGGCCATACACACATGCACTCAAAGACCATGTTTTTCCTCATTCCATGGGACTCAAGGTGGAGAGAGACGTTAAATATGACAAGTAAAGTTTTAAAAAAAATGTACGATACAAAGAGCCTAGTCGCATGAGGCTGCCATGCAGCAAGCATGCCAACTCAGCCGATTGCCATGCACCAAATGATTACCTGCGAAGAGCAGGTCAATTTCTCGAGCAGAATGCGTTCAAAAAGAGGGAGTTAAATGAGCAGGGCGACTACTATGATTTACTAAGATTTTCACTTCTTTTGATGCCATTATTTTCTATCTTGTAGATTACAAGGTCAAAACACGCATGTGGCTTACGAAGTGTTGGAATTAGGGTTGCAGAGAAACGCACACAACTTGGAGTAGACGAAGGAAGCTCAAGGCACACAATGTAGAGTGTATTACTTAGTGTGCAATTGAAAGATAGATAGCCGTAGAGTGATGGGCGTATATACAATGCACGGGGAAAAAAACATCCTAAAGAGGGAAAAAATGCCCCGACGGTCCTAGTGTGTTCACACACATCACTACCACATGTATATGGTAACAAATCCCCCTTGGAGTGATGAGCTGATTTTGAAATTTAATGCCACACGATGAACAAGAGTTGGTACATGAGTAAAGGGGAGTGCCATGCCCTTAGGACATGATCAGTCCACAAAGGGGAGTAAGCCCAAAGCTTTGCGGAAAACTTTGAGCTTCTCACGAGACAATGCCTTTGTGAAAAGATATGCAAGGTTGTATTGTGTTGGCACATAAGCCAAGCTGATCTCTCTTGCTGAGAGCCTCTCCCTGACATAGTGGTAATTCACCTCAATGTGCTTTGTGCGAGCATGAAAAACTGGGCTCCTCGCAACTGCCAATGCGCTTTGACTGTCAGTGTAGATAGTGTTGGCAGTGTCCTGTCCAACACCCAAATCAGGCATAAGGCGTCTGAGCCATACACACTCAACCATAGTTGTGAAGACGTCCCTGTACTCAACCTCACAACTCGAAGTGGCCACAGTAGTTTGCTTCTTGCTCAACCATGATATACATGAACTGCCAAGCATGAAACAAAAACCACTTGTGGACACTTGCGTGTCAAAACAACCAGCCCAATCTAATTCCAAAAACGCATGTAAGTATGGCGGCAATGTTCCCGCCTTGGGATAAAACAAGCCAAGATGTAAAGTGCCACTAAGGTAGCGAAAAATCCTCTTAACAGCCTGCCAATGCTTAGACCCTGGGATTTGCATAAATCTGTTGTCCTATGAGACTGCAAACTGAATATCTGGCCTCGTGTTGCATACATAAATGAAGCATCCAACAACAGATTGGTAAAGAGTGACATCTACAGGATCACCAACATCATGAAGACTCAATTTTATACCTATTTCAATTGGAGTGGCAATAGGTTTGCAATCCTCAAGTCCAAACTTACATAGCAATGTCTCTATGTAACTTTTCTAACACAAGGCAATACCACCATCACACTGCTTAAACTGTATGCCCAAATAATGATGCAATAGCCCCAAATCTTTCATTTTGAAAGTAGCATTCAAATCAGCATTAAATTCAACAATATGTCTCTCATTTGGTCTAGTGATCAGCAAATCTTCTACATAAAGAACCACAATGAGAAGTACATCACCCTTACGCTTTACAGACAATGTCCTTTCTGTTGGACTGTTAACGAAAGCCTCGTTCGACCAAATGAGTGTTAGCTTTCTCATACCAAGCACGAGGAGATTTCTTCAACCCATACAAAGCCTTCTTACATCTGCATACTTTATCCTCTTGTCCTTTCACGACAAAACCGCGAGGCTGCATTACATAAACTTTTTCAAATATGTCACCATTCAAGAAAGAAGTAACAATGTCTGATTGATGTACATCCCAACCAAAATGAGCTGCTAATGCACATAGAAAATGAACAATAGTCATATGACAAGTGGGAGCAAAAGTCTCTTCATAATCTATGCCTTTTTGTTGTGCAGAACCCTTTGCAACAAGTCGAGCCTTATGGTGATGGATCTCACCATCTGGCTTGTGTTTCAACTTGTAAACCCAGTTCGTACCAATGGCCTTTTTTCCAAGAGGCAAATCACATAAAGTCCATGTGTCATTTTCTATAAGTGAATCATATTCTGATTGCATGGCAGCCATCCAATTTTTTGAATTATGTGCTTCATCAAAAGAGAGAGGTTTCTGAACATCATCTAATCTAGACACAACCAACGCATAACAATCTGATGCATGGCGAGAGCCTGAAAGAGTACGACTAGACAAAGGTGCATCCAATTTACTATCAGGCAATGTATGGACCAACCATTTTGGCATACCTCTAGCCTGCTCATTTTCAGCCCTTTCCTTATCAAGTGCATCATGTACATCTGCTTCATTAATAGGTTGATCTTCTGTAGCATTTTTGGAAACCCCCATAGGCTGTACATTTGCCTCATTGAAATTGACATTCGAACTTCCACCACTGAAAAGAGGCAACAAAGTGTCATAAATGTCCGGTGAGCTTACATTACTGTCTCTAGTACATGACAACAAGGGCTGAACAGAATCTTCCACAAACACTACATCCCGTGAAACCAAAATACACTTTGTTTGCGGATGATATAGCCTGTAACCTGTGCTTTCAACACTATAACCAACAAAAATACATTTGACAGCCTTATCATCCAATTTTCTGTGTTGCACTTGTGGCACTAAGCCATAAGCCAAACAACCAAAAACACGCATGTGCTCAATAGATGGCGTTCTATCATGCCATGCTTCATATGGAGTCATAGACCTCAAATCTTTCATAGGACACCTGTTTAGTACATAAGTGGCACACATGATGGCCTCAAGCCAAAGGGAATGGAGCAAAGCTTGACTTTTGACCATACATCGTGCCATTTTCGTAAGTGACCTATTTTTCCTCTCAGCAACACCATTTTGCTGAGGTGTATAAGGCACTGTACATTGGTTTTTTATCCCACGACTAGCCAGAAATACATTAAATTCATGAGACATATACTCCCCCCCTCGATCGGAACGGAGGGTGCCCATAGTACTTTTCGATACATTTTCAGTCATAGCCAAAAATTGTTTAAAGTACATAAAAACTTTGGACTTCGCTTTAAGTGGAAATATCCATGCATGCCTGGAGTAATCATCAATGAAAGTCACGAAGTACAAGTAATTTCCCAAGGACGGAGTTTACATGGGCCCACAAACATCACTATGCACAAGCTGCAACCTACATGTGGCCCTTACTGAACCATCCTTTGCAAACTTAGAACATTGCATTTTACCCAAAATACAGCCTTCACCAATATGTTTGACAGGTCATTCAAGAGGTGGCAAAGAAGCAACCATATCAGATTTCTGCAAACGCAGCAAACTTGCAAAATTCAGATGCCCAAAGCGTGCATACCAAAGTTTTGCATCTGAAATAGCCCTTGAATCTGCAACTGCATTTGCAAGATTTTATCCACACTTGTCATACAAAGTGATCATATACATCCCATGGAACAAAAGGCCAGATGCAACAATTTCATCACCAAAATTGAGATCATGAACTATACATTTGTCATCCACAAATTTGATTACAAGTCCAAGTCTAGCAAGTGCAGATACAGACAAAAGATTCTTCTTGATTCTAGGTACATAAAGTGCATCAACAACTGTGAAAGAACTACCATTTGCAGCAGTAAACACAATCTTTCCAACTCCTTGAACTGGATAAGAGGCATTGTTGGCACAAGTGACTGAATTCCCATGAGGGACAGACTCGAGAGAGATGAACAATTCACGATGTGAGATAATGTGCTTTGTAGCACCACTTTCAAAATACCACACATGTGAATCTATAGCAACTGACGAGCATGCATCATGGAAAGCAGGATTGTAAGTGCATTTTGCGCTAAAAGCCCATTCTGCATCAACATCAGCATCACAATCTCCTTTCACAGAATACTCAACAATGGCTGTATTTGTAGTGGAACCATCATTTGCAGTGGAACCACCCTCTTTCTTCTTAGCCTCTTTGGCCTTCAACTTAGGACATTGCTTGATCAATTGAACATTTGCTTTACAATAATGGCAATGCATCTTCTTATCACCGGAGTTTCTAGAAAAATTGTTGCCAGCAGAAGGAATAAATTTTTTCCACTTGCAGCAGAACCATAAGAAGTGGTTGCATTGCTGTTACCACCCTTTCTTTGAGAAGTAATAAAAGCTTGTTCAACTGCACGTTGCCTAGTCCTTTTTTTTTTTGGAAAGTGACTCTTGCAACAACAATCTGCATAATGCATCAAACTTGACAACTTCAGGATTTCCTTGGGTCATAAGTCTCCAAGTACTAGCAAAATTCTAGTAAGAATCTGGTAAGGCATCAAGAATAGTTTGCACAAGGGAACTTTATGAAATGACTTCACCTGCAGAAATAAGTTGCTCATTGATATCCTTGACACCAACAAGGAAAGTGTCCATATCATCTTCCTCATGCATAATCTTCGATTCCATCTCTTTACGCAGCAAAGCAATTTTAGCCTCATTGCGGCTTGCATAAAGACTTGCTAGAATATCCCAAGCCTGTTTTGCAAATTTTGCTGAACGAATGTGAGGAACAATGGTGCGATTTACAGACAACGCAATCAATGCATGAGCCTGCGCATCCTTTACATCCCAACGAGCTTGTTCAGTCATAGGCAAAATAACTCTAATAGCAGCAATCCTTGCAGCAAGACCTGCAACATCCTCCACATCGCCTACATCCACAGAACTAGGACGTACATCAATGCCCTGCACAATGTTCCAGACGCCCTTTGACACAAGAACATGTTGCATCATATAAGCCCACATAGGGTAATTGTCCCCATCCAACCTGTCCTCGGCAGTAAACATCTTGAACACATCCGTGTCATTGTTAGCCATGGTAAATGTTGCGCCTGATGTGAAAACTTCCTGAAAATAGGAGAAACAAAGCGGGAACAACACGTTCTATATAGCACAAACCATAGAAGACTATAAGGCACCTATTATGTAGAAAACGGCACTGACAGAAATTTTGCACAAAATGACGAAATTTCCTATGCAGACCTGTCTGTAGTGGAAACGGAGGCCGAAATGAGCCCAAATCAGAAATCTTAGCAGACTAAGCTCTACGAGCTTATCCAAAATATTTGTCGCCCTGTGAACGCTCGCCAAAGCTCATTGAAATTGAAGAATGTGAGCATGCGTGTATTGGAATAGCTGGCGACTAAGCCCGGGAGGACGCAACCTCAGCTGGGATACCAATTTTCAAAATTAGGGTTGTAGAGAAACGCACAAAATCTTGGAGAAGACAAAGGAAGCTCAAGGAACACAATATAGAGTGTATTACTTAGTGTGCAATCAAAAGATAGATAGCCCTAGAGTGATAGACGTATATACAATGCACGGGGGGAAAAACCTCCTAAAGAGGGAAAAAATGCCCCAACGGTCCTAGTGTGTTCAAACACATCACTACCACATGTATATGGTAACACGAAGTTTCGTGATTGCATTTTCTCCCTCTAGTTTACTTGCTGGTAACCGGCTGATAAGCGACCAGGCTCAAAACCTTAAGTTTGAATCATAAACACATTAAGTACTAACCCTTTGTTTAGCATGTATGCGAATGTATCCATGTGAGCTTGTAAGTGTATGCAAAGTTTGTTCGCTGATTATTGTCACACTTTCATGGCAAGTAAAATCTGGATTTTTAAGTCACAATTTTCTTGCGACATTTAGAAGTCGAGCAATCGAAGTAGAAATAATTAGTACTAGTATAACAGCGTCGCTTTCTTCGGCACGGCACCTCCTCCGATGGTTCTATGTGGATTTTCTTCGCTTAGACATGGCAATACTATCTACATGCAATGCCTTTTCGCCTTGGAGTGCATGTGCTCATGTGCCCAAGCTAGCTAACTTTTGCTTTAGGCTTGGATTGCATGTACACTATCAGACGAAAAAGGAAATCGATTTTGATTGCCCATGCCTTCAAGGTGCAAGAGTACGTGATTGGATTTGGAGAGATGCCCTCTCTTTGCATTTGTTGAAATCAACCCACAGCTTCATCACCCTGACCTTGACCCTTTTGGACATATCCTACAATCTATGCACTCATGAAACAACATTGTGGACAGGAAGCTTGTCAATGACCTATTGCGCTCTAAGAAGTGCATTGCGCTTAACATACATACTATCCATGCACTCCATGACAAAACATTGCTGACAGGATGCTCGTTGAGGACCTGTTGCGCTTTGAGAAGTCTATTGAAAACATCCTAGAGCTTCTTGAACCCGACCTTATCGGACATATCCTACAATCAATGCACTCCATGAGACAACAATGTAGACAAGAAGCTTGTCGTAGTTCAATGCAACCAACTGTAATTCTTGCCTCACTCTCCCACAATTCCACTACCCTAAGGTGACCGTTGTTATTCAAGGCTTTTCCAGGCGCCCGAAATTCGAGAGGTAGCTTAAGTGACACGTTGGAAGGTGAAGTGCTCAGCTGAAGGGGAAGACAAGGGCCATCCAGCCACGTGGATGCAACCCTTGTCTTTTTAATAAATAATATAGATAGAAGATTATTTTTCCCATTTTAGCATTTTGTGTAGTAAAGCCACATGTCTTCATGGGCATATCCCACAATGAGTTCATTCCAATAGACAACATCCCGGATAGGAAGCTCGTTCATCACTTTTTGTGCTTTATGAAGTGCACCCCTCGGACGGTGCTATGGGGATTTTCTTAGCTTCTACTCTCTTTGATCCCTTCAGCTTTTTGAGTCTATAGCATGTTTCCAGCAAGATTTTTTATATTTTCGATCTTCAATTTTCTAGCTAGTCAACTCTCTCTCTTTTGTTCTATCGTTCTCTCTTCCTCAATCCTAACTTATTCTCATCTTGTTCTCTCCTTCTTCTAGATAGGTTAGGCCTCTCTCTCTCCCTCTCTCTCTCTCTCACACACACACATACCAATAGCACACTACTGATATATAGTAAAAAGCTTCATGCGAATGCTAAAAAAATGTAGGTTTAGTGCAATTCCACCTACAAAATTTAAAATTCCACCACACTTGAGATAGGTAGAAGAAGATAAGTTTTAACATCGTAGGAACCTAGAGACCTCAAAGATTTATCAGATAGAGAGAGAGCGAGCGAGAGAGAGAGAGAATAGGCTACCTTGTTTGTACCTATAACATGAAATATTCAAGGATAAAATTTATCACTTAATGTTTTTATTATCTGTTAATCTGTCCTCTTGAAGGGGGAGAAGAAAACTTGGAGCATGTAGCTTAAGGAATCATTAGAATAATAAATTTTCAAAAAGTACAATCTATACGAAAACTCAAAACCCAGTTTGAGCTTCATTTTTCTTGTTGGACAACTTGCGAGTTGCCCTTAGTTTCAAAAGCCTTGTTCCATGCAAAGCATATAGAATCAATCAAATACTCATAACATTCGCTCTAATCATCATCACAAAGACAAATTTGTGTTAAGTGTTAGTTTGATAGACACCATCAAGTAGGTAGTGGCAAAAAGGTTGATGACCATCTAGCTGCTTGAGCTACTGTTCTTGCATAGATCGCAAGGGTTGGCGAGGTTGTTGGTGAAGCTGGATGAACTTGGAGGCAAACCTGCCTCTTTGTTGGAAATCCAACATCCTCTTTAACCTCCACCTCAACATCCCTTTTGACAATCTAGCTAGCTTGTTGAGTGTTGGCGACCCCCAACTTCATCACTAGCCCCAACTCTTGCAATATCGTGTGCAACCTACACCACTTATGGATACATGTCGCGACATGACATACACAGGATGAACAACCACGTGGATATAGTCACCATCCAACGACTTGCCCTAGCTGGTCAATGACAAAGGTTAGCACCTATAAAACCATGCATCCAACACCACATGGTCTCTCCACTCTGTAAGCCTCATGGGCTTACCAATAGCACTCCACCATTGGTGGTCATCATCACAAATGAGGCATAGTGCCTCATTTTATAAGTTACCTTGAGTTTGTAGGAGGACACGAGCCATTCATTCTCACGTGATTGTGCCCTAAAGTAGAGTACCTTTACCTTATGTAAAATTTGATTTTAATTTTCCTTAGGATGATATCGTCCTATGTATATGTATCTTATAAATGTATTCTTATGTATTCTATAAAGGCCGATGGAGTGGCCTTTACACTTGTCAAAATTTGTGAGATGAAGGCTAAATTCAAAAAATGAGAAAAGCTCATGTGCATGAGAGAGAGAGAGAGAGAGAGAGAGAGAGAGAGAGAGAGACACTATCAAAGGCGTCCGGTTGGCCGTGCTAGTATGTATTATAGCATTTATGGCCATTAAGGCCAATACTCCAAAATAACAAGCTTTCAACTCCAGTCGTGCTCCCACAAACACAACACACACACACATGATTAAGAATGTGAACTTGTATATTATATATGTATCGTTAACTTTATTTTGTGAGCTTTATTGGTATCTAAGAAAATACTCCGACAAATTTGATGATGCAAGCTTGCCAAAAAAGTTTCCCAAACACTCCCTTTGCTCTTATCTATTCTATAAGGGCAGAGGGAGTGCCCTTTACACTTGTCAAAATCTGCGAGATGAAGGCAAAATTCCAAAAATGAGAGAAGCTCATGTGCACGTGATGAAGAGAGAGAGAGAGAGAGAGAGAGAGGAGAACTGAAGATCAAGAATCTTGATACTCCAAAATAACAACCTTTCAACTCTAGTCGTGCTCCCAAAAACACAAAACACACACACACACACAAAGGCGATTAATAATGTTAACGTGTATGTTATATATGTATCCTTAACTTGATTCTGTGAGCTTTGTTGGTACCTAAGAAAATACTCCGAAACATTTCCTGATGCAAGCCTGCCAAAAAAGTTTCCCAAGCACTTCCTCTGTCCTTATGTATTCTATAAGGGTAGAGGGAGGACCCTTTACACTTGTCAAAATCTACGAGATGAAGGTTAAATTTCAAAACTGAGAAAAGATCATGTGCACGCGATAAAGAGAGAGAGAGAGAGAGAGAGAGAGAGAGAGAGAGGCCAAAAAAGGTTGTCGATCGGCCGTACTAGTATGTATTGTAGCATTCGTTGCCATGAAGCTCAATACTCCAAAATAACAAGCTTTGAACTCTAGCCGTGCTCCCACAAACACAACACATACACACAGACGATTAAGAATGTCAATGTGTATATTATATACGGATCGTTAACTTGATTCTTTGAGCTTTGTTGGTACTTGAGAAAATACTCCGAAACATTTCCTGATGCAAGCGTGCCAAAAAAGTTTCCCAAGCAGTACCTCTACCCTTATGTATTCTATAAGGGCAGTGGGAGTGCCGTCTACAATTGTCAAAATCTACGAGATGAAGGTTAGCTCATGTGCACGCGATAAAGAGAGAGAGAGAGAGAGAGAGAGAGAGAGAGAGAGAGAGGCTCCACAAGGATCTTTGGACCAACTACTATGTAGGAAAAAAATATAATATAGCTAGATGTTTGCTAGATGAAACTAGCAAGTGTGAGAATTTGCTAGACATTAAACTAGCAAATCTTTCACTATATGGTAAGTGACTTACCATATATACCAAGTGCACATTTTCCACATGACAAGTGTATGGTAAGTCAATGACCACATAGTGAGAATTGCTAGTTAGATCTCAACTAGGAAATTCTCTCAATTACTAGTTTGCACTGCTAGTTTAATAGAGCAATAATCTAGCTAATTCGAGGTCTTATTTGCTACATAGCAAAATGTTAAAATGTACAATCTAGCAATAATCTAACCAAAAGGTAAAAATGTACAATCCAGCAATAATCTAGCTTATTGGACGTCCAATTTGCTACATAGCAAAGGTAAAAAATTACAATCTAGCAATAAATTAAAAGATATTAAGTTGGTTTATCATGTTTAGAACTTTACAATTAAATTGAGAGAGAGAGAGAGAGAGAGAGAGAGAGAGAGAGATGAGAGAAACAGAGAGAGTGAGAGAGAGGGAGAGTGATGGGTGAGCCAATCTGGAGTTTTTTCTCATCGTCTTCCTGAATGACCTGACTCCAACATGTAGCTATGCTTGGGACTTGTCCTTCTCAACGCAAGGAGTGATTCTCCAATGCTCGGCATCTCGACATTTCATCTATACGGTCCTCACTTGTTCTCTTACACTATATCCCTTCCCCATGCTTTCCATCTTGACCGTTGTACCACTGTTGTCGGTCATGCTATGTTCGGCATCATGGCGAACATTTTGAAGGAGGCCCTCACCCCTGAACCAAAAATCAAGCGAGAACATAGAGTGAGTCTGCAATCTTATTTGGTGTGGTCTCAGCTTTCAGTATTTCGTGAATGTGCTGTGGTGTAATTTTTTACTGGGAAACTGAATGATCTAGCAATCATAGCCACAAAAATTAACGTAGAATTTAAACGGTCAATGGTAGAAAAATTATTTTATTCTGGCTTTGGACTATTTGAAGTTTTGTTCTTCAAAGCCGAGGATAAATTGGCTCTTCTTTGCGCCCACTGTGATTCTGTGTGGGCAGATGGTTCATATTATTCCATGGCAACCAATTAAATTAGTAAAAGATGAAATGCTCACATAGTGCCTAGAGCATCTCTTAATCCTCATTGGGTACTCGATCACCCTAGCGAAAGGTGTTCAATTTTCTCCATTGATATAGAATGGGGCCCTAAGACTGTGATTAATATTTATACTAATATTAGTCCTGAGCTCACGAGAGAACTATGACAATGGCTTTCAATTGTTGATTTGCCCACTCGTTTTGTGGGAAGGGATTTCAACATGGTTTTTAATAATAAAGACAACCTCCACTGGCAGTGTTATTTCTAAGTTGGAATCCCAAGCATGGTGTTGAGAGAGGCATGTCCTTCTTGCTCCTACTATGAGAAACACCTCTACATGTGCATACTATTTTCTATTGACATTTATCCTATAACATGCAAGCTTCTAAGCCTAAGGGCCACATGGAGAGTTATCACTCGGATAGCCACTCCAGCTTTGTACATAAATAAAACCCAAGCCTAGTTTGTACATTATCTAGGCTAAAAGTATTACTAGCCTTTTTGTACATTGAGTCTGTCAAGACACAGGTCCGGGCCGAGGGCCAGGGCCAGGGCCGAGGGCCAGGGCCAGGACGGACATGCAGTCAAGTAGGTCCCTATATTTAGAAGGCCAGGGGCTATATAGGGCATGGCTGGGTGGAGATTAGCATGTCAGTTCCCGTGCCCTCATATTGGTATCAAAGCTTAGGGGGAGGGAGGAGCTATGGAGGAGGAGGAAGCCTTGCGGAGGAGGAGAAATCCTTGCATGCTTGGTTGCATGAACTCTCTCTCTCTCTCTCTCTCTCTCTCTCTCTCTCTCTCTCTCTCTCGTGAAGCATGGAAGAAGTTCAATCTCGTTATGGACTTTAGGGAAACACAGGCGGGAAACACCCCTGAGATGGGCTGAGTCGGCTTGTTGAGTCCAAGGATGTGAGAAGTGCCTCTCAGTTGGGCTGCTTTGGCTTGGCAATCCGTGAGAAGCACCCCTTTGTCGGGCTGATTAAGCTGGGTGACTTGCACCAAATCGATGGCGGATACTACCAAAAGGGATCGCCTTGGCAGTAGGAGCATGCTAGGCAGAAATAGCTTCTATGAAGCAGCGCGAGCCACTATTGACCGTCTGTGCGCTGATTGAGGACGCCATGGCATCTTCACAAAAAGCAAGAATTTATTTAGTTTTTTTTAAGGAATTTTAATCTACGAGGGTTTTATCCCACGGGGTGGCAAAGCTTTGGCAGTGGTTGTCTCCATCGAAGACATGCAGGGCATCCTATTGCATGATAGGCGGAAAATTTTGGTGGCACGGACTCACTCTCAGGTAATTGCAAAAAATTTCAGAGCTACATAGAGTCGTTTGACGTTGGGCACAACGACGGGTATTTTCGTCTTCCTTTGGCTATGAAGGACCGCAACAATCATGTCGCCTCTGGCTTATAGGGAAATGATGCAAGGCATGCTTAATTTTTATATACACACCATAGAGAACGTCGGCAAGCGCACTGTCACAAGGCTATGTCACCGAGGGATATGCGTTGGAGTCATTCCCTCATGGTCTTGGTACTTCTGTTTACGCTTCGACATGGCCAACCTTTCAAGGAAAGATGGCTACATGATGGCATCGCAGAGATCTATTTTTCTCACACATTCGATCTTTTCCAACCGCGACAAAGACCAGACTGAATTATAAGGTTTGAGCTTCCATATTCTTTTGATTTTCATAGTTCTATGTATACTATTGCATTGCATCTTGACCATGGTACACTGCGAGATTACCTACGAGATGGGTATGGCCATGATCAATGCAATACATCCAATTTATAGCTGGGCATTATTGTGATTTGGACTAAGGAGCAAGGCTCCAATAGAGATAACCCATGCAAGGGAAGTTTTGGCACTCTACCGAGGCAAGGTTGTCTTGTCGTACATACAACTCGGACATGGCCGGTGCGTTATAAGGCAACGGTGATTGGCAAGCCGGATCATTAATTCAATTCTCAGAAGCAGACAACCCGAAATATTGCAGTTGAATCCACTGTCGGCATTGTCTATGGAACCAAACATCAGTATCGGGAAAATCTTTTCTCGATTTTTTTTTGGCTGGCAACTCATTCGATTCTTACAGCGGCAAGCTTCGTCAGTAAGTGTACTTAATAAGGTACACAATTGATTTCTTGGTTATGCAGCATCTGTTTGATAGCTACGATATGCAATAGACGTGTATACAACGTGCATACACTTTAGGCATGCACATGCATGGCCTTTTACTACACCCGTTTTTGAAGGAAGCAAGGCTTCAAGTTACGACTCTTACATTAAGTTGTTTCCCGTTTGGGGTATGCTATGAGGACACGCCCTTGGAGAAGTTCTCCCTATGCCTAGAGTATATTTCCGACCAACTTTCTCCCGCGGACCAAAGAGGGTTATGATCTACATTGGAGAGGGTTTTTCTTCCGACATCACCAGGAACCTGGTTACAACTGGATGACCAGGTGCTGCCCAATGACTTGGAATCACGAGCAGTGGCACACAAGTTTAAAAAACTGGCAACATACGGAATATCACCTATTAGAATCCCTACCAGTTTTGACTGTGCAAGCCACAAATAGTTATGGCTCTCACTTTTGAGGCCATCACTCTCCACAAGGGCTTACAATTCCGCATGCAAGGCATGCTAGTGAGGTGGATTTAATTCTACTGTTTCATGCATTACGCTTTCGCTATCACACTCGCAACTCTGTCAAGGACAGACTAAGTGATGGATTATTTAATGTGTTTTTTGGTTGCTGTCAACACAACAACACTAAAAAGAACCAAATATTTGGACTTGATTCCCAGGCACCATGCCAATAATAAGTCATCCTCATACAATCACGACCCCTACAAGGTAGGTGGGTCGGAATGAGTTTTATGTTTTTCTATTCCCTCTCTTGATGAGAGAGTCATACCAGAAAATTGTGGACTACTTATACGATAAGTTGCAAGTCAGGCATAAGATGCGTCAGAGCACACAACTTGGGTACACACTCTACAATCTTAGGGAAAGTTCCTCAGCCCAGTATGCTCTTCTTTTCTCTCTTTTTCTTATTTCTTTCAAGAATAACGAAACTCTTCTAAGAAGCTGTTGATACATATTCTGCTGGTCAGTCTGCATGAGCCAAGGTGCTCTAACTCGCAGCTAACACGTGGCTAAGATGCTACTCAAATTAGTCTTCATCGGTTCGTCCATTGAACACTAATTTTCACAAGGGCTATGAGACACCCAGGCTAAGAGCCATTGTCCGGCCAAGGGTAAGACCCAACTATTGGCATTCTTTGGGTGATTGTTTTCAAGATTGAACAGATCTATCTAGGGAAGTATACATCGCCGTTAATGGACAAGCAAGAGTCTTGTCATTACGGATATTTATAGTGTCATTTTTGCACTCCATGTTTTCAGCGCGACACTCAAGTTGAGTTTTTGATAAATCTTCAACTCACAGTAGCTGGTCTCTACAAGGAAGTATAGATACAGCAATCAGTTGAGACAACATGGCTGTCCACAAGAGATAGGCATCTCACTTGTGTGGATCTCTTGCTCTCTCTATAGCACTACGAGTGTCTAGGGAAACACAGTTTTGGGGTAAGACCCAGCGGGTGATTGCTAAATCACTCTATCGACATGAAGGATCTCAGTTTGATCTATTTACGTTACACTTTCAAGGAAAGCAGTCCGCAAGCTACCACGTGGTAGTGGACAAATTAAAATTTTTTGGTTGATTCCAATCATTATGTATACGGTTGACTATGTTGATATCCGTTACCTGCTAGTTGAGCAGTTTCTACAGAGGGTCTTACCAAGGGGTTTGACTACGTAGATGTTAACCAAAGGGGTTGGATTGCGAGGGCAACACCCATGGTTCCCAGGGAAATGCTATTTGTTTTTTCAGGTAGGAGACGTGCTCCTCTCCGTTTGAATACGGGTAAGTGAACATTACGTTCAAATCTCCAGGTACGCATCTATTGATTTGGTGTTATTCCATTTTTAGTATGCTTTGCTTGGTTTTTCAAGACGTATAAGTACGCTTGAATGTTACATAGCCATGCCAAGGGCATGTCGGCACAAAGTATTTTGGGCCAAGTGTCTAATCTATTTTTCTGCCTTATGTTGTTATGAACCTACCAGTAGGGTTCAATTTGGCACATGTTGTCACATGGAATACAACATGGTCTAAGAACTCGAGGAGTTCGGTTTAGCCAGTGTGGAGCAAGATAATGAGGGTCCCTCTCACTCTTGTCGTAAAGTGTTTAGAGCTACCTCCACACACAAGTACATCTTGTACTTGTAGGATGTTCTTTTTCAAACATCCTTAGTTAAGACATATTCCACATGAGGAGAATATGAGTCTCTGGACTGACACTGGCGCCATTATTTCAATTCTGTGTCACGAAAAAGTCCCTAGGTGCTGGTCACATCTGTTTTGTAGACCATTTTCAGCACGACGTATCAGGAGCAATTTCGTGGCCAGAAATTGTCGGATACTTAGAATGACTTGTTAAGGTACAAGTACTGCTAAACAACATGACAGATGGTTGTTTATACATATAGCAAGGCTCTAAATTGTAAATGAAAAAGTTTCATCGTTTGTACCTAGAAGTGATCACTGTTTCTCCTTCTATTATGGTTCAGACATTTCCGCAAGGTTTGCACAAAGATTCCAACTGAAAGTATTTAGTTTCTTTAATGTGTGCTAGGCGCATCACATTTGCCATAAGTATTGGCAAGGATATCTATGGATATACATGTTCGGGTTAGTTTTGCTAAATGCATGCCCACTAGGAGTTATGGGCCCTACTGTTTAGCACAGGCTGATTTGGAACGTCATGCATATTCCTCAGGTTGTTGCTTATGAAGCATTTTGCACTCCATGTGCACTATCTCTATGAGATTACTTTTGAGTCTACTAATCACCAATAGAGGTCATGGCTCGGTTTGGGTGTTTGTGGATTTTTTCACTTTAACCACAATGGCTATTCCGAACATTGTTGATTCACCAACAATGTACGCTGTTGTGATTCCCCGTTTACCAGTCGTTTGGGAAGACTGTCTCTAAACCGTGGGGGGAAACACACCTCAGTACTGTCAGTATCCAAGGGGATTGACAGATTACAAAGTGTAATCCTGGGCTAAAGGATATGCAAAGTGCGTACATTAGCACCAAGAAATCAAATTCATAAGCATTTATTGCTCTTTTTGGAGTACTTACTATCAGTTAACGCATGTTGCGACTAGGTAGTCTCTTCATGTATGACTCAGGTTCTCAACCTTGAACACTCGTTAGGGTGGGGTTGTTTACTGATAATGAAAATTGGGACCAAGTCAAGGACTTAAGCTTGGCTGATGAGTAGGTTCGGATGTTACTTTCATGGAAAATGAAAAAAAGGTACTCCTTAGGATACATCTTTGCGTGATAACTCATTTTGAATACTCATGTGTGTTCTAAAGGGAGTCTACACACAAGAATGGAATAGAAATTGGTAACACAAGCTGGTTACTAATGGACAACAATGTCGTAAACCAAGCCGTTACTCTTGGTTTCATTGAACCTCCTGCGTAACCGTGTTCCGATCAACAAAACAGCTGGATCCATGAAGGATGCCACTTGCGAAAACATTTGTGTTCTTAAGAAGAAGTTTCCCACTTTTTTTTTCGAGGACGAAAACTCTTCTTTAAGGGGGGAGTAATGTCAGGACACGGGTCCGGGCCAAGGGCCAAGACGGACATGCAGTCAAGGGGGTCCCTATATTTAGAAGTCCAGGGGCTATATAAGGCATGGCTGGGTGGAGATTAGCATGTCAGTTCCCGTGCCCTCATAGAGTCCCCTTTTGAAAAGTGTGTATTCTTCTCTCTCTACTATATGAAGCTATGGCTACACTAGCCTTCAAGCCACCTTGAGCTTACTACACAATCAAACCCAAAAACTGGTATCAGATCTAGGCTTTCCGCTCCCCGCTTCCCTCATTGTGCACAACTCCCCTTGAAACCTTGAATCTCTTAAGCTTGAAGCCATATTCACTTTCTTGGCCCAAGTTGTGGAAATCAAAAACTTATTTGGTGTGAACAAGAGGGCTGGAGGTTCGGAGAGAAAATCTAACAATTTATCTCGAAGAGAATCAAAGGCAACTCGTAAATGAGTTAAATTGAGCAAGGCAGTACTGCTGGTCGAAACATTGGAGGGGAGAATTGACATCTTGCAACACCTTGTCAGCATTGGAGGGGAGAATTGGCCTCCTGCAACGCCTTATGGATGACATTTTCAAATTGCTTTCAAGCTTGGGAGAAACGCTCTGGAGACGAGTTGATCGTCCACAATCACATAAACTGTCAAGCAAGGTGGCATGTGGTGAAGCGGCCCTGGTATGTAGGCGTGGGTGCATGTAACACACACACACACACACACACACACACACACAATCTTACAGCACAAAGCATTCGCTAGCTCCTACTTTCGGTGGATCACACCCATGATCGGGTCCCATGGATGTAAGTATAGCAGTAAGGCGACCTGAGCTGGGGCTTCAAACCAGTCAAAAGCTCAAAACATGCCATCACCACTCTATCGACGGTAGCTGCTTACTTTCGACAGATTCTGCCTCTCCGATTCGTCAATAATCATTTCTTCTTTTAAAGCTTTAAAGAGGTCTTTGTTTTCAAACCACCGCCCATCTTTGGCCTCCTTTAAACCCCTTTTAAGAAACATGTCCCACTTGCACTGCGCATTGCAAAGTTTCAAACATACAATAAGATAATTAAAAAATTTCTTTTGCAAGCGTACACACAGCACCATGAGAATCCTCATCTCCTGGCAGCTCGACAACATCGATAACACTCTCTGCAACACATAGCAACAAACGACAAGGTTTTCTTTTTTCTACAAAGTTTTTAAGCTTTTGTAAGTTGCTACAAGGAGCTAGAACCTAATAAAGTGTAAAGCCAATATTCAAAAGCTCTCCCTAGACTTCAAGGCTAAACATTTTTATTTTTTTTTTGAAGAGGAACTTTGCAAATCCTATTTGCATATTTGCAAAGAGTGACTTCACAAATTAGTCATAATCTAGCATTCATATTACCTCCTATAAAGAGCAAGACATTGCCATAGAGAGAGTATCTCTATTGGTAAGACCGAGACAGTTTTCACACTTGGCAGACCAAACTACGATGAAACCTTATGAAAAAGCAACTATGGTCTATTGTAAAACCGATAATAATTAAACCATTTACTTTTATTGAAGGCACTCTCATTAGGGACCAAATCGCACAAGCACAATCTAAAGATGAACAGGCACTCAACATAATTATCACATCACTCCACGATAATTATGTGCATTTTACAGATAGTTGTACTACTGCAATCCAAGCATGGGATATTTTGGAACATAATTTTGGTGCTAAACAAAAGCAAAGTAAGATTAGCTTAAAGAAAAATCTTTACAAACTTACTATGCTTCAAGAGGAGGATGTTTCAAGCCTGGTTAACAGAATAATAAGCATAATAACACAGCTCACTTACATTCAGTGCCAAGTTCCGGAAGAAGATCAAGTCGTTGTGCTTCTAAGTGCTCTACCTAAAAGTTTTGACAACATAGTAATAGTCTTAGAGCTATAGGAACCCATACCTTCTCTGCAATATGTTACAGGGGCAATCCATGAAGAAGAAAAGAAAAATAAGAAGATATCTGAATCAGTGGAGGAGATGCTTATTTTACATCATCATCATCATCATCTAGGGCGTCATCATCATCACCTAGGTTAACTATGAAGAAGTGTTATGAGTGTGGAAAGCCTGGACACTTCTCCAAGGACTGCTACAAGAACAAATATTATAGAAATTTCGGCATCAAAGATCATCCACTATCAAAGTGCCAAGGAAGCAACAACAAAGACAAAAGTAGAGTCAATCTTGCAGAAGAAGAGGATGGAGATGTAGCTCAACAAGTAGAGAATTGCCTCGATGTGTGTGTTGCCCCCAACTACTTTTGTGAGTATACTGATGTACTGTAAAATGGATGGTCTTCCACCTTCTTTGTTTAAGGGGAGGATTTCTTAGTCTGTGTGACACCATGTTATGAGACCACTCAGTCTGTGTGACTATAGTCAGTGTGACTACCTTGGTCTGTGTGGCTTTAGGTCTCTATTCAACTTCATTCAGTATAGTCCATGCCTGAGGGGAGGATTGTTGAGATAGGCATGCCCTTCTTGCTCCTACTATGGGAAACACCTCTACATGTGCATACTATTTTATATTGGCATTTGTCCTATAAGTTGTAAGCTTCTAAGAAGGGCCACATGGAGAGTTATCAGCAGCCGGATAGCCACTCCAACTTTGTACATAAATAAAACCCAAGCCTGTGTTGTACATTACTCTATGCAAAAAGTATTACTAGCCTTTTTGTACATTGAGTCCCCTTTTCAAAAGTGTGTATTCTTCTCTCTCTCTCTCTCTCTCTCTCTCTCTCTCTCTCTCTCTATGGCTTCTCTAGCATTCGAGACACCTTGAGCTTACTACACAATCAAACCCAACACATGGGAGGAGCTAACTGCTAGAAAATGGTCAAATTTTAGGTCGGCTAGTAGTAATTCTTCATCTGGATTCACCTTTCCCTCTCAAGCCTACACATCTTCTTGGTCTAGACTGGATAGAATTTACTTCATTGGAGCATCGAGAGTCACTCATCGGCCATACACATACTACATCACATGTAGCTTTAATCCCATAGGTCATCTTTGACCTCCAAGGACGATAATAAATTCTCTCTCTCTCTCTCTCTCTCTCTCTCTCTCTCTCTCTCTCAAAATACCATTGCGTCAATTTCGGATGGATTGCTCCAAGTTTTGCATTCTCTCTCTTTCTCTCTCTCTCTCTCTCTCTCTCTCTCTCTCATAACACTAGAGCCCACAATTAAATCCAATTACAAGAGGTATCTCGGGATTTTTGAAAATAACTAAGGGTATTTTGGAATTCTTTGGCATAATTTAGTTGGGTATGTTTGAAAATATTGAAGGACATAATTTAGTCGCTTCTCTCTCTCTCTCTCTCTCTCACATAACAGTAGAGCCCACAATTTAATATAATTACAAGAGGTATATTGAGATTTTTGAAAACAATTAAGGGCATTTTGGAATTGTTTGGCAGAATTCAGTTGGGAGCATAATTGTTTGAAAAAACTGAAGGACATAATTTAGTTCTCTCTCATGTATATGGTTTGAAGGCTATCCAAAAATGGAATAACTTTTAAAGAAAACCTTAAATTAAGTAGTTTATGCAAAAAGAAAACCTGAAAGCAGAGACGGCGCGATTACGACGACCTTCGAGTCGAGGGCGGGGGTATAGTAGATCGCGAGCAGCTTACAACCTCAGCAGACCGCGACTGATCTCTCTCTCTCTCTCTCTCTCTCTCTCTCTCTCTCTCAGCCTCAGTGGAACGCAAGGGCGTCGACGATGTAGACCTCGGCACGCATGGCAGGAGCCAGCTGGCCTTCGTTTGTAATAAACGGGCTAGAAATAAACTTATTTTCAAGAAAGTATTTCGGAAAAGGGAAAATTACCAAAATACCCCTCCAGTTTGTTAAAATTTCCAAATACCCCATGTATCTTTTATAGTTCGATTGTTCAAGATTTCCTAATCTTCATTCCTTTTTGACAATTGAGGTCCGTTTTTGAGTGCCTACCAGATCTGCTATAGTGGCCCAATGAGGGTTGAGTCCCTAAATTTGAACCCCAAAGAGCATAGGTGAAACGACTAGAGTGTCAGAAATCCATAGCTTTGTTCGAGGTTCCTAAAATTGAACCTACGAACACATCTTCTCCAATCCTCCCAAAGTTGCATAAGCTCTCATCATTCTAGTCTTTGCTACTCTCCTCAATCAAAACGTCGGTCCACTGAAGAATACCCCAAGATAGGTGTATGCATATGTATACTCCACCATCTCCTGGCCACATGTAAAAGTAGCCTCATGGCCCATTGTGGTGTGGTGTTGAGCACCTTAACCTTCATTTTTTAAGGTTAACAGACAATCAACTATTGTGGGAAAATGTGTACAAAGCATCTAAATGACGTCGCATCCCCTCCAGGGAGTTGAAAATTATCACAATATCATTAGCATATAACATTAGTGAGATCCCTTTGCCGAAGTCCACAAAGAAACAATAGAGAAGTCTCCCATGTAATCTCCCCTCCTCAAAAATGGCTCTGAGTGTTAGAAAGCCATCAATAGCAAGGTGAACATTCACTTTCGCATTCTAAAAGAACAAAATGCAAGGAGAGTTGAAACCCACCTGTCTAGTTGCCCGTACACCCTCTCTCTCTGTCCATCTACTCAACTGCTGCTCAAGGATGAATGTGTACAATCACGATAGTGCGGTAGTTCCCAGGCTCCATAGGGTCCCCTCACTTGAAGATAGGTATGATCGTGGACAAACTCCAAGTATCAGGTAGACCCTCGCACATGGCACGATTGAACATCACTTCTAAAATATATGCAAGAAAATCTCAGGCATGTACAAAATAAGCTCTCCTAGTCTTCATCTTGTCAATGGATTTCTTTACCATCTCGGTGGTAAAGAAAGCACATGTGTGTGGGCATGGCTTTGGCGGATCTGGAAGAGGTGGCTACCCCGAGATTGTGTAGAGAGATAATGCATACCGACCCCCTACCTCCGTAGAAGTAATGACCGATGGGGGAGAGTGCTCATGGAAGAGTCTCCATGCCTCACTTGAATCCTGTCTCAAAAACAACTGATATAAATCTTGCTCTAGCTAAGCTAGAAATGCCCTCTTCTTCTGTTGTACCAAATGCCGAGAAGAAATCTGTGACTACCTATGAGTAATGACTCCTAGAAGTACCTCCCTCTGAAGTCAGGCGGGGCTCTGGTCTCTCTGCACTCCTCATCATACCAACTATTTTGAGGTGTGCTCCCAAAACATTGTCATTGCCTAGGCAGAGTGTCTGGGTGCTCCTTTGTGTCTCTGTCAATACATAAGTGAGCGCCCTAAAGGTCTCCCCGGATCATCTGTGCATAAGCGTTGTTAGCATGCAAACAAGAAGGAAAATGAGAACCCCTATAGCCTTGCACACACCACACCGTCGGAAAGAAACACCACAAAGCTGCGAAAAACACTTATGTCGAACACCTGTAGAGTCAGGCGAAAAACAGCCCTAACCCAAACCATGATTAAAATTGATGAAAACCAAGATCATAAATATGAAGCTCGTGTCGTGTAGACCTCTGTAGAGTATCCATATGCTTAATTCCGACACCAAACAAGAGAGTTACAAGCTTTCGAAGATGGGGTCTCTCTCAAAAACTCCAAAAAGACTAGTCTCTGTTAGGAAAAGGGATGTGCAGGGAATTGCAGCTATTAAAAGGGGATTTCTTTGGCTCTTATCCCAAGGCATTTTCTCTCTCTTCTTAGCCGACATAGTTTTCTCCTCAAGCACCTTTTAATTGGTCCAATTTTGGCCTTTTTTGGGTAAAAAATGAGCTGTCGGCCACTTTTTGACCAAGGCAAGTGGGGAAAGGGGATGTCCGGTGGACCAAACAGGTGGCCAGGCGCCAAGGCAGCTGGTGTGAACTGAAAATGGCACCCCCTCTCTCCCCCAAAGTCCACGAATCCTCACAAGGAAGGCCAAGAAGCTCCATTAGCTCCTTTGATATGTACCCTTAAGGGGTACCCACTCCCCCCCTTATACCCTTCACTTTCCACTTTCTCCCCCCCATGTGAGATTACTCCATTGCCACTTGGCACCATCCTCCCACCTCCCCAACTTCTCAAAAATTTCCAGCTTCTCCCAAAGCATGAGGGGACTTCTCGATCAATTTTCCCCGAGACATATCTTGCTGCTCCGGTCACCGAATGACGCACCGTAACACATGGCTCGAAGCCCATCACCTCGGCTATCTCCAAAAATATAAAACTTCAGCATTTCTAATCTTAGACCCCCAAGTTGGCCTAGTCTCCCTTCTCGCATGCACCCGCAATCACCTTCTAAGTTGAGACCACCCGCTTCGGATGCTCATAATTCATGACGTACAGGTCCGATTCACAAGATGTTAAGCACGGCTGAAAACCCTTATTAAAAACCATATTTTGGAGTCTCAAACAACCCAAAACATTAGCATTCAAGCCTATCAAAATCACACCTTTGTATATGAATTTTTACAATGTCACTTCCTAAACTTGCAGGGCTATGTACACATATATACATGAGGCTAGTGGGCAAGCTTTTTAGCATGGATTAGTGACTTTTTCCTTATCCAAAAAATGCATGACATAGCTTGCCAACCCCCCCTAGACTGCTTAGTCATTCATGACAAGCAGAGGTGTCTAGGGTGAACAACTACTGCATTTCATCCCCAGAAACCTCATCCATATTTTCAGATGTCTCTACATTGTCTTCCCCTATTGATAGCATTTCATCAGTCACAATTGTCATCAAACGTGCCAGATATTTCTTCAATCTATAGCCATTAACAGGATACTTATGTGAGATACCATTTAAGTCTGCCAACTGATATGTGCCATTTTCAAATTTGCTTACAACAGTAAACGGACCTTCCCATTTGATTTGAAATTTCTTTTGAAAGGTATTGTCCAGCTTACTATTGTATCGCAACACCAAATCACCCTTTTCAATTTTCTTGTCCTCCACGCATTCATTGGCTTTTAGTTGAGCCTTCTTTGACACTTCCTCATAGTAACTCAAAGCTAAAACTCTATCCAATTGCAAGCATTGTAAATCCAATAACCTTTTCTGCCATGCATTTGTTTGCTCTTCATCTTCCAATGACAACAACTTGAGAGCAGGAATTTCCACTTCAATTGGCAATAAAGCTTCCTTTCCATAAACCAAGTGGTAAGGGGAAAATCCTGTACTCGCTTTGATAGCAGTTCTGTAGGCCCATAATGCACAAGGCAACTCTGAATCCCAAGTCTTCCCATGTGTTTGAGTCATCTTTGTCAAGATCTTTACCAACTCTCCATTGAACCTTTCATTAAGACCATTGCATTGTGGATAATAGGGAGAACTATACCTGTGATGTATATTGAGCTTTTCGCATAAGAAATCAAACAGTTCTCCTCTAAATCCTGGTCCTCTATCAGAAAGTAGCTCTGGTGGCACACCAAATTTGCAACATATGTACTCATAAACAAATTTTCTCATCTCTTTACTGGTAATCTATTTGACAGCCTTGGTTTCTGCCCATCGTGACAAATAATCCACTGTGGTCAAGATGTAAGCATTTCTTTTACTAGTTATAGGTAAGGGTTCAATAGCATCGAGACCCCATTTCTCAAACACATCAAAAGCTAGCATTATCTTTCGCAATTCAGGCTTCAAAATTCTCTTTCCCATCGTTTGACAAGGCAAACACGACTTGCACCAATGATTAACATCCCGTTGAATACTCGGCCATATGTACCCTTCTTGCAAGATCTTATGCAACATGATCTTCATAACAAAATGGCGTCCACAAGACCCCTCATGATTTTCTTCCAGAATTTTGTAAATCTCTTCTTTCCAAGGTACACGACGCAAAACCAAATCACCTCCTTTCATGTAAAGCGCATCATCAATCATTTTATATTTCTTGGCTTTTCTTATGAACGCATACGTTTTAGAAGACGGTAAACCTTCAGGTAGAACACCTGTCAATAGAAAATCCACTTCCTTTGATAAGATTTTCCTTGCATGATATAAAGGGGCATCCGCCTTTACCACAAACACACAAGTGATCATCTCTTGGGCAGCATCATGAGCTTCTTCATTTAGAGACCTCTCAATATGCTGCAAACTCCATGCTTCAAGCTTTTTAAGCAACGCTTTCACTTTGAAGCATAAATGGGGTTTTTATTCTTCCATACTCCCAACACTTGCTTCACAACCAACAAAGCATCTCCTTTGATTTACAAGCGTCTAATTCCCAATTGTAAGCAAATATGTAAACCACCTTCAAGAGCCATATATTCTGCTTCATTGTTACTTTTGGCATCAAGTTTCAATCCTTGATTTCTCATAAGCTTCCCTTGGGCATCATAAATAACAATGCCTCCTGAAGCAGCATCATGACTTCTTCGATAAGAACCATCAAAATATAACAGTGAAGCATTAGGGAGGGCAAGAGTCCCAACTTCCTTCTTTCGCACCACCTCTTCTTTAACTAAAACTGGAGTATCCTTATAAGTGAGAAGATCTGCTAGGGTAGCCCGAGTACTTTCCTCTACCAAAAAGGTGAATTGAAACTCTTGAAGCTCAATAACCCATTTCATCACTGTTTTTGATATATTTGAATTATTGAACAGCTGCGGAAGCAATGAATAACTGGTGAGGAAAGTGAATGACTTTTGCAACAAGTAGTGTCTAAATCGTCTGCAAGCATAAACCATACTGGTCATCACCAATTCAATTTCCGAAAAATCTCTTTCATGAGGAGTCTTTACTCTACTAGCATAATGAACAGGCTTCATATACTGAGATTCTTTCCCCCTTTGCAATAACATAGCCCCGATAGCATCATCTCCCACTGATGGGTTGACATAAAACTCCTTTTCCCAATCAGGAGCCTGCATAATGGGAAGCGAACTCAAAACGTCTTTAACTCTGTCAAAAACCTCGTCACAATCATGAGACCATTCCAAGGGATCATTCTTGACTGTTTGCTGCAATGGATATAATAGCTGCGATGCCAAGGGTATGAAGCGAGACACATATTTAACTTTTTGTATGAAAGTGGCCAACTGTCTAGTATCTTTTGGAGATGACAGTAACAACAAAGCCTCCACTTTCTCTGGATCTGCTTCAATCCCATTTTCTGAAATAACATGCCCAAGAAGCTTCACCCGTGGCTGTGCCAAATGAAATTTTTAGGGTTTAGCTGACCCCCGCATTCATCATACCTAGCAAAAGTCATTTCAAGCTTTTGAGCATGCTCTTTCCTTGAACTGTATACGCATAAATCATCTATGAACCCTTTGACAAACTTCCCAAGGAACGGGGTAAGGACCCAATCTACCTTTCTTTCAAAGGCTCCTGGCCCATTTGTCAACCCAAAAGGAAGGCAGCAAAAGCAGAAACAACCCCATGGCGTGATTAAAGTAGTCTTTTTCCGGTCTTCAGGAGCAAGGATAAGCTGAAAGTATCCTGAATACCCATCACAGACACTGTATCTTTCAAAACCAGCCACTGCATCTAACAATTGATCAAAAAAAGGCAAAGGGTAGGGATCTTTCTTAGTCACCGCATTTAGTGGCTTGTAATCAACACAAACTCTCCAACGCCCATCTTTCTTTGGGGTGACTACCACAGGGATCACCCATTCAACATTATCCAGTGGCACAATGAACCCTGCGTCCAAAAGCTTATCCACTTCTTCCTTTAAAGCATTCATTTGTTCCTTACCCATCCTTCTTAGTTTCTGCCGCATTGGCTTTGCCCCTTCAGCTAGCTCGATCTTCACAGGATCCCCAACAAAGCCCCTTATTTCTTGATATGAGGTAATAAAAAGATTTGGAAACCTGTCCAACATTGCTAAGTACTCCTTTCTTTCTCCTTGTGTCAGATCAGTACTTAACATATTTTGGATCAACTCTTTCTTCTCTAGCAGTTCCTGCTTAGGTTGCATTAACTCTTCAAGTTGCTCTAAACGGCTTGAAGCATTTATGTTCCCTGATATTTGCAACACTTCACTAATTTCTTTCTGTTCCTCATCCAACAACAAGAATGACACTTCACCCTCACTAGAACTCGAAGCAGTGCTACTTTCTGAGTCCTCGGAACTATCATCACTGGTAGTTTCGGACTCATCATTCTCACTCACATCTTCAAGTGCCATAGGCTGTTTGGTAGTCATATCAAACACTCTCTCTTCACCCTTCTTGTCATGCACCCCAATTGTGCCGTTGCGCCAATCTTGCACGGCACCAACAACTCTCAACCAAGGTCATCCCAAAATGAGAGGGAAGGATCCTAGACCAGCTGGCATAACATGAAAGTTCACCATAACCTTCACGTTAAAGACTTCGACTTCCAAATTCTTGATCATTCCCAAACATTTCACTTTGGCATGGTTTGCTAGTTGAATTCGAAACCCAGAGCTTCCGCATGTAATGAGACCCAGTCTCTCGACACATGACTGTGTGATCACACAAACTTGAGCACCTCCATCAATGTAGGCTTCTCCCATGCCCACACCTTTGTGCCACGCGCTCACCACAGGACAGATGTCGGGTAACTCTCCCACGGACAACACTCTAACTTGTCCATGCTTCGGCTCTTTTTCTGGATTCACCAATGCCTTCCACTGCCTTTTAAGTTTGGGCACCATATTCATTATCTGTCCAAAAGTACAATCCACTTTCCTCCCAATCAGGTCTTCCTTTAGACTGTAAGTTGTTTGGCCTTCTCCCAAAGGCAAATCTGCCACTTCAAATCGTCTACGAGGATTTCTCTTTCTCTTGGCTTTTGCATCTTCACCCTCCTTCTCCTTCCCTTTCTTTCTACTAGGACCTAGTGCTGCATAGCCTTCCCTCTGTCTTTTGCCTACTGGCAACACATCTGCGTCTTTCTTTTCTACGCGCACAATACCCACATGACCACCAGAGGTTGAGGCTTGATTCTCCTGTCCAGTACCTTGATCTCCCCGTATATCCAATGCATGATCATTAGCTGTGTTAGGAATCTGCTGAGGAAGTGGAAACATATCCCCTCCCATCCTTGTTGGCTTTGGACAGTAGGTGCTGATGTGACCAAGCTTACCACAATTATAACAAGTAGGAATGAACCTCCTCTGTGGCTCAAAACCACCTTGCCCACGACCCTGGTTAGCATTAGGATGAGCTTCACATGCCTGAGCCATCCCTCTACCACGTCCACGACCACGACCACCTCCACCACCAAGAACACTGAGTCGTAATTCCTGCATCATGGTCATCATGTCTTGCATATTTCGTTGTAACTGTTCAGTATTAGCAACCCTTTGAACAGGTTGGCCTCCAGCTTCTGCCTGATTCTCCTCCTTTTGGCTACCATTATTTTTCTCAGGGACCGCTTTCCCATATTCATTAAGTCTTTGAGCTTTCCATTCTTTCTTTCTGGCAATGGCGACTGCCTCCTCGAAGGTTGCGGGCCGTTTCAACTCAACTTTGAACTTCAAGATTTCTTTTAGGTTTGCCACAAAACGGTCCTTCTTTAACATGGATGGAGGGATCTCGTTTCCCAAAGCCCGGGCCCATTTATCCCATAAACGGGTGAACTGCATGACAAAATCATCAACATTTTGATTAGACCTTTGAGTGTATCCCAGAATTTCATGCCAAACTTCATCTGGTACTTCGATGGATCGGTATTGTGCCAAGAAATCTTGCTTCACACGATTGTAGTCCAAAACCACCCCTGGGTTTTGTGCCTGCATCAACTCCTCAAAATTGTGTAACCAAACTTTTGCCTCATCCTGTAAACTATATTGCAGCAGCCGCAACAATATAGCTTGGTCTAGTATATTGCGCAGTAAGCAATTGACTTCCAATTTTTCAATAAATGTCTGTGCATTTTCATTAGGCAATCCATGAAACTGTGGGAACTCGTCTGCCATGTTTGATTGCCACAAAAACACTTACATGTGACGTCGAAAACTCAAGGGATGTCGATGGATCGCTCCAGTACCTAATCCACCTCACACTGGGTAACCCGGCCCCCAGTGCTCGGCTTCACAAAACCTCACGACCCTCCAAAGGCTGCAATCCAATTATACGACCGCCTCAAGTGTTGTCAACAATTTGCACATAAATCCAATTATACGACCGCCTCAAGTGTTGTCCACAATTTGCACATACATAGGCGGTTGTCCATAAGGACCCACATCCCTTTTACATTCACTGTCTGCAGAATAGACATATTTCACAGGAATTGGAGCATAAGAGCACTTGCTCCTCAGTGGGGGCACCAAAATGATGTTAGCGTGCAAACAAGAAGGAAAATGAGAACCCCTATAGCCTTGCACACACCACACCGTCGGAAAGAAACACCACAAAGCTGCGAAAAACACTTATGTCCAACACCTGTAGAGTCGAGCGGAAAACAGCCTTAACCCAAACCATGATTAAAATTGATGAAAACCAAGATCATAAATATGAAGCTCGTGTCGTGTAGACCTCCATAGAGTATCCATATGCTTAATTCCGACCCCAGACGAGAGAGTTACAAGCTTTCGAAGATGGGGTCTCTCTCAAAAACTCCAAAAAGGCTAGTCTCTGTTAGGAAAAGGGGTGTGCAGGGAATTGCAGCTATTAAAAGGGGATTTCTTTGGATCTTATAGCCGACATAGTTTTCTCCTCAAGCATCTTTTAATTGGTCCAATTTTGGCCTTTTTTGGGTAAAAAATGAGCTGTCGGCCACTTTTTGACCAAGGCAAGTGGGGAAAGGGGATGTCCGGTGGACCAAAAAGGTGGCCAGGCGCCTCGGCAGCTGGTGTGAACTGAAAATGGCGCCTCCTCTCTCCCCCAAAGTCCACGAATCCCCACAAGGAAGGCCAAGAAGCTCCATTAGCTCCTTTGATACACCCTTAGGGGGTACCCACTCCCCCCCTTATACCCTTCACTTTCCACTTTCTCCCCCCCATGTGGGATTACTCCATTGCCACTTGGCACCATCCTCCCACCTCTCCAACTTCTCAAAAATTTCTAGCTTCTCCTAAAGCATGAGGGGACTTCTCGGGCAATTTTCCTCGAGGCATATCTTGCTGCTCCGGTTACCGAATGACGCACCATAACACACGGCTCGAAGCCCATCACCTCGGCTATCTCCAAAAATATAAAACTTCAGCATTTCTAATCTTAGACCCCCAAGTTGGCCTAGTCGCCCTTCTCGCATGCACCCGCAATCACCTTCTAAGTTGAGACCGCCCGCTTCGGATGCTCATAATTCATGACGTACAGGTCCGATTCACAAGCTATTAAACACGGATGAAAACCCTTATTAAAAACCATATTTTGGAGTCTCAAACAACCCTAAACATTAGCATTCAAGCGTATCAAAATCACACCTTTGTATATGAAATTTTACAATGTCACTTCCTAAACTTGCAGGGCTATGTACACATATATACATGAGGCTAGTGGGCAAGATTTTTAGCCCGGATTAGTGACTTTATCTTCATCCAAAAAATGCATGACAGCGTCTGTAGATACCATCTATGTAGACATAACCAGTTTCTGGAGTAAAAGTGTATCGGGTATGTGTAGGTGTCAGTGCCAATCAAGTTGTGTTGAATTGGAATGAGACGATAAAGGTGAGGAAAGCATGATCTACTACTACCCCAACAGACTGTAAAGTCTTGAATAGAGGGTATGAAACTGGTCTTTCAAAACATAATCCATTGTGCTAGCCCCATGTCTATGAGGAGAACAAGTGAACCCGCTCGATGCTGGAAATCTCTATGAGAGAGAGAGAGAGAGAGGGAGAGAGACAGAGAGAGACTGATAACGGAATATTTAACTCGTATGAATTTCATAAGAATACACATTTTTCTATATAGAAACTGTAATTTTTGATATCCATCAGTACAGTTGCACTAAATTACTCGGGAGCAAATGTGTAGCAACTATTACTATGTAGGAAATGTTACACCCCATGCCTTACTATACACTAATAAAAAGCAACCCCATTTTGCTAGATCCATCTAGCAAGAACATTAGATAACTATATAGCGATCTTGTAGGAAGCATGATTTTACTAGTTCTATCTAGCAAATACATAGCAAGGCCTCACTTTTTCTAGTTGCATCCGCTATATTTTCTAGTTCAATCTAGAAAATCAATCTCCTTGTGTATATAGTTGCAGGGTGGCCGTACTAGTTGTTGAAGATGATGAAACAGGAAACAGAAGGAAGACAGCAACTCAGACTAGGAAGAAGATGGAGAAGGAGAAGACACAGAGCTTGTGTACGAGATCTCTGTAGTCTCTCTCTCTGTATTGGAATAATTATAATACAAACTCAGAGCTACAAAGCTTATATGAAACCCTAAGTGATAAGGTGTCCTTTCACACCGGATGTCCAGGGGGAAAAACCCAGTGGGAGAAAAGTGCCCCTGGTGAAGCGCGTATACACACTAACACTACTGCATGTCTACAAATCCCCCCTGTAGTGATAGTGTGAATCCGTACAAGGTAGCAGATCATCATGTGTATGAGAGTAAGCCCAAAGCTTTTCGGAAAGCTTCAAACTTTTCTCGTGATAACGCCTTCGTAAATAGATCTGCAATGTTATCCTGTGTAGGACAGTAAGTTAGTGTGATCTCCCCTGCATGTAGCCTTTCCCTGACATAGTGGTAGTGAACCTCTATGTGCTTTGTTCTTGCATGAAATACTGGATTCCTTGCAACTGCCATAGCACTCTGACTGTCAGTGAAAATGGTAGTGGGTGCCTGTTGACACTCACAAAGATCTGCCAATAACCTGCGTATCCATACACAATCAACTGTTGCCGTGAAAGCTGCCCTGTACTCAGCTTCACAAGTTGATGTAGCCACTGTGGGTTGCTTCTTGGACTTGTCGGAATCACCTTTAGACTTCTCTGAAGATTGTCCTGCACTAGACTTGGAGTGATGAGCACTCTCTTTACCCTTGTTTTTGTTATGTACAACAAGAGCATGATCCATACCATCCACCTGTAAAGACTTGTTCTTACGTGATTGATCCTCCTGCAATAGCAAAGCCACTAACTCTTCAAAATGAAGAGGGTCAGGATTAGCTCGCAAAGACAGAGTCAAAGAAGTCTGAAACGTCAAATAAGATGGTGGTAGTGAATTGAGTGTTTTGGAAACCAAGTCCTTCTCTGGAATCACTTCATCAATGCTAAGCAATTGCTCTTTAAGATCCCTGATTTTTGTAAGATGCTCGACAATATCGTCACCTTCGTCCATCTGTATTTTGTCAAGTTGTTTCTTCAAAAACTCTATTCTGGCAGCGTTTCTTCCTCCAAACATAGCTTGCAGAGTGTTCCAAGCATCCTCAGAATTTCTGCAAGATCTGATATGTGGTGTGATTGTCCTCTTTATGGTTAAGGCAATCACAGCCATAGCTTGTGCATCTTTAGTATCCCATCTCTTTTGCTCTGGAGTGACTTGTGAGGGTCTTGCACCAACAGCTGCACCACGACCAGGCGTGGCAGGTGCAATGCTACCTGGACGAACTTCATCTCCAGATACATAATCCCACAATCCTTTACCAACCAAAACATTTTTGGCCATAAAAGACCAAAGAGAATAGTTGGTACCATCCAATTTGTCTTCGGATGTAAACGCACCAAAAATCTCTTTCTCCGTAGATTGAGCCATACTGTAGATGCACACAAGAGATCAAAAGAACCTCCAAGAGATTCACAAATCTCCTCTCCAATGCAAGCAAAACTCTACACAAAATCTCAGCACAAAGCTAAGACAAGCTGCTTCCCAAAAGAACTGTTTACCTGAAGAAAATCTGTCAAAAAGCACACCCTCTTGATCTAAACGCCTCCGAAAAGTAACTTTTGCTACGCTGCTCAGAACAAAATTCTGAGGGCTTGAATGGCTTCGAAAGGGGGGTAAAACCCCAGGTCGCCTGCTCAGAATACTCCCGGAACGTCGAGGATGCTCCCACGAGCAAATTTTTCGAAAACTGCCTGAAAACTGCGATTGCGCACGCGGACGCGAAAACGCAAGTAGAGGCTCTGGAAATCACCTTGCTCTGATACCAATTGTTGAAGATGATGAAACAGGAAACAGAGGGAAGACAGCAACTCAGAGTAGGAAGAAGATGGAGAAGGAGAAGACACAGAGCTTGTGTACGAGATCTCTGTAGTCTCTCTCTCTGTATTGGAATAATTATAATACAAACTCAGAGCTACAAAGCTTATATGAAACCCTAAGTGATAAGGTGTCCTTTCACACCGGATGTCCAGGGGAAAAAACCCAGTGGGAGAAAAGTGCCCCTGGTGAAGCGCGTATACACACTAACACTACTACATGTCTACACTAGTATGTATTGTAGCATTCCTCGCCATGAAGCTCAATACTCCAAAATAACAATCTTTGAACTCTAGTCATGATCCCACAAACACAACACACACACGCAGACGATTAAGAATATTATATACTTATCGTTAACTTGTTTATGTGAGCTTTGCTAGTACCTGAGAAAATACTCGGAAGCATTTCCTGATGCAAGCCTGCCAAAAAAGCTTCCCAAGCTGAAGAGTGAAGTAAAAAGATTGGCATCGGTAAAGTCAAAGGACTGACCCACTTGCCTATGTTGTTGTTGAAGGTCATACCTGCTCCACACCCGTAGAAGAAAGAGAAGTAGAATACATAGAAATGCCATGACTTGAGAAGAGAGAGCATTGGTTTGTCGTCTATGAGCTCCTCAATGCTCCAAAAAGACGGAGAAGGCAATGCGACACACCAGCACCATTGTGCCTTTGCGATCGTGCTGTGTAGCTACTGGTATTCATCTGATATGCAGCTGGTGGCATGAAGGACATTGACGTTGTCAAGAAGTGCGCAGTGCGACTAGGAAAGGGTCCAGTCTCTGGCTGTGAGGATTCGTAGCAAATTCAAGCAAGGCGTAGATTATTTGAATCCAAAAATGCACTAAAAAAGAACAAAACTCCAACCATGAAAGCTCCACTTTGAAAATGAACCAAGATCAACTCAAGATTCTTGTGTGTGTGAAGATTAGGTGTAACCTTGCTCCCAATTGCACAGATACAATGCTCATTCGACGTGTTAAAAACACTAAATTTACGCTTCAATTCTTCGTCATGACCATTTTATGGAAGCTTTATTACTTCATTGATAAGCGCAAGTAGTTATTTGAGGGGGGGAAATCCTAATTGGATGCCTCACAGCCTCAACCACCTAGTGGAAGCAACACGGGACCACACTAGCAACCTATAAAGGAATGGTTGTATCTCCTTGCTCATATGCCCAAATAAGCTCACTCTTGGCTCTAAAATTTACCAAACAACTTATGTAATGATGGCAGCATCGTTGATGTGGTATTTTGAGCTATTTTTAGACTATTTCTAGGCCATTTTTAACCCAAAAATGCTGCTTTTCGTTCATAAAAAGGCCAAACGAGCTGGGAAAAATCCCATTGGGCTCAAATTTCATGTTGAAACTCATTTTTCCACTTGGTAAGCACTTTGGACACGTCTTTTATGCTCGTGCATGAAACCTGCAATGGTGCCACATCTGTAGCTTCGTCTACCTGGCAAGGCATGTACACGCCTGCAACCACGACATCCGTTCTCGCATATATCACACTATGTACATCATAGCATTTGGTCCCACATAACAAAAGCATTGAGAGTGAGGTAGATATTTTAATTTCACATTATGAACGTGCCATGGCACGACATCCACCCCCTCTAAACCTGCACATCCTCCAGCATGTGCCTCAAATATTTTGCAGGTTCAATGTTCATTTAAGTCAACATACATATCGATCTCATCATCGCTTGCAGCAAAATCTTACGCATCATCCTCTTGTTCATCATCCACATCCATAAAAATTTTATCGGAGCCTTCATTTTGACTTTCCTGTGAATCAAAGGGATCTATATCACCTCTTCTTTTGAATAACTTTATTCTTTTCCCTGCGATGGGAATCCATTTATGTTCTATCTAACTCATGCAAGGTATAAGTTGCATTCTCATGTACATGCTGAACCACATAAGGACCAAACCATATCTTTGAAATATTTCTTATTGTTGAATGTTGGTTTTCAAGACTACTGTCATACACGAACACCCAATCACCTTCCTTCAATAGCTTTAGGTCTAAGACTATGCCTCTTATCAAATCTCTCCTTATTCTTTAACCTTGCATTTTTCAATCGTGCCACTACAATCTCAATATCTTGAGGCCTTCTTTTTAAGTGTTGTATGCGCAAAGCAAGAAGGTCTTCCCTACTCATTCCATCTTCCCAAGGTAATACATTGCATGTGGGAATTACATCCTCAATTGCCATTATAGGTTTCTGACTCGGGGGGTTCACTATGTGTAAAACTACCATATCACGTGCGTTCAAGACATGTTTGTAAAACCCCTTATCTGTGAGTTTTGTTAGGAATATAATACCCTTTTCTTTTACAATCTGTAAGCTTTTTTCAAATTTGAAAAAATAATTCCCTTCTGTATATATACTTATGTAAGTTTGAAGAACTTTAAATACCCTTCTATTGAACTCACGTGATAGGTTACATTTTTATTAGGTGACCTCCCCGGGGTTTCTGACCATACATCAACTCAAAAGGCATATAACCAATAACTGAGCTATGAGTTGTACGATCAGCCTATAAAGAATAAGGCAATAAGGCTAGGCCACTCTTCCATTTTACCTTTGCACACCTTAGCCAAACCTTTAATGATAGGAGGATGCCCACGCTCCGATTTACCATTTCCCTCAGGATTCATGCCTAACCTATAGAAAAACTCCCTTGCTTTGTTAGCATCCAGCTCACCCCTGTCCGCTATTATTTTTCCAACACAGCCATAACGGCTAATAACATCATCCAAGAGGAACTTACACACCCCTTCTGTGCTTTTTGTTCTTAGATCATGACCTTCAACTTAGTTGGTTAAGTCTTCTCATGCAAGCCCTATGTATCTCATTTTCCATAAGCCCAATGGCATTGTAACCAGATCTACTACCCACTTGTAATCCATGGCCAATGGGTAAGTAGGGTGCAACCCATCACGATGACATACATTTGAATACATTTGACAGGTCTCACAAGACTCCACAAAGTGAGATACATCTTTATACATACCTTTCCACCAATACCTCTCTTTCATTTTAGTAAAGGTGGCCCATACACCTCTATGTCCAGCATAAAGACTCTCATGAAACTTTTTCATACGCTTTTGAGCGTCCTTATCATTCACAACTCTCAACGGCATTCCATTTCTTTGTTTTGGACGCTTCCATAAGTACCCATCTTTCAAAAAGTATCCATAGGCCTTTCTCCATATTCTTTTGAAGTCTTGATCAGTCCACCCTTCTTGCCTTGTCAAAGTGCTCAGATCTAGCATCCAATGAGCAGCCACTCACCTTGATATAGGTCCTCTATAAATGACTCAAGTGCATTAATTTGACAGGAAAACATGATCACCCTTGGCATGAGAGATACTATAGAACTGTGTGCCTGCATCATCGCCCTCGACAACCATGTCTTGTTCATTTTCATACCTTGCTCTTGAAAGCATATCCACAACTGGATTATCTTTCCCTGCAATATGCTTAAAATTTAGATTCAAGGACATTATGTAGGCAATCCATCTCAACATAGCAATGTCGGGAGTTGAGAAACTTGTGATCATTCCAAGAAGGGGTAGACAATCAGTCTCCACTATTACATTTTCTCCTATCAAATCCTCTTTGTCACATTTCAAAGTTGTGACTACTCCCCATAACTCTCTTTTTACATGTGGATAGTTGCGTTGACGAGCACTTAGGACTATTTCTCCATACCTCTCCACATATCGCTAGCCATCAACATCGTCTTTCCCAATCGCCCATCCAATTCATGTGGGGCTAGTATCCACTGTCACAATTACATATCTTCCACATTCATAGTTTGCTTTCCTCAAAGTTGGAGACATAAGCAGCAACTTCTTTAATTTTCTCATGGCATGAGTATGAATTTCTTCCCATTGAAACTTTTGGATATTTCTCAAAAGTTGATACAAAGGTTCTGCCACATGCGCATAATGTGGAATCTAGGTAACATAGAACACACATGCACCCAAGAACCTTCGGACCTTAGTGACATTTTTACATTTCTCTTTCATTCTCTGTATTACATCAATCTTTCTAGGACAAGGCCTTCTACCATATGGCCCGCACATATGTCCCACAATAAGAACTTCATTCACACCAAACATTGACTTTTGACCAGACAAGGTAAGGTTCACCTCTTCCAACCTTGACAAGATATTATCACAATCATTGACAGGGGTTGCCACATACTTACGGCATCCCCTCAAGTTGAGAGCCACATCTATATCGCTTACATCACATCCTTTGATTGGCACATCATCAAGGAAAGGCATTGTAGTTTGTGGTATGAGGTCACGTAGGACTTTGTTCATACCATTCATCATATGTGAAACTACATTAGTTTCCCTCTGAGGTAAGGTGCACATCCTTACTTAAATCAAGGGTGTCCTCATGGAAGTTAGGTCCCTACTTTTCATTGCTAGTTGGAACTGATCATACCCTGAGTACAAATCCCCCATATAATATATTGCATGTCATGTGAATGCCTCTGCAAATTCATCTACAACTGGCCCTATACCCACATTTCTAATTGTCACCTTATTTATAGGTTGCATATTGTGAATAAAGCGTAAAGAACCATTTTTATTTGGAACTGTGAACCACCTGTTTGAATACGGAGCACAAGAAGGCTCCAAGATACCCATCTTGATCTTTTCATTAAGCAATTCAATGAGTTTCGGCAAATGGGCCTTTTGGAACTGGAATGGGCCTCAAGCTCCAAGGTACATGAGCAATAGTGAAGATTGCCATAGGAGCAACAATGGATGGATCAACACACCCTATCTCATGCGGCTCAAATGCAAAAGATTTTTCGTGTTTGGCATACTCTTTCAACATCTGTCAAACTTTCCTTGCAACCAATCTTTAACTCCTTCAAAGTGTCATGTGTAAACTTATGCCCAATCTTCCTCGGCTCACAAAGACTAGGTTGCAAAGAAGCTTGTTTCATCTTATCCGTACAGTCCTTTGGTAGAGGTAATGCCACTGGTTTCACTTTCTTTGCTACAGAATTATACTTGGTCTCCACTCGTGCATCAACACTTTGAGAATTTTTGAAATCCTCAATGACTTTGTGTACATTTCTATTGAGCATGCTTTCACAACCTCACTTCCCATATGCAAATTGCAATCCACTAAAGACTCCAAGTCTTGCATAGTATCCACAAACGAATAATCATCAAACACACCTGCAATGCATTCACCATCTTTAGGCAAAACATTCCTCTTCAAACCTCTTTGTACACTATTTACATGTTGTCGTTCACCCCGCTTCAAGTCCTTACAATCTATAAAAGTAATAGATCCATAGTCTGATAATCCTACAAAATATGTAGAAAATGTTTCCATTGCATATACATCATGCAAGAACCTTTCTCTTCTTGTACTAGTGCAATCCCGCTCTACAATGGTACATGGCCAAAACCCCTCATATCCGCGTAGTCCTTGAATTCTTTATTTGTCTTTGGCAAGGGTTTCTCTCTAAGACTTTCACGGTTCCTTTCATGGTCCACACAAATAGTAAGAAACTATACTGCACGCTTTCCATCCCTTCTCCTTATCCTAGCATAAGCTGACCCATCGTCCATCACCTTGGTTTCCATGCGAGTAGTGGTGATGTATGGCTACCCAAGGATAAGAGGGTATGTAGACATCTCTTGTACAAAGAAATTTTGGTCATCTTTCACATTCCCTATAGTCACCTTAACATTTGGAAGAGCTCCGTACAACTCCCCTGATGAGTTGTTTACTCCACGAATCATCCATCCATGATTTATATCAATTGGTCATTTTCCTTTTTGATAAAGACTCTTTGACATGAGGTTAATCTTTGACCCATGATCTATCAACACAATGTATGGATCTTCTAAGTCTCCCACTTTTACCAGGGTCTCGGTAGTTGCTCTTGCCCAATGACTCTTTAAGGAGTAACTCTTGTGAGTGGTCTCAACTTCATCTTCATCATCCAAGAAGCGAACATGTTTTACTCCTCCCCTAAACTTGTAGCATCCAACAATAGTTTCATCACCTTGTTCACCATAGACCTGTACTCACTGTGCATTTAAAGTCTCTCCTTCATCTTGTACATGGATAGATTCAGTAAGAGACTGTCGCTTCCTCTTTATGATATCAATTATTTCTTTGTGTAATTCCTGCTTTTCTATACTAAGGACCTCACCGAAGGTAAATTCCACCTTACTGTTTAGAACCCTCTTTTCCAAAACCTTTTTGAGATCCGTTGTTGCATCTATATTGGATTGGAGTTTGTAGGCCGGACCCTTTGCTTTGAATTTTGTCGCATCCTTCTTCTTTTCTTTAGAGGCTTCTTGCATAGGCACTTCGGGGACATGCATCTGTTGCGGGGAAGGTGATCTAGGAGGCACTATGTCATTTTTGCCTCCACTTCTTGTCGCCTGTTTTGAAGGCCCTTCATCTCCATTCTCGTGCCTACGTTTCTCTTCAACAATGGCCTCATTTTCTTGAAATTTGGAAATGTATGCATGCACTGACAAAGAGTCCACAAGGTCATTCCAACCTGTTTTAAGCCGAATGCAATCTCCAACTTCATATAAAACCTTTGTAGTCATTTTACCCTTCATGGCCATAGCTCTCCAATACCAATAGATTCCTCTTCTCCAACTTTGACTAATCATTTTTTCTTAATAGGATCCACCTTCAACCCATAGGTGGCTACCTCAACCATTGAGATGGCATGGCTAGTAGCCATGTCCTCAACTAGTTTCTTCATCCTGCCTTTCCCAAAGTTTGTTCCCAAGAGCATACCTATTTCACTTAAGTGTTTTTTTCCATCTTTAAAGAAAACAAGATCCTTTGTCAAAGCGTCTTAAAAAATTTCACACTCCCTCCTTGCATGGTCAGTACTATCACAACATATGCATCTGTTTTAAAAACCTTCTCTCCTTTGAGGTTGTTGTCCTGTAGGTTGACCTGATGGTTTTCCCTTCTCTTCTAGCCTAGTAATCTTTAACTTTAGCTCTTGCATTCCTTTAACAATATCATCCAGGATGGACTTGTAACTATTTGGAACCACAATAACAGGCTTTATGGGACTCTCAAGAACACTTGGGACTTTAGTAGGGTTGACTATCATCTTGTCTCTTCGTCGTTGCCACTTAGTTAGTAGCTAATTGCGTCTTCATCATTCCAATTAGTCTTTAAGCCTTGTTCCGCATCCTTATCCTCAAGTCGTAGCTCTAATTTCTCTTGAATCTCTTTACTTGCGGCCTGCAAGAAGAGCTTTTTCTTCTCCAAGTTTAGGGTAGCCTTTTCAATCCTTGAAAGTTGATCATAACGGCGTTCGAATTCCCTTAGCAGTTCAGAAGGCAAAAACCCCTCTTTTGGCCGAACAAAGTCCTCTTTGTCACCCTTTCAAAGTCTTCCATGAAATAATCTTCCTTCAAGGCTAATTTGAATGCTTCCCAAGTTGCCCCATGCTCATTTCTAATTCCCCTTACATGCTCTCCGATCTTGGGAACCACAGCTAGTTCAAAAATTTGCACCATCTCTGCTTTGGGCACTCGATGAAGCTACATCTCCTTTACATATACAAAAAGATACTTTGTTACATCTATAAAGCTACATCTTCCTGTTGCTCTTGTTGCTCCATATCTTTAAAACGTTGTTTTGAGACCTAATATGAAGCTTTTGAACCCTCGCCCTAGCCTACTTCGCGTCGGGTTCACCGAAAATATAACAAGAAGTGCGCAGTGCGACTAGGAAAGCGCCGGATAAGCAAGGCCTAGATGATTTGAATCCAAAAACACAATAAAAAAGAAAAAAACTCCAGCCATGAAAGATCCACTTTTAGAATGAACCAAGATCAACTCAAAATTCTTGTGTGTGTCAAGATTAGGTGTAACCTCACTCCCAATTGCACAGATGTACTGCTCATTTGACGTTGTCAGGCATTTTTTGGATGAAGATAAATTCACCAATCCATGCTAAAAAGCTTTCCCACTAGCCTCATGTATATATGTGTACATAGCCCTGCAAGTTTTGAAAGTGACCTTGTGAAAATTCATGTACAAAGGTGTGACTTTGCCAAGCTTGAATGCTGATGTTTTGGGTTGTTCGAGACTCCAAAATATGTTTTTTAATAAGGGTTTTCAGTCGTCCTTAACAGCTTGTGAATCGGACTTGTACGCCATGAAATATGAGCATCCGAAGCGGGCAGTCTCAACGTAGAAGGTGATTGCTGGTGCATGCGAGAATGGCAACTAGGCCAACTTGGGGGTCTAAGATTAGAAATGCTGAAGTTTAATATTTCTGAAGATAGGTGAGGTGATGGGCTTCGAGCCATGTGTTACAGTGCGTCATTTGGTAACCGGAGCAGTAAGGTATGCCTCGGGGAAAATTGTCCGAGAAGTCCTCTCATGCTTTGGGAGAAGCTGTAAATTTTTGAGAAGTTGGGGAGGTGGGAGGATGGTGCCAAGTGGCAATGGAGTAATCCCGCGTGGGGGGGGAAAAGTGAAAATTGGAGGGTATAAGGGGGGGAGTGGGTACCCCCTAAGGGTGTATCAAAGGAGCTAATGGAGCTTCTTGGCCTTGCTTGTGAGGGCTCGTGGACTTTGGGGGAGAGAGGGGGTGGCATTTTCAGTCCACACCAGCTGCCAGGCACCTGGCCACTATTTTGGTCCACCGGACATCCCCTTTCCCCACTTGCCTTGGTCAAAAAGTGGCCGACTGCTCATTTTTGACCCAAAAAAGACCAAAATTGGACCAATTAAAAGGTTCCCAAGGAGAGAACCATGTTGGCTAAGAAGAGAGAGAAAAATCCTTTGGGATAAGAGCCAAAAAAATCCCCTTTTAATAGCTGCAATTCCCTGCACACCCTTTTTCCTAATAGAGACTAGCTTTTTTGGAGCTTTTGAGAGAGACCCCATCTTCGAAAGCTTGTAACTCTCTCGTCTGGTGTAGGAATTAAGCATAAGGATACTCTACAAAGGTCTACACGACACGAGCTTCATCGTTATGGTCTTGGTTTTCATCAATTTTAATCATGGTTTGGGTTAGGACTATTTTCCACCCGACTCTACAGGTGTTCGACATATGTGTTTTCCGCAACTTTGTGGTGTTTCTTTCCGACGGTGTGGTGTGTGCAAGGCTATAGGGGTTCTCATTTTCCTTCTTGTTTGCACGCTAACAACATGTTAAAAAACCCTAAAGTTACGCTTTGATTCTTCGTCATGAACATTGCATGGAAGCTTCAGTACTTCATTGGAGAAGACAAAGTAGCTATTTTAGGGGGGGGGGGGGTGTTGAGATGTAGAGAGGAGAGAGAGAGAGAGACGAGACAAGAGACACACCATGTATGCTCCCAAAGACTGACTCATATTGAGGACAAGATACAAATATATAGGTGAGACTAAGTTGAGTAGAGTGAGCCATATATAGCTCCAACATCCCCACTCAAACAAAGGTCTCTAGATTTGGATGAAAAAACCCTTGGGGAGTTCAAAGGAAAAACCCAAGCCCCTATACAATGTGAAGATATGAACCAGTGATGATGATGTGAAAGTGAACTGTGCATTTATGTACAAATATACAAGTGACTCAAAGATCACAATGTGCAGATGTGGCATGTGCGTAGTGCATGGTACCTATAGGATTACAATGTCATATGTACAAATCTATTACAACAGCAAAGAAGCTAATCTAGAAAGAGTGAGGCCGAAGCAACTCCAAGCTCCGAGTGCAAGAGGATGAAACATGACTTGTTGAGGCCTTTGGTCAGAATGTCTGCAATCATCTGATCACTTCGACAGTGTTCAACCATAATGGTTCCTTTGCGTACTTCATACCTGACATAATGATAATGGACAGCAATGTGCTTTGACTTATTATGTTGAACATAGTCTTTTGCAAGACTAATAGCACTTTGGTTGTCACACCGCAACGGTGTGCTAGAAAGAGGAGAGTGATCAATATCAACCAGCATTTTTCGAAGCCATATCAACTCACGAGCTGCAAGTGATGCTGCAACATATTCTGACTCAGTCGTAGAAACTGCAACACAACGTTGTTTCTTGCTGGTCCAAAAAACAAGACAACCATTTATAAAGAAGCAGTTTCCACTAGTAGATCGCATAGATACATGTGAGCTTGCCAAGTCTGCATTAGTGTAACCCAAAAGAGAAAGAGTTTGTATAGAATCCGATGTGAGTTGTCGTTGATAGACCAAACCAAAATCTGTAGTGCCTTTCAAGTATTTCAATACACGCTTTGCTGCAGACCAATGCTTAAGAGAAGGACGTGCAAGGTGTTGTCCAAGATAATTAGCAACAAAAAGAATATTAGGACGAGTGTTCATGCCAACAAACTGAAGACATCCAATCAAGTTAGCATAAGGCTGATTTGTGACAAGTTGACCGCCATTGTCAGAAGTGTTCTTCGTAGAGCTTGCAAGACAAGGTGTGTTGGCTCAATGTGTAGATTCCATACCAAACTTTTGAATACTATCTGCAATAAAGTTTGACTGTCCAAGAAATAAAATACCTTTTGTACGATTCCGTTGGATTTGAATGCCAAGACACAAGTGAATCTCTCCAAGATCCACCATATCAAATGCAGAAGACAATAACTTTTTCACTTGCTGAAGAAATCCTAAATCATTGGAAACAAGGATGGTATCATCCACATAAAGAGCAAGAATCACAAAACTGCTACCTTGGCGTTTTATGTATAAGTTGGGGTCTGAAGAGCAAGAGATGAATCCTTTAGAGGTGAAAAAAAGATCAAATTTTGTATACCAGGCTCGCGAAGCTTGTTTGAGACCATATAGTGCCTTATGCAGTTGAGCAACAAGGTCTTCTTTACCTGGAATAGCAAACCCTTCTGGTTGTTTCTATAAATTTACTCTTCCAAGTCACCGTTAAGAAAAGCAGTTCGTATATCCATTTGATGAGCTTCTAAATCAAATTGAACAGCAAATGCCAATAAAACTCGAACACTTGTAATGCGAACAACTAGTGAAAAGGTCTCTTGATAATCAACACCAGCTACTTGGGAGTAGCGTTTTGCAACTAAACGTGCCTTGAACTTGTCAAAAGATCCATCTGCTTTTACTTTTGTCTTATACACCCACTTACACTTAATAGCTGTACGACCAGGAGGTAATTTAGTTAGTATCCATTTACCTTTAGAGATAAGAGAATCGTACTCTACTTCCATAGCCTCTTTCCATTGATCCTTTTGTGGTGAAGAGATAGCTTCATCATAAGTAACGGGATCTTCAGAAGTAGAAAAAGCATTATCAACAATATCATCATCATAAACATGACATGAGCCATGTTCAAAATCAATAGGCAGATCAACAAAAATATCAATATCATCATTGGTAGCATTCGGAATGGATGGTTGTCAAGAGGAAAGTTTCTCTATAGGAAGAGTTTCATCATCTGAAAGAAATGGAAAATCCTGAAGCAATGATTTAGTATCATCAGAATCATCCATGGACCATGAACCTCCCATAAGATGTTCATTAAAAGTAGCATCATGATTCACAATTTCTTTCTTGGAGGAAGGGTCATAGAATTTGTAGCCTTTGGAAGTGTCAGAATATCCAATAAAAATAACTTTAAGACCAAGAGCATCAAGCTTTGTTCGTGTTTCTTTGGGAAAATGAATATAAGCAATACATCCAAAGGTTCTGAAATGAGATACAGAAGTAATGTCACCTGTCCATGTTGTGATGGATATCTTACGAGAGGGTGCAGTAGTAGGAAGATGATTCTGAATAAATACTGCTGTCAAAGTAGCTTCAGCCCAGAAAACACGAGATGAACCAAAATGAATCAGCATACATCTTACAACATTGAGAATAGTGTGATTCTTTCGTTCAGCAACGCCGTTTTGTTGAGGTGAATATGGAATAGTGTGTTCATGAAGAATTCCACTGTCAACATAGTAATTCACAAACTCTCGAGAAACATATTCGCCTTCATTATCACTACGAAGCTTCTTAAGACGACGACCAGTTTGAAGTTCCGCAACCTTGTGGAATTGTTTGAAAACAGATAAGGCCTCAGATTTTTGTCTAAGTAAAAATACAGTCGTATACCGTGAGAAATCTTCAATGAAAGTAATAAAGTAGCGATATTGTGATCTCGAAGAAGGTAGAGGTCCACATATATCAGTATGAACAAGATCCAATATGTCATTAGAATGAGTTGTATTTGAAAGAGGAAAGGGTTTACAATTATGTTTCCCAAGAGCACAAAATTCACAAATTCCCATATGGGGATGAGCTTTAAGATCCATGCCATGAACAAGATTACGACGCTGAAGATCAAGGAGTTTTGAGAAATCAGCATGAACAAAACGGTGATGCCATACTTTGCAATCATGATCACCTGGAGCAGTAACAACATTTGCTACAGCATCATTGAGAGAGAGTTCAAACAAATTACCGTTTCGAGGAGCAGTGGCTATAGTCTGTCCATCTTTCTCAATTCGGCATTTGGTATGATCAAATTCAACAAAGAGACCAAGATCAACAAGTCTAGCAACTGAAAGAAGATTACGCTGAAGATCTGGTACATGTAATACTCCTTGCAAAATTCGAGTGGAAGAAGATAAGGTACCAAGAAATAAATCTCCAATACCCTTCACTTGACAAGTCGTATCATCAACAAGATAAACAACACGTTGAACTGGTAGTGGATGATAGTTATGGAGCCACTTAGACTGATATGTCATATTTCGTGTAGCACCAGAATCAACAATAAAAAGTGAACCATCACGTACATGAAGTATTCTATCTGGAGCAATAGAACATAGGACGCAACTTGTTTCTGGTACAATGATGTTTCGATGTTCAATAGCATATGCTCTATTACGATCTGTGTCGAATCCACACTTATAGCACATATGAGTGGGATGATCAGATCGTCCACAATATTCACAAGAAGAAGAAACAGAGTCTCTAGATAAACGTGCTTGTTTCGTAGTAATTTTGTGTTCTTCATCATATTGACGTGCCCAACAATCATCTTCAGTATGGCCATTTCTGTTGCAGTAAGAACATTGCTTACTAGGAAATTTGAGACGAGAGAAAATATTACCACGACGGCCACTGAAAAATTATTAGGTTGTCTTCTCTGATTATTTATAAAATTCCTTCGGGGAAATTCAGTGTTTGTCTCAAAAGGTCTATTCTGCGTTCTATGCCAAGTGGATATAATTCTGCTTGGAGTAGGGTTGCGGCTCTCATACTTCACCTTCTTCTCATAATTTTCGGCCTTCGCAATAGCATCCAGAAAGTCGGTAGCCCCCGCACCCTTAACTTGATAATACAGATCTTTACGCAGTCCTTCAATAAATTTGTTTTTCAACGCCTCTCCTTCTACTTCAGGTGCATACTTGTGAAGTCGCATAAACTTCTCCTTATACTCATGTACAGTAAGACTTGGCTCGTCCTCGAGTTGCTGCTGAAACTTGTAAAACTCCATCTTTTTATCCATTTCATAGTGGGGAGAACAGTACCTTTTATACGCTTGCGTTTTAAATTCCTCCCAAGTGATTGGAGTAACCTTTGTTCGTTGTTAAAGGTATGCTTTCCACCAAAGCTTTGCGGTTTGTCGAAGATGAACAACTGCAACCTTTGCTCTTGCCTCTTCAGAGAACTTCTTCAATGAAAAATAATCCTCTAACTCTTCAATCCATGCTTCGAGATCTTCGCCAGTATTCTCGATGACATTAAACTCGTTAATCTTTGCCTTCTTGAAGACTTGCTGTAAAGCTGCCCTTTTAGAATCTTCTTCTGCATCTTCTTCATTCACGTTTCCTTCTTCGTCTTCTCCTTTCATTAGTTTCCTCTTCGTCGTCACCTCGTTCTCTTCTGTGTTGATGACCTCGACGTTCATCACCACCGTTCGCACCATCACCATTTCCATCATCACCACCATCACCACCGCCAGGTGCCCCAGCGCCAACACGATGATTATTGTTTCCTGGTGGAATAGCATGGTTTCCGTCTTCTTGTTCGCCATGAAGGTCCACATAGATATT